>NC_060267.1:107901593-108215660 GCF_021613505.1 Equus quagga | reverse complement strand
GGTAGGTATTACTGGAATGTCAGTATATTCTATAAGACATAGTATATGGATGTCCTTTCGGAAACTAGTATATAGGTTACAACATAGGCTTTTACATACAAGGAAAATATTAAATTTGAAGTCGTCATAAGAATGCTAAAGGTCTTAAGAGAAAAATTAGAGGCATATTAGAAGGGTTTAAAAATAAAAGAATACTTACTAAAAATGTCTGTGTACAAAAAAGCTTTATTTTTCCTAGGGTGTTAGTGACACTTTGGATTTAACTAAATTTTAAAAATCAACAATACAGCCACATTCCTTGTATATTTCTTATCAAAGATGATAAAGTCTCCTGGGAAAGATGAAGTTGTCAGAACTACAACTACAGAAATTTTGATGAACAATTATTAGTTATATACAAGTATGCTGTTTTCAAAGTCTTAATGCCAGGGGGTACAAAATCTGTAGGGTACGGAAATTATAGACTCTTCTACTCAAATATTTTTTGGCATAAAGGTGCTTAATACTTGGTTCTATATCAGGATCATGAGTGTTATTTTCTAAAAACCTGCGTATAGTGATGTACTTAGTACCTATTCCGCTCTTCATACTTTTGATTAACTAATGTAAATTTTATTTTCAGTTTCTTCTTATCAGTGCTTTGTTCAACAGTAACCAGAGAGTAATTGACATAGGAAGTATAAGTTAGAATAGTTTACATTAGACTCTCAGATTGCATCCTGCCCTAGGGTTTATATCACTTGTCTGTTAGGATCCTACTATATTTTTTCCCAGCTTTATTGAGATATAACTGGCATATAATATTATGTAAGTTTAAGGTGTACAATGTGATAATTTGATATACATATATTTAAAAATAATTACCATGGTAGGATTAGTTATCATGTACCTGACATAATTACCATTTCTTTCTTGTGATGGGAACATTTAAGATCTACTCTATTAGCAACTTTCAAGTATGCAATACAGTATTGTTAACTAGAATCACCATGCTGTATCTTAGAACCCCAGAATTTATTCATGTTATAACTGAAAGTTTGTACCTTTGACAAGCATCTCCTCTTTACCCAAAACCCCCAGCCCCTGGCAAATACCATTCTACTCTGTTTATTTGAATTTGGCTTTTTTAGATTCTACATATAAGTGAGATCATACAGTATTTGTCTTTCTCTGTCTGACATTTCACTTAGCATAATTCCCTCAACATTCATTCATGTTGTTGCAAATGGCAGGATTTTCTTCTTTCTCATGGTTGAATAATAGTCCATTGTGTGTGTGTGTGTATATATATATTTATCACACATGATAACACCTATATATCTCATTTTCTTTATCTGTCCATCCGTAGATGGACAGTTAGGGTGTTTTCTTATTTTAGCTATTGTGAATGAACCTGGAAATCTCTTCAAGATTTTATTTTCTTTGAATATATACCCAGAAGTGTAATTGCTGGATCCTATGGTAGTTCTACTTTTAATTTTTAATAACCTCCATAGTATTTTCCATAGTGGTTGTACCAATTTACTTTCCCACCAACGGTGCACAAGGGTTCCTTTTTCACATCCTTGCCAACATTTGTTATCTCTGTCTTTTTGATAATAGCCATTCTAACAAGTGTGACATATCTCACTATAGTTTTGATGTGCACTTCCCTGATGGTTATTAGTGATATTGAGCACCTTTTCATGTACCCGTTGTCCATTTGTATGTCTTCTTTGGAAAAAATCTCCTATCAGTTCCTCTGCCTATTTTTCAATCAGACTATTTGTTTTTATGCTATTGAGTTGTATGAGTTGCTTATATATTTTGGATATTAACCTCTTATTGATATATGATTTACAAATATTTTCTCCCATTCTTTAGGTTGCATTTTCATTTTGTTGATTGTTTCTTTGCTGTGCTGAAATTTTTTACTTGATGTTGCCCCACATTTATTTTTGCTTTTGTTGCTTGTGTTTTTGATGTCATATCCAAAAAAATCATTGCCAAGACCAATGCCAAGGAGTATTTTTCCTATGTTTTCTTCTGGGAATTTTCAGTTCAGGTCTTATGTTTCATCTATTAGTCTTTAATCTATTTTGAGTTAATTTTTGTGAGTAGTGTAAGACAGGGGTCCAATTTCATTAATCTGCACTGATTATTCAATTTCCCCAACAGCATTTATTGAAGAGATTTTCCCTTCTGCATTGAGTATTCTTGGCTCACTTGTCAAATATTAGTTGACTGTTTAGGTAAGGGTTTATTTCTGGGCTCTCAATTCTGTTCCATAGGTCTATTTTATGCCAGTACCGTATTGTTTTAGTAACTACACTTCATAATATAGTTTGAAATCAGAAAGTGTGAAGTCTCCAGCTTTATTCTTTTTTCTCGGGATTGCTTAGGCTACTCAGGGTCTCTGTGATTCCAGAGGAATTTTAGAATTTTTTTTACATTTCTGTGAAAAATGCCATTGGAATTTTATTAGGGATTGCATTGACTCTATACACGTGTTTGGGTAGTATGGACATTTTAACAATATTAATTCTTTTGGTCCATGAACATGGGGTATGTTTCATTTTTGTGTGTTTTCTTCAGTTTCTTTCATCAATGTCCTATAGTTTTCAGTATACAGACTTTCACCTTGATTAAATTTAGCCCTAAATATTTTATCATTTTGGATTCTATTATGAACGGGATTGTGTTCTTTCTTTCTTTTTCAGATATTTTGTTTGTGTGGAAAAACACAGCCAATTTCTGTATATTCATTTTGTACCTTACAACCTGACTGAATTTGTTTATTAGTTCTCTCAGTTTTTCTGGTAGAGTCTTGAGGATTTTCTATATATAATATCATAACATCTATACACATAGACATTTTACTTTTCCTGTCCTGACTTGGAGATCTTTTGTTTCTTTTTATTACCTGATTGCTCTGGCCAGGATTTCCAATACTATGTTGAATAGGAGTGGTGAGAATGGGCACACTTGTCTTGTTCCTGATCTTACAGGAAAGGCTTTCAAGCTTTCACCATTGAGTATGATGTTAGCTGTGGGTTTGTCATATGTGGCCTTTGTCATGTTGAGGTTATGTTCCTTCTATACCCAATTTTTTTAGAGGTTTTTTTTTTTTCATTGTGAAAGGGTACTATAATTTTTTCAGATGGTTTCTTTACATTTGTTGAGGTGATTACGTGATTTTTTTTATTGCAGTAACATTGGATTATAAAAATATATAGCTTTCAGATGTACATCGTAATATATTTCGAATTCTGTGTAGTTACATCATGTTCACCACCCGGGAACTAATTATAGTCCATCATCACACACGTGAGCCAAATTACCCCTTCCCTACTTCCCCTTCCCCTTGGTAACCACCAATCCAATCTTTGTTGCTATATGTTTGTTTCTCATTGTTATCTTCTACTTATGAGTGAGATCATATGGTATTTGACTTTCTCCCTCTGACATTTCATTTAGCATAATACCCTCAAGGTCCATCCATGTTGTCGCAAATGGCCAGATTTCATAATTGCTTTTGGCTGAGTACTATTCCATTGTGTATATATACCACATCTTCTTTACCATTCATCCCTTGATGGGCACCTAGGTTGCTTCCAAGTCTTGGCTATTGTGTATAATGCTGCAATGAACATAGGGATGCATGTATCTTTGAGCATTTGTGTTTTCAAGTTCTTTGGACAAATACCTAGCAGTGGAATAGCTGGATCATATGGTAGATCTATTCTTAATTTTCTGAGGATGCTCCACACTGCTTTCCATAGAGGCTGCACAAGTTTGCACTCCCATCAGCAGTGTATGAGGGTCCCTTCTCTCTACATCCTCTCCAACACTTGTTGTTTCCTGTCTTGTTAATTATAGCCATTCTGACGGGAGTGAGGTGATATCTCATTGTAGTTTTGATTTGCATTTCCCTGATAGCTAATGATGTTGAGCATCTTTTCATGTGCCTGTTGGTCATCGGTATATCTTCTTTGGAGAAATCTCTGTTCAGATCTTTTGCCTAGTTTTTAACTGGGTTGTTGGTTTTTTTGGTGTTGAGATATATGAAGTCTTTGTATATTTTGGATATTAACCTTTTATCTGATATATGGTTTGAAAATATCTTCTCTCAATTGTTAGGTTGTCTTTTCGTTTTGTTGATGGTTTCCTTTGCTATGCAGAAGCTTTTTAGTTTGAGGTAGTCCCGTGTGTTCATTTTTTCTTTTGTTTCCCTTGCCCAGTCAGACATGGTACTTGAAAACATGCTGCTCAGACCGATGTCAAAGAGGGTGCTGCCTATGTTTTCTTCTAGAGGTTTCAGGGTTTCGGGTCTTACATTTAAGTCTTTAATCCATTTTGAGTTGATTTTTGTGCATGGTGTAAGGGAATGGTCTACTTTCACTCTTTTGCATGTGGCTGTCCAGTTTTCCCAACAGCATTTATTGAAGAGATTCTCCTTTCTCCATTGTATGCTTTTGGCTCCCTCGTCGAATATTAGCTCTCCATAAATGTGTGGGTTTATTTCTGGGCTCTCGACTCTGTTTCATTGATCTATGTGTCTGTTTTTGTGGCAGTACCATGCTGTTTTGGTTACTATGGTTTTGTAGTATACTTTGAAATCAGGGCATCTGATACCTCCAGCTTTTTTCTTTTTACTCAGGAATCCTTTGGCTATTCGGGGTGATTTGTTGTTCCATGTAAATTTTAGGATTCTTTGTTCTATTTCTGTGAAAAATGTTGTTGGAAATTTGATAAGGATTGTGTTCAGTCTGTAGAAACATAAGCGATTTTTGTATGTTGATTTTTTATCCTGCGACTTGACTGTATTCATTTATTATTTCTAAAAGATTTTTTACTGGATTCTTTAGGGTTTTCTGTATATAAAATCATGTCGTCTGCAAAGAGTGGCAGTTTCCCGTCTTCTTTTCTAATACGGATCCATTTTATTTTTTTTCTTGCCTGATTACTCTGTCTAGGACTTCCAACACTATGTTAAATAAGAGTAGTGTCAGTGGGCATCCTTTTCTGGTTCCTGTTCTTAGAGGGATAGCTTTCAGGTTTTCTCCATGGAGAATGATATTTGATGTGGGTTTGTCATATATGGCCTTTATTATGTTGAGGTATTTTCCTTTGATACCCATTTTATTTCGAGTTTTTATCATAAATGGATGCGGTATCTTGTCAAATGCTTTCTCTGCACCTATTGAGATGATCATGTAATTTTTATTCTTCATTTTGTTAATGTGGTGTATCACGTTGATAGATTTGTGGATGTTGAACCATCCCTGCATCCGTAGAATGAAACCCACTTGATCATGATGCATGATCTTTTTAATGTATTGTTGTATTTGATTTGCTAGTATTTTGTTGAGGATTTTTGCATTGATGTTCATCAGTGATATTGGCCTGTAATTTTCTTTTTTTGTGTTGTCCTTGTCTGGTTTTGGTATCAGGATAATGTTGGCTTCATAGAATGAGTTAGGAAGCCTCCCCTCCTCTTCAATTTTTTGGAAGAGTTTGAGTAGGATAGGTAGTAAGTCTTCTTTGAATGTTTGGTAGAATTCACCAGGGAAGCCATCTGATCCTGGACTTTTATTTTTTGGGAGGTTTTTGATTGCTGCTTCGATCTCCTTACTGATGATTGATCTATTCAAATTCTCTGCTTCTTCTTGGTCCAGTTTTGGAAGCTTGTATGTTTCTAAGAATTTATCCAGTTCTTCTAGATTATCCAATTTGTTGGCGTATAGCTTTTCATAGTATTCTCTTATTATCTTTTGTATTTCTGAGGTGTCTCTTATAATCTCTCCTCTTCCATTTCTGATTTTATTTATTTGAGCCTTCTCTCTTTTTTTCTTGGTGAGTCTAGCTAAGGGTTTGTCAATTTTGTTTACCTTTTCAAAGAACCCGCTCTTGGTTTCATTAATTTTTTGTATTTTTTTTTAGTCTTTATTTCTGCTCTGATTTTTATTATTTCCTTCCTTCTGCTGATTTGGGGCTTTGTTTGTTGTTCTTTTTCCAGTACCTTTAGATGCACTTTTAGATTGTCTATTTGGGATTTTTCTTCTTTGTTGAGGTAGGCCTGAATTGCTATAAACTTCCCTCTTAGAACCACTTTTGCTGTATCCCACAGATTTTGGCATGTCGCATTTTCATTTTCATTTGTCTCTAGGAATTTTTTTATTTCTTCTTTGATTTCTTCACTGACCCAATCGTTGTTCAGTAGCATTTTCTTTAATCTCCACATTTTTGTGGCTTTTCTGGTTTTCTTCCTGTTGTTGATTTCTAGTTTCATACCTCTGTGGTCAGAAAAGATGCATGGTATTATTCATTCTTCTTAAATTTATTAAGACTTGTTTTGTGGCTTAATATGTGACCAATCCTGGAGAATGTTCCATGTGCATTTCAAAAGAATGTGTATTCTGTGGTTTTTGGATGGAATGTTCTATATATATCTACTAAGTCCATCTGATCTAATGTGTCCTTTAAGGCCAGTGTTTCCTTATTGATCTTCTGTTTGGATGATCTCTCCATTGGTGTAAGTGGAATGTTAAAGTCTCCTACTATTATTATGTTATTGTCTATTTCTCCTTTTATGTCTGTTAATAATTGCTTCATATATTTATGTGCTTCTTTGTCAGGTGTATAGATATTTACAAGTCTTATATTTTCTTATTGAATTGTTTCCTTTATCATTATGTAGTGCCCGTCTTTGTCTCTTGTTACAGTTTTGGTTTTAAACTCTATTTTGTCTGATATAAGTATCGCTACCTCCACTTTCTTTTCTTTGCCATTTTCATGGAATATCTTTTTCCATCCTTTCACTTTCAGTTTGTGAGTGTCTTTAGGTCCGAAGTGTGGCTCTTGTATGCAGCATATACATGGGTCTTGTTTTTTTATCCAGTTGGCCACTCTGTGGCATTTGATTGGAGCATTCAGTCCATTGACGTTTAAAGTAGCTATTGATAAATATGCATTTATTGCCATTTTGTTACTTTTTTTTTCTGAGTGTTTTAGTAGTTCTTCTCTGTTCCTTTCTTTTTCTCTTGCTCTCTTCCCTTGTGGTTTGATGGCTGTCTTTAGTAATATGTTTGATTTCTTTTGTCTTACATTTTTGCTTACTTATTATAGGTTTCTGATTTGTGATTAACATTAGGATCTTATTTAATATTCTATGTATATTACAGTCTATATCGAGTTGATAGACTCTTTAGCTTGACCTCTTTCTGAAAGGTCTACTTTTTCACAAAGCTCTACTTTTTCACTCCCTCCCTCCCACATTTTATGTTTTTCAAATCATAGTCTCTTATTTAGTGTGTGTCTGTCCATTACCCTCTTATCATTGAGAGGTGATTTTAGTACATTTGTCTTTTACCCTTCATATTATCTTCACAGGTGGTTGATCTGCTCCCTTTATTATATTTTTACCTTTACAAGTGATTTTATTGCCTGTTTTTTTTTTTTTGATAATTTTTTTATCTCCATTTGTGGTCAGTGCTTTCCTAATTAAATAAGTCCCTTCAGCATTTCTTGTAGAATTGGTTTCTTGGTGATAAACTCCTTTAATTTTTGCTTATCTGGGAAGCTCATTATCTCTCCTTATATTCTAAATGACAACCTTGATGGATAGCGTATTCTTAGCTATAGGTTTTTTCCTTTTAGCACTTTAAATATGTCATGCCATTCTCTGCTTGCCTGTAGGGTCTCAGCTGAGAAGTCTGCTGATAGCCTTATGGGCTTTCCTTTGTATGTCACTTGTGGCCTTTCTCTTGCTGCTTTTAGGATTCTCTGTTTATCTTTAGACATTTTAATTAATATGTCTTGGCATTCACTGTATTCTTAAGCTCCATAATTTCTGTTTGATTATTTCTTGATTTATATCTTTTTGTTAAACTTTTCGTTTGGATGATGTATTGTTTTCTTGATTTCGTGCATTGTCTTTTTGAGGTTCCTCAAAATAGCCATTTTGAATTCTTTATTGGGTAAATGTCAGATCTCCATGTCTTTGGGATTGCTGGTAGTTTCCCTTGTGCTTTCCCAAGAGTGGAGTTAAGCTCAAGTTTGTGGTTTCTCCCTGGCCCATAGACTCATGTTGACTTTCTGTGCATGTTCACTAGATGCGTGCCAAAGCTCATGCTCGCCACTGTCAGGAGTTTGCATACAAAGCCAGCTTTGGAGCAGTGTATGGGTGAGGTACATGGAGCACTGGGGGAGTCTGTGAGCCATTTAAGGGGATCTGTGGACAAAGTGTCCCCAGGGTCTCTTGAGTGGGCTTCTAGATGGAGTCTGTGACACAATTGGGATCTATATCCCTCTAATGCCCTCTGAGAGTCCTGTCTACCTCTCTCCCAGCCTCTTCCTACCCCCCATCAGGAACCTCATGACTTAGTACTCTTGATGAGATGAGATAGAAATTGGTCTCTTTGGCAATGTCCCACACAGATGGGGAAGATGAGTACAGGTTCTCATGCTCTCATTTTCCCCCTGTAAGAAATCTCGGGTAGAGAAGGTCTTACTTGGTACTGAATTGTGCCTACCCTCTTCGATGCATCAAAACTAATATTTTTTTTTGCTTCACTGGTGTACTGGAACTTTTGTACTGAAAACCCAAACTTCCACAAGGGCATCTTGTCTATGGGTGATTGTCTAAGACAGTGTTCTCCAGGGTCTTGTGGACCATAGCCAAGAGGGGTGGGAGCCAATTCATGTGCCACTGCAGGGTCCATGTCTGAGTGCTGTATACCTATTACCCAATATATTGGGTGGGTGACACACAAGCTGGGTCCCTTGACCTATATTGCTAGATGTCACACCTCCCACAAAGACACTTTTATCTGTGGATGGATGACAAATTATTGTTATTAATGAGGGCTACAATGAGGGAGGTTTTATTCAGCCATGTTGCTGAGGTCACTCTTCCCACTACATATATTTTTTTTTTAAGATTTTATTTTTTTCCTTTTTCTTCCCAAAGCCCCCTGGTGCATAGTTGTATATTCTTCGTTGTGGGTCCTTCTAGTTGTGGCATGTGGGATGCTGCCTCAGCGTAGTTTGATGAGCAGTGCCATGTCCGTGCCCAGGATTGGAACCAACAAAACACCGGGCTGCCTGCAGCAGAGTTCGCGAACTTAACCACTCAGCCACTGGGCCAGCCCCTTCCCACTATATTTTTAAAGAATAGAATATGAGTTATACTTGGGAATACTAAATCTAAATTAGAAGGGAAAATATAGAACAACCACATTTGGTAATGAAAATAAATATGTTAACCAAGTAATTGCCTTTTTAAAGAATTGGACCCGTTCAACTTCAACATATTTCACTGATGTTCTATATATTTCGCTAAATCAATATAAGGCACTCACCCAAATGGTAATAGTCTATCCCAAACATTTCTAAACTACTAAATAAAATCTCTTTCTGAGAAGTCAGACAGAAGAGCAGATGGAATATGCTTGTTGGAGACTAAGCATTAATGGTGAAGATTACTGAGTCAAGATCACAGGATGGTAAGAATGAGGAGGAAGGCCCGGGGGCATAGCATAATCAGGAGATGATGGTCCCTTGTTAGAGACTTTTCTCTACAAGTTTTTTTTGGATTACAGTATTTTCCAAGGTGCTCCCTTAATACTATTGAGAAAATATAGTTTCCATTTTCCTATACAGGGTGGACTAAGGTTTGACTGTAGCTTATTTTCTCTGAACAAATTCACTCAAACTTAGATTACTGCATTCATATTAGAGTAATGGCTTTGGCTGGCAATCTGGATCAATAGCATAAGACACTTCTACCCAGCTGTCTGATTCACTGTTGGACTGGCTTTTGGCTGCTAATTATTATTTGCTACTTGGCTTGTGTCCACTCCTTATACAGAGGGATCTCATTTTCATATCTATTATGTGAAAACATAAAAACTTCTTTACAGTTGTGTGTACAGAAAACAATTTGAGAATTAAAGTCAGTCTCTTAAGTATAAAATGCATGACTTAGTTCATAGTGAAATAATGAGTACATACATTTTTTTTATCATGATCTTGTCTTATGCCCTAGAAGGGCAAAACTGGTATCAGGAGTTGGGATAGTGGAATTTATAATTATTTTGGAAGATATTCTTAGTCAATGTGGTTTTATTGTTGTTTTATTCAATTGTTTAATCTTTATTAGACGTTTAAATCATTTGATCAAAAAATTTTGAGAATTACCAGAAAAGAAAAGAAAAAAAGGAGTTTAAGGAATATAAACCAACTCTGGGTACTTAAGGAAAAAAAAAAGGAATTCTTTAGAAGATTATGAGGCAGCTAAAGGAATTAGAAGACAGACCAAATAATTAAGCTTAGAATAGACAAGAAAAAACGCTACTCTAATAACCCAGGCAGCAGGAAATGAAAAACTGTCTCTTCAGGGACACAAATAAGATGAATCAGCTCCAACTCCATTTAGACTTTTAACTCTGTCCTCCAACTCAGAATCCAGAGAGAAAGCATGTCATTGCTCTGCCATTGATCATGTGCCCATCCCTTGACAGTTGATTAACAATTCTACCAAACTGCTTTTTGGAACTATTATAGACATCTAAGATAAACATCAGATCCTAACATCCAAACAGTAAGGGGTAAGTGGCGCTGGTGACAAATGTATACTGCCAAATGTGATACAGTAGATTTTCTTCTCAATCCGTGTCCTGTCTTTCCATGCATATTTGAAGGAAAAGGAAGAATTAATAGCAATGTAAACTGTTCCAGCTGAACATTTAACAGAACAGTTGCAGTTCTGTTAAATTTCTGAAATAAAAGTATTTTTCTTTTTATTCTTTTTTCTCTTTAAACAAGTCCTCAAAAGAAAGCATCATGACTCTCAACACTTGTAGAAGTTTCTCCAAACTACGAGCTTTCTAAAGAGAAAGGGAATGCAATTTTTGAAGATTTATTTCTACGACCAGATTTAGTAAGGGCTAGATTTCACTCATCGAGTGATCCAATTAGGTCTATTTTACCTCATAAATTAAGATATAAAAATGAGAGTAGAGGGGAAATTTATCACCACTTACTAGAAAATTCTATGGTATCTGAGTACTCATTCTAACAACAGAGGGTCAAGAGGAGCAATTTTACATGATGAGAATGGCTTTTGCTCCTTTGTTCTGAGCAGTTTAGACAAAGAAATGCTATTTCATTTTTTAACAATCCCAGAATTTCTCTAAGCCAACATCTGTGGCTATGAGTTTTTGATTATAGGAGTAAACAGGCCTTCCTTGAAATGTGGAAGTGGCAGTACACAGGCCTTGTTCCTGCAATCTTCCCTGCAGGGGCATGAGTTTAATAAGGTGGCTGAACAGTCTGTGTTGAAGCCCAGGAGAAATGAGACTTCTTGAGAAAGAAAATGACAGGAACCCATTGCCTGCTGAACAGGGATGAGGAGCTTCTGGTTGTGTTTGTCATGGCACCTAATGAAACACTTCACGAACTGTGCAGGAGACAATTGTGACAGAAAAGTTTTTAGTAGAACTAGCTTTATAGAGCCTGCCATTAGTTGTTCAGTTGGGAAAATGTTAACTCTGTGAAAGAGGAGTATTTAACACATCTATCCACTTTTCCAAGATATGAATAATCACAAGGATGTTAAGTATAGAACTGAAAGGCAATTACTTAGGTGTAGGTTGTTATTCTAAACAATGTTATTATTCGAAACAAAGTTCAATGAGTAGGCTAAAACAGAGAAAGAGGATTGCAGACACTTCATTCTGCTTTAAATCCATTTTCCCTTCTCTCAGCTGATGTTTGACCATTTGGTTAGTTTCCCTTGTCCTTTATTTTCCTTGAACAAGCCAGTCACCAAACACCAAACATTGTCTCCTTCTAGGTTTTTATTCAACTAGTTTCCTCTGCCTGGAAATCCCAAGTTAAGTTGCCCGGTAGACCCCTCCCTTAGCGAAGTTTCTTCAATATGTTCTTTTCTCCTGATCTCCACTGCCGTGTATTGTTCCTAGAACTTAGACATATATATCTGTGGCAATACTTATTTTATTTTGTCACTCTTATGACATGAAAGATTATGAACTCAAGGGCAGCTACGGATATTAAAATGGTAAAGGGGAGCTGACAATTCTTGGACAGTTCCCCCAGTCCAGGCGCTAGCCAGAGCTTATAACACAGTCCTATGGAAATATTAAATATTGAATATTAAATAAACACTTGTTTATGTAGTAAAATTCTGGTATCTAAAATCCATAAATCTACTTGCCCTTTTCATTCAAGTCTTTCTATGAATCTCACCTCTCCAGACAGCCTTCCATGCCACTCTGTATACTACTAGTGACAAGCTGCTATGGGAATCTGGTGGAGAAACACATATTCTTTAATTTCGTAAGATTGATTTAGCTGTGAGTTTATGATGGATTAGAAAACTAATACAATGTTAACACTAGATTTAAGATTGCAACATTAGTGATTTTCTTTTTTTCAGTAATGTTGAGTTTTTTAAATAAGACAATCTAATTATGTTTTAAAAATGAAGCTTAAGCTACTTCTACCCATAGATTAAAAGATTTGTTTTATGCATTTAATTCATGAAGGAGATTGTCATAGATTTGTGTGTGTGTGTGAGAGAGAAAGATTAGTATTAAAATAGAGAGACAACTAATATATGGTTAGAACCAGAAAATAGTTGGTTCTATTGAGTTGGGAGATCAAAAATGAGTATTTTTTCTAAATTAAGAAGAGCTATGTTAACGTGAGAAACAATAAACCACTAAGTTTCAGGTGAAATACATATTCCATAGGGCAGAACTACTACCTGGTTCAAAATAAATTTGCTTTAGCTTTTGCAGGATTTGAGGTCCGTGTAGATTCATCAGAGAAGGGAACGAGAGTGCTAATACTAACTTTCTTTTTCTTATATTCTTTCAAATTGGATGGGATCAATCTCGGAGAAAGACCAAACTTCATTCTAGGTTTTTGGAGGAAGACAAAGATTACCACCAGAAGATGGGCGAATACTCAGTACTGGCATTCATTCTTGCCTCCTTCCCCCTCTTCCTTCTTCTTTCCATTTTTTCATCCTCTTCCCAAACATCGATAGAACACCTGAATATTCCTGTTTCACAATGGTGAAGAGCATAATTGGAAGTCAGACATATCTACGTTTAAAAGTTCTCTCTACCCTTTATAGAACTGTGTGAGTCACTTATCCTCATAAAGCTTCCATTTCCTTGTTTATAAAACAGAAATAAATTTCCTTAATGCCTTTTGTGTGAAACAAATGAGATAATCCAATGCATAAAATTGTTTACCACGGTACCCATTGTAAATACTCTATAAACATTAGCTGCTGTAATGATTATTGCTCTAATGATAATCATCATCATCATCCTTCTTTTCTTACTATTTCTATTTTTGATTTATTCAACAAATGTTTATTGAGTGTCACTGGTTGTCAAGCACAATTCTTGATGCCAGAGGTGAACAAGATAGATCTAGACCTTTCCTGTATGTTCTAGAGAGACAAGCGGATAGTAAACAAATAGCCATATAATATTGGGTATATGTCAGTGAAAAGCCAATACAAAGTCCTTTCATTTTTTTTTCTCATGCATAATTATTTTTATGAATCTCAAATTGAAATTCACGACTTCATTATTGCAAATGTGGAAAATGAACCACAGTAGTAAGAGCAGTTCTGGTGACTTTGTAACCGATAAAAGTCACAGATACTTTCATATCACAGTACAGCTATTGCAGATACTGCAAAATATCATTTACATGGACATCACTACTTTTAAATGATGAGAGTTATTTGATACAAAAATTAACGTTGTTAAAGTCCTTTCATTTTTTATACTGACATTATGGTAGGGAACTAGATGGTTTGAAACAGGATGGATGGCGATGAAATGGTGACAAATGCTTGGTTGTGTTTTCCAGGGGGAGCCAGGAGAATTTGTGAATTACTTAGCTGTGGCATGTGAGTGACATTCAGTATGACTCAGAGTTTTTTGTTGCGAACAACTAATTGGATGGTGATTATTTTTACTGAAGTGTGGGGAGCAGGTTTGGGGAGTGGAGTGGAAATTAAGAACCTTATTTTGTTCACACAAAATTTGAAATACCTACAATATACCCAAGTGGAAAGGCTGAGTGGGCATTTGGATGTAAAAATCTAGAACTAAGAGGAGAAGTCCATGATGGAGATTAATTTTGAGGATTCGCAAGTGTATAAATGGTACATAATGCTATGAGATGGGATGTAATCACTTTAACAGAGAAGATGTCAGAGGATTGAGCCAACAGAATATTTAGAAGTCTAGATTCAGAGACGGATCCAGCAAGATGAACTAAGAAGTGCCTGAATAGGTGGCAAGAAAACCAGGAAGCATTGTGTCCCATAGATGAAGTTTAAAAAGTGTTTCAAGAAGCAGGGATGATGAACTGAAAATCAAGTAAGATGAGGTCTAAGAATAGATCATTAGATTGAGCAACATGGAGGCATCAATGGCTTTGAAAGAGACATTTTGGTGGGATGGTGAGGCCAAAACCTGAGTAGAGTGAGTTCAAGAAAGAAGTGGAGGAGAGGAATTGGACCAAATGTGTAGAAAACTGAATGGGGGGATCCTAACAGAGATGAGAGGGGCAGCTGTCAGAGCTGTGTGGGGTCTGGGAAGGCATTCTCAGGAAATTTTTTCTTACATTCACCCACCATTCTCTTACTCCCATTTTTCTTCTTCCCCCTCTTCTAATTCTTCCCACTCCTTTCACCCCTATTCTTCTTCTTTTTTCTCATCTTCCTCTCCCTCCAATTTGCTGCTGCTCAGCACTATATTGGATTAAGGATACAAATATAAAACTACCCAGGCCTGTCTCTCAAAAAGCTCATTATCTAGGTCCAGACTATGTAAATGGTGTAACAGAGTTTATTGCTCTGGGACAGGCTCACAGAGGTGTCAGCAGAGGTGGCTAGACAGGGTCCCCAAATGTTGCAGCCAGGGCATTTGTTTCAATATTGAGGAATGCTTGCTTCCTGAGTTCTAGTTAAATGGGAATGTAAAAGAATCTTGCTCAGAGAGTGTAACCAGCAGCTCTTCCTTTCTCTTGAAGAAAACAAGTACAGAACTCAAAAAAGAGAGACAGATTTTCATTTCATTTACTCATTCACCAAATATTTTTGAGTAATCAGTGGTAAATAGTCGTTGTCCTCATGGAGTTTACACTAGTAAGCGACGACAGTAAACAATAAGCAAATAAAGCAAAGGAAGGGGAGATAGTGAAGGAAGTGTGTGTTGGATGTTATTTTACATAGGATGGTTGAGAAAGCATCTCTGAGAAGGAGATATTTTCACAGAGAGATGAATGAACTGAGGGACTGAGCAGGTGAAGATTTGAGAAAAATTGTTCTGGGCAGAAGGAACAGCGATGTCCAAAAAGCTTGAGGTAGGAATGTCTTATTACCTTCAAAGGAAGACTCTCATAGTGTGGAATGATTTCGTTGAAATCATGCCTATGTCATTGTTTAAAAAGTTCTTTTTATCCCTTTTTAAGATGTTTATAGAATCTTTGAAACAAGAGTCTAATTCTTGGGGCTCTCATATAACATTCCTTCCAATGCACAAGTCATCTTGACAGCTATCAAATGGCTTCCTTATAGCTGCTGTGGTAAGAATTCAACCGGCCACCTCTCAGATCATCCACTTTCTTGTTTATCAGAAATTAAAATCCCAACCTAGACTCAAAATTAGCCTCCTTATAGCTCTGGATGCTAGTAGTGATGATGAAACAAAAAATTCCAAAGTTTTCCTCAAAGCTGTACTTCTACAGTCAAAGACAGCACCTACATCCCAAGCCATCTCATGCGACATCCCTAATTCTGTCTCCAGCATCACCAGGAATGGAGTCACATTTTCATCTCCCCCTTCCAAGTCCCATTAGTTGCTAGACCACATCCTCTTCCATTGATGTTGCCACAAGAATCAGATAGAATTTTTCATTGCAAGCAACAAAAAAGAACTATCACTAATTTGAATATAAAGAAAAGTATTAGACTCAACAGGAGTGAAGTAGCTGATAAGAACCTGAAAGTGTTAGTAAAAGTCTCCCACTTTTTACTGGCCCTGCTATAAGAATGAATAAATTCAAACCTATCTTCAGTCCTTGTAACACTTGACTCTGAGGCAAAATCTAGGAGAGAGAGTCCAGTTGGGCCCACTGGGTCCCTTGCCCGTCACCAGGAGATAGCAATGTAATATGAGACCAAACTGAAAAAAGAAAAGAAAAGCAAAGAAAGAAAAAGGAATTTTTAGGAGTTGTATCATTCCCATAGAGGGAAGATAGACATCTGTATTTATTGCCCCACCAACACTATACGTTGTCCCATAGAGATATCAAGATGCTTTTAGAGATGGGGAGTGAATCAAGCAGACAAACATTACTTACGTCCACTTTAGATTTTCTTTATTCCCCACTGGCAATACTGAGATAGCATTTCCAGGTTTCTGTTTCCATTCTTTGCACCTTCCTCACCATCCCCAACTCTGTTGTCTGATGAACCACCCACCCCATGGCACGTCCCAGCAACTGCATTTCTTGCTTAGATATCTTCAATTTTTCCAGAATTAAGTGTACTACGCAGGGCAATTGTAAGCTGGATTTGTTTCTAGAGGGTCAATCTCTGGTTCCCTAGTGGTACTATGTATGACCGTGGAAGAAAAATTAGAGAGAAAAAAACTGAAACTATCAGAGTAATTTAGAATCAAGTGTTTTATTTCCTACGGTCCATTCACTTTACTGTTTGAGAATACAAATATATTTTAATGTATATTTTTAATTGGACCATGCTTGGTTTACATTTTTGATTCAAAATTCTACAATATTTTCCATAATGGATTTATGATACACCAGAGGGGAAGAAAATCTTCCACTAACATAAGTAACATTGAAATTGCAGTGTATACTGAATAATTTCAATATAGTTTGCTTAGTAAATTCAATGCCCACAAAGCTTTTCAAAATACAAGGACTTAAATACTTGCTATCATGACATCAGGGAAAAAATTATTGGTTACCACAATTCTCCTCAGGAAATTTTACTTAACATATATTAGTGATAAACTCTTTTAAAGTTCTATTTAAATGTTTAAAACTTCAGTTGAGCTACCTGGCTTTCCATATTTACATTCTAATACCAACACTTGTATTATTTATTTGTCATTGCCAATTAATTTTTCATTCTCGATGAACTTTCTCAGTAATTACAAATTGTATTTTCTTTTAAAGTAGTTTTAAATTCTCAAATATTTGGAAATATATTCTTACTATGTCAAAGAGGAAAACTTGACAATCAATATGAATGTTAACTTTTCTTTATGTTACTATTATTTATAATATGTTATCTGGAAAGTTCATTGATTTGGCTAAGGGTTATCATTATCCATTCTAGAATTAGAGACACCGGGGCAGAGACATTTTGTATAATTTTATACTTAGCATTCTCTCCACACTCAGAGCAAAGTACCAGAGTTGTTCTTTAAACTGTGAACTTATTTCCTGTAAGAAAAGGAGCTATCCTTGTGTTTAAATAGGGAAATATTTTTCTTGTATTTCTAATAGTGGCATAGGTGAATTCTTGTCCCTATTTTTATGCCGGTAACATTGTAATATTTTTCAGGACAGGGGAATTATGTACCTAATAGCCTAAACAAGCATTTTGGATAATAACCATTGATGCACTTCAGTTGCTAGAATTGTCCTCCACATTAGCTGATGAATGAATAATCCAGTAGTTAACAGGAGATGTCTTCTCTAGGATGAAAAATTGGTGTGACCCCTCCCTTGCCCCACCCCAGCCTCTGCCTCCACCCAAATTAGGAAATTGTTTTAGTGTCATGTGCCCTCAATTTCATTCCAAGGCAGCCTGAAGCCACAGTAAGAGACCTGGGACTCTAGCCCAGAAACACAGACTCTTAGCCTTCTATTCTAACCACTAAACCATGCACACTGAATCCCTGCATTTTCTAAACCAATTCCAGGGCAGCTGCTTATTAACAAACAGATGTCACTCGATGGCACTGACATCCATCAGAGAAAATGATTCTGCTTGAGTCAGTCTCTGGGCACTGCAAAAGTCACTACTGTAATCATTGTCCCAGGATTCCTGCTTACTGCTTTATTAATAATAAATGCCCATGTTGCCTTGGCATTTATCTGGCTTTAGGAAGTGAATAAAATTGTACTATTTGTGTTTAAATGAAGTGTCTTGTAAATCATGACAACCTTTGTATTTTATTATATTTCATTTATTATGAAATAAGGTAAGCTTTGCCCAGCTGGATGGGATGGAAGCTCATTATACCTTGAATAAAATGATAAAAGATAGAATAGTATTTTAATAACACAGACAACATGGCTTTTTGCATTTAAATATTCACTAATCTATTGGTAATGGAGCCTTAAGAATGTGATTATGTTTTCAATCAATCAAATATTTCCTTATCAGCACTCTAAGCAAAAATACTGTAGCAGCTGCTCTTTTATTAGTCCCCAAATAAGAAACGCCATCCCTAATAAGTGTAATTTGCATTAGCCAAGCACAGTGAGCATTCAGTTTTGAAACTGTTTGGTTTCTTATGCAGCCTGTGACATGCTATTTCTAATCAGCATACCATGACGATAGCTTCCCTTTTCCTAGCCCAACGTAGATTGAAGATCAACATAGTTTTGTGCACATCCCTACATGTGCCTTTGCAGAGTGCCATTTTGTGGTGAGTTGAGTCTTTTGGTTGCATGGAACAGGTTGATTCTTACTAGCTTAAGGGAAATGTTGAATGTATTGAAAGGTTATCTGCCTATGTCACAGCATTCAGGGCAGACTAGAATAAGCAGCATCTGAAAAGATAAGATCGAAATATATCAGACCCATTAGTAATGGGTTCTCAAGAATCTTCTTTCTAGACTCCTACAATTTTATTCCATTGACACTAACAGTGTCTCTGTCTCATTTTTTTTTTTTTTTAAAGCAAGCTCCTGAGAGAATCTGGCCCAATTAAAGTCTGATACTCACTCTTAGCTCAGGCTCCTGGTGGCAGTTCTGAGGGGAGGGGAGATCATTGTGAGCTAAGCAGTCAAACCAAGGATGCCTCTTGTAATCTGCCCCTTTAGTTTCTCAGCATATATGCACACTTTCTTTTCATATAAAAACACTTAGCACAGTGCCTGGTACTTTGTAAATGTGCCATTGTTTCCATTAATATTTTAGTAATTTTTATATAATTTTCATTGTTGTCATTATTCACTCCATTCAAATATGTTCCTGTTAATGTGATCCAAATATCCCATACAACACTAAACATTTATTTGCCTTTTTTCCAGTGTGAGAAAATATATGGTTATTTGCAGACATTGCATTCAGAAGTGATGACATGGAATAACTACCTGGGGGTAATGGCCAACTTCTTCATGGTAGGATTTCACCTTGTCCTGATATTCAGCATACAGTGAAAAATCTCCAATCTAATCACCTCTACATTACCCATATAAAATAAAAGATGAAAAGAGTGAGAATAGAAAAGGGAAAGTGTCTGCGTTCTTATATGCGCACGGGAATGCACACGTACTTTTTTTTTTGTCTAGAGATGTACATGTATTCAGAGGCTTTATAAACCACCCATACAGCATGTCTTGTATTCAGGACTTCACCCTCACCCCACCTCTGCCAGGACACATTCTACTTTCCCTTTGATTGATGTTTCACCTAGTTCTATTTATTTGCCTAGAGTTTAAGTCAATCAAAGCTTTCCTTCTTTAGAGAGTCTTACCTATATAGGGATGGGATTATTTTCTGGAGGACTTTCTCTCTGGGAATGGAAGTACACAAGCACCATAGAGTTTTCCCTGGTTTCCATCCTATACCACAGGGCATCCATTTTGTAGAAGTACCTTTGTGTCTGTTAATAAAGATTACTCATTTCAATAAACACTATGACTAGCTCTTTGCCCACCTAATCACCTGGTGTTATGAAGACCCAAGGTAGCCAGTTGGCATTCTCAGCTTCAATTCAGTGGTTCTATCCTGGGGCTGCTTAGTGGAAGCATTATTCACATGAATCCTTAAACTTTCAGACCAATAAAAAAAAAAGCACCGAAACTTGGATGTGGGATAGTGTCGAGTACTGTGAAAGTTATATCATCACATGAGCTCTAGAGCAACGTTAACTGAACTTTGACAGTTGAATAAGGCAGTAGCAGATAGCAATGAAGGTCGGTAGAATCTCAGCTGCAGGTTAGCTTCATCTTACATAACAGTTTTGACTCCTGCACCATTGTTACATGTGTATTGTCCTTCGGAAGAGGCTCCACTGTTGTTCATCCCCTTATGACGCAAATGTGGTAGACAGCGTTCTTGGGGCAGTGATTAGCCCATTTTGACAACTAAATAGGAGAGTAGAGATGTTTCTTCGCCAATCATTAAACTATTGTGCCAGTCCAATCTAAATACTAAGGATCTAAATACGAATGGGATGGTGGTTCCCCCAAGGAGCTCAGAGTCTGATAGGAACGAATACACTTTTAACACCTGGTAAAATATTAAAAATAGAGGGATATAACAGACAATGGTTTTCAACCTGTAGTCTGCATCAGAATCACCTAAATGACTTGTTAAAATGCATATTACTAGGCCCCATCCCTAAAGTTTCTGATTCAGTAGGTTTGGGGTAGAGCCTGAGAATCTGTATTTCTACTGAGGACTAAACTTTGGGAACCAGTGACACAAGACCCTATGAAGGAATGATGGAGATCTGTTCTCTCAAACCCTGGCAGTGATTAGAGAAGCAAATCAGTTGTTAGGTTTCTTAAATATAAAAGGCGGATTTTAGCTATTTAAGTAGAAACAGGATATTAAGTGGATATTGAGTGGTTCATGGGGAATCACCTTGGAGGTCAATATTCCAGGAACGGGGACCAAACCACACCATGCAAGTAGCCTGGTGACTAACTAGTTAACAAGACCTGAACAAGGGATACTTGTACAAGTTCAGAACTGCCAGGGACATCACTTTGCTGCAGTGGTGACTGTGCCAACATCAATGCTGCTTCTTAAAACTGCTCTCATCCCTGAAGGCCAGATTGTTTTCCCCACTCTCGGATTCCGCATGGGGGCTTCTTCCTCAACTTGTTTAATTTTGAAGCAAATTGTCACAGAATTGAATCTGATGGGTAGATCCTTGTCATATACTTAAACATTAAATGCTAAGGAAGCTGGGGAAGTGACACTAACATTGACATATCTTTATACATAGTAAGGTTATTCAAAAGGGACTGAGAATACAGAAAACATGTCCACTGCAGGGAGTTTTTACAGACATTTGGCTGCTTCCACTCAGAAGAAAAGGATAAGTGTAGTCTGTCTTATGGACTGGGAGAAGATGTGAGAAAAAGATTGAGCTACAAAGAAGAGCCTTAATGAGACCTACAAGGCCCTTTATGATTTGGCTTCAACATGCATTTCCAGCCTCATCTTGCCTTTCTTTTTCTCCTGGTTGTTAAGCTCCAGACGTGCTAGCTGTCCTTCAGAGTTTCGTATATGCTGAAGCATGTCTTATATAATGTTGTGCCCTGCTCCTGGAGCATTTGTCCTCTATTTTTGCCTGGTTAATGCTCAGCTCTCAGCTCAATTTTCACCTCCTTTTGGAGACCCTCCCTGACCTGCCTCATGCCATAACAAAGTCCCACAGACTGGGTGCTTAAACAACAGAAATATATTGCCTCACCATTCTGGAGGCTGGAAGTCTGAAATCAAGGTGTTGGCAGGGGTGGTTCCTTCTGAGGGCTGTGAGGGAAGGCTTTATTCCAGGCCTCTCTCTGTGGGTTTTCCCTGCTTCTCTTCACACTGTCTTCCCTCTGTGGGTGTCTGTCTCTGTGTCCAGATTTCTCTTTGTTGTAAGGTTACCAGTCGTATTGGATTAGCACCCACCCTAATGATGCCATTTTAACTTGATTACCTCTACAAAGATCCTATCTCCAAATAATGTCACATTCTGAGAGACTAGGGGTTAGGACTCCAAGATATCTTTATTTGGGGGACACTATTCAACCTGTAACAATAGGTTTCACAGCACCATAGATTTCTAATTTTAGAATATATTACACTTATAACGTTACTGTTAATCTATGCAGTGATGTGCTTGTCTATCCCAGCAACTCCATCACACTCCCTAAGGAAACAGGGTCAGCACCTCGGAGGTGCCAGTGTCTATGTGTTAAACAAACAAAATGCAAGAGCCCCGCATACCAGTCTAAGTCAGTTGGTCTTGGTTATGTGGGCCACAAGATACAGGGGCATGACGTTGAGAGCTCTGATTTAGAAAATGGGAACACCACCCCCTCCCTAAACACCAACACCAAGTAAATGCCAAGTGCATCACATGTTGATGGGCGAGGGTTATGTGCAGTCAGGAAAGCTTCACAGTTTAAAGCACTTTCTCTACAGCTTCCCTTAGGAAAATAATACATCAGCAAGGAAGTAAAAACAGCATGCAGTGTTCCCAGTGCACTTATACCCTGGCTGCAGAAGCAGGTTTAGAATACATTCTCACTAGATATATGTGTGTATTTCAGCACTTATGTGAGTAAAGGACTTCCTTCCTGGTATTTGAAATTGTCAGTGTGTTCCATTTCTACATACATGCTTTTAGCACAGGATTTTCAAAATAATACAATGTCAGTAAGAGAGAAGTTGTTAAATTTCCCAAAGGGACATATGAGATGCTTTCTGGGCCTTGAAAGTGTAGGTCTCTACTTCTTTTTTTAACTTATAAAATTGAGAACTAAATCTTGGGGGGGTGGGGAATTAGCAAAGTGATGTGATAGATACCTAAAATTATCAAATAAAATAGCTGTATTCACATTCCCCTATCATTTAAACATTAGCTACAGTCTTTCTAAAGATAAAGAAATGAACTAGATGATTTTCCAGTCATGTTTCTGTGATTCTGTGGCCCTAACTCAGACAACAGCAATTTCAATAATTTTTGCTGATTTTCAAGAGCTGAGCTAGTCTATTTCTTCTTGCTAGAAGCTTTCAAAACAATGCTCACATCTTCTGCAGCTCACAATCCCCAAGACATCCGTGAAAGTCAATACATAGTCTTCTACCACACATTATGTGATATAATGTTACGTATTTATCCCAAAATTGCATCATTGGCCTATAAACTTAATTTCTGATGTTATATTTTGGGAAAGAGTGAGTTCTGGGTATTTGGTAACATAATAATAAACATTTGGAGTTCTACTTGAAAACTGATACTTCTTTTGAAGGATTACACCCAATGGTACCATTAGACTGAATTTTAAATAACTGAGGTATGTGGTAAACTATGAATTTTTAATAGACATACATTGATTCTCTAATAGATGCAGATACCATGCTCTATGTCAGTCCCACCCTTAAGAAAATAATTATTTGCTAGGGATAAATATATACATATCTATGCTATAATAGTAATAATAATAATAAATACACACATATACATATGTATGTACGTATATATACAGATATATATATAATGTTATCATCAGAACAGTCTTATAAGCTAGATACTATTAATTTCCCCATCTTCTGGATGAAGCTACTGAGGTATAGTAACTTGTCCAAGTTCACAGAGCTAGGAAGTGACAGAGCCAATATTTGAACACTATCAGCTGGTTTGGCTTCCTATCTCCTGTCTTAATCACTATACCTCCCAAAAGTGTGACTAAATACCTCAGGACTAAAGCCAACTACATTTAAATTATCATCAAATTCTTTTTCCCTTATTACTCAGAATCTTCTTGGATTCAACAACTTCTTTCCTTTTCTGCTGCCACTACCCTGGTCCAGATTAATGTAATGTCTCACATTACATTGGACCACAGCTGCTTTCTCCATCTCCTCGCTGACTCCTATCTATCTTCCATATGGCAGCCATAAAGGTCTTGTACAGTGCATTGCATACATCATTCTTCCCTAAGTCTCTCCAGTGGTCTACCATTTCTTATTAGATGAGGACAAAAATCCTCAACATGTTTTCAAGGTTCTAAATTATCTGGCTACTGCCTAGCTTAACACAGTGTCTTATGCCCCTGTCTATGTTGCTTTTTTTGTTGTCCCAGCCATACTGGCCTTTTCTGTTGCTCAAACATGCTAAGATGCTCTAGATTTGTGATTAAACACATCTCATTCCCTTTGTCTAAGTTACTCTCTCCATCTTCCCCCAGTACGCTCTCCCTGGCGTTTGCCAAGAAATTCCTACCTATTCCTCACAGCTTGACTTAAATTTCACTACCCTATGGATGTCTGACTTCTTCTCCCAAACTGAGACACATCTCCCTTTAACCAGTTCACATAGAAATCTCTATCCCTCTGTTTGTCTTTATCCCCATTGCTATTAAACCTTTTAGTTTTTGGTCTTTGATTGTCTTTTTCCTCTAAAATGTAAACTCATGAGAATAAGAATATTTTTCTGTTTATTTCCTGCTGTTTATTTCCTTTGTGCCCAGCAAAAAGATTTGTGTCATTGAATTTCTGTTGAATGACCAGAGTAAGAGAAATATTTCTATTGAGGCAGAAAGGGAAGCAGCATTGAGAAGGTGGCATTTAATCTCTACCTTGAAGAGAGACTAGGATCTAAATAAGATTAGGGGTGGGAGTCGAGGAGAAGTCTTTCCAGGTGGCAGAAATCACATGCAAATGTTAATGATGGGAAAACATAGTGTGTTTTAGGTGGTGAATAGTGTAGATTTATTCAAACACAGGATGAAAAATGGGGAGCATCAGAAGATGATTTTGAAAAGTTAGGCTCGGTTAAAATTGGCGAGCCAAGACTCGTACATTTATTCTCTAAATAATGAGAAATCACTAAATATATGAAGAATGGGAGTGATAATACAGTGGTTTAGGAGGAATTATTTGGCAAGAGTGTACTTACCATTTAGTGTTTTAGAATCAAACATGTTAGGTTTCAAGCCCAGCTCTCATCATTACGTGCTGTTTGACCTTGGAAATTATACTTAAGCCCTGTATTAGTTAGGGAAATGCTTTTTATATCAAACAAATCTTGAAGTTTCAGTAGCTCAATGCAATGAAAGTCTATTGCTAGCTGTTGTTCAATATGGAAGCCTTGGTCGTAGTCTTTAAGCTTTGTTCCTTGTATCTTGTGGTTCTACAATCCCCCTAAATCTTTGGAATTTTCTCTGTTCAGTTGGTAAATAGGGAATGAAGTAGGGGAGAAGATCTATGTGCTTCTTAAAAGCTCTAGCCTTACCTTCTGTGGGTGAATACTTGCCACATGGCCATGCATGGATGCAAAGGGTTCTGGGAAATATAATTTTTGGCTGGATATCTGCCTCTCAGGACAACTTTACACTATGGAAAGAGGAGTCTGAAATTTGTATAGACAGTCAGCCAATTTGTTACATATTCTAAGTCACAACTTCCTTTTCAGTAAAATGAGAATGGCAACAGTAGCTTACATATAGATATATAAGGAGGAATAATGATATGAGAAATGTGCCCGCATAGTGTCAAGAACATAAGTGATCCACTTCTTTGGATTAAGAAAAGAGAAAATTAGGGACTAAACACCAATGAAGAAAGTAAAAAAGGAAAGGGATGGAAAGAAACCAAGAAAAGTGTGTGTTAAACTTGGTTCTAAATTGATGTTTTCAGCTTTGCTTTTGGAACATGTGTTTAAACTCTGGAGAACTTGAATGAAAATGACAACTTTCCCACATTCAGCTAGAGACAGCTCTGCCAGGCAGCCAACAGCTGCTCCCAGCAGTCCTATTCTATGCAAATGTCGTAGTCCTTCATCTATCAAGCTAGCACAGTACACTAGTCAAAGATTGCTGTGATTTTATAATCTTTAATAATTTTACATTCTGAGTTATTTATTTTTTGAGATTGGCTGACACTGCTGTAGTGTCTCAATGAAACAAACATTATTGGATTTTGCTTGTAGTGTGGAAGAGTTTATTATATCACTTCTTAATTTAGTGCTTAACACAGTGTACTGAACAAATATGAAAACAATTTAATGGTGGTTAACAACTTGAAATTTCATATTTTACCAATAAATGTCAGCAAAAGTAAAACAAAAATCCTGCCAGTGAAGTCAGCACAAAACCGTTGAAAGTAAAAGTGATATCTTCATTGTTGGCTAATCTTTGTTTATCTTTATCTATCTATTTATCCATCCACATTCATACATTTGGAAGAGCTTATACTTGAATTATTAGATAGATTCTTTTCTATATAATTTCTGATTTTGACTTTGGCTTGACTAAAATAATACCATGTGCTATGGAAAACTTAAAGAGAGATGGATTTGTATTTGCAGATCAGGGCAAAAAAATCAAATAAATCCACAAAATGTGATACTTCATATACAATTTTCTCATCCTTTCATCTTTATCCTTTCAGAGAAGAAAATAAATGCAAATTGACCTGCTAAATTTACCTGCAAACACTGAATAATACCCTCTTCTTTTAAAGAGTTATTAAATATTAACATTTTAAGGACTCCTAGAAAAATAAGATAAATAATAAAAATGACCCTCTCAGGAGCCCAAACTGGAAACCTCACAGTTGTTTTCCATTCATGTCTCTTCCTTGTTTCTTTGAGCTATTTTAATGATCAAGGCTTTAAGTTAATTGTATCTTGGTCACACCCCATCCTTCTGTCCTCACACTCCATCTTTATTGGTGTCCTTACCTCAACTATTATAATAGCCAATTTGCCCAAACAGTGGTCCCATTTACACTTGTGACTGAATGAATCATCTTCATTCATGCCACTCAAAGTTCTGTGACTCACTGTTACCTACAGAAGCTAACCTTGTGAACAATCTTTACTCTTGTCCCTAACTTTTCAACCAGACCATTCAGAGAAATAAAAGTTTTAGCCAGAGTGAGATTGTCACTCCTCTCCACAGGGACCCAAAGTTTTCCTGAACTCCTTTGTTTGCTTATTCTGTTCTCCTGCTCCTTGACTTCTAATCCCTACGAGTCAGAATCCAACCACTTCTTCAAGTACTGGGGAATCAGTATTGGAAAAAGAATATAGATTCTTAAACTGGATCCCCAGAATTATGATCTCAAAGTTGCTTTTTTTTAAACAAAACATTGAATAGACTGTTTAAAATTGTGCAGCCTTGGCTTTCTCATTGTTAAAATAGGCCCCTAAATGCATAGCCTTCAGGGCTCTTTGAGGTTGAAATATTAAGGTGGAAGTAACATCTCTTCCCTCTGAACAATCATGGCACTTTCTATGTTTTCCTAAAACGGCAGGTACCACTTTATATTTACTTTACTTTTACACACTGGTCTTATCTCTACTACCTGAACATGACCTGTTTGAAGATATAGTAATTATGTTTAAGTTATCTTGGTATCTCTTTCACTCCCACATTTAATGACAGAAAGACCAGTATCTGATTCATCTAGGTTTCCAGTTTATGTGAGTTTATATCCAAGATTGTGCTTATTAGCTAAAATAAATAGAAGGAAGGAGAGAAGGAAGGAAGGAAAGAAGGAAGGAATGAAGGAAGGAAGGAAGTGTAGGGGAGGAAGACATTTCCTCTTCCCAAATGTGGGTTCGTCTGGCTGGAGAACGAATTAAATTCACATGAGACAGAATAGCAAGAGAAAATTAAACAAAGCTTTATGAGGAACCATGGCCCGGGGCCTTTCTTCCCGAAAGAAGAAAGGGCACAGAAGAAGTGGGGTGCACAGAGCGGTTATATCCCCCCAAACAGGGTGTTTCACATATGATTGAAATGTCCCTCCCACAATAGTCACAAGATTGCCCTGTCGGCACAGAGTTTGATGGACACAGCAGGTAGTGGGTCTGCTATCTCAGAGGGCGTAGCAGGAGGCAAGTCTATTGTCTTAAGCTGGGTGGTCACAGGTGAGCTAAGCAATCAGTTCCTAGCCTGAGGAAAGATGCTTAATCCTTAAGGAATGCCAACGTTGGGAGGGGGAGGGAAGTCAGTTACAGGAGGTTACCAGACAAGCACAATAAAATGCAGATTTAAGTCCTTGCCTTTGGCATTGATTAAGAGTTTCTGGAGAGAAGGTCATCTCCTTTCTTCTTCCTGGTACAGAGAGGGGGGCACCTTTTACAGACAGAGATTTACCTTACAAATGTAAATGTGTCCTAACAAAGGGCAAGTTCCATTCCTCAGAGCCTCCTTCCCTGTCCCAGTTTATCAAAAGCAATCAGCCTCAAATAATCCTTATGCCAAAGAGACATATCTTGGGGTGGCCAATTTCAGGTCCCTACAGAAGAAAAGAAGGAAGGAAGGAAGAAAATAATGCTGTTTTTGTTTTTAAGTCTTGAGAAATGTGGACATTTAATGTTTTTAATACTGCTACTTATTAAACCACTTGTCTTAATGTATGCTCTTAGGACCCCAGAGTGATACTTTTCTTATCATTGCTTATAATTCTCTATTACTTAATTAAGTCCTCAAGTTCAATTAAATCCTATCACAAATGAAAATACCTTTAAAATAGAATTCTTCATTCCAATAGTAATGTCCTTTTCCTCCCAGAAATAACTCCTTTTACATCTTGTTCAAAATATACAGTCCTGTGTTAAATGTTAAAGTAGCTTGCTTTTTTGCTTAATTTCTTTCTTGCTTCTGTTCAGGGTTGCTCATTAATTACCTTCCTTATTAGCAGATGACTCTTTAATGAATTTAACATTTTGATTAAGCATATCTTTCAGCTGATGGGAAAGCAAGGCTTCTTAGAGAATAATTTCTCTGTGTTTTATTGAAACCAAAGTTACATCATGGCATCAGAAAGTCTAGACAGAATGTCTGAGAATACTTACAGTTAATTGAAATTACTCTAAAGGCAACACCTCTGATGTGCTGCGCGAAAACCAAGATAAAAATTGATTTAGAAACCTTCTTCTTTTTAGTCTTCTTCAATGCCTTATTTCCACCATTCTCTTCCTGACTTGTTACACATTATTTATTTTACATTGTATCATTACATTTTGCCTTCTTTTCTGCACTTTGAATGGCCCAATGATCTTGCTCTTCTGTTAGGTACATCACATTCATGTGGATCACTGTCTACATGTGAGCTGTATAATGAGAATAGCTCAGTGCTTAGCCCTTATGCTCACCCCAGCGCCAGCTCTGATTCCTCTCTTCTAAGCCTTTAGTTCTGTACAGGCATATAAGCCAAATATAATGGCTAGGTTCAAGAATCAGCCCATGAGGCAGGAATTGCACATTGCTGAAATCATCCCTGAGAATTCCATACAAAAAGACAAAATTTGCAGATGGACATATCTTTCAATTGGTCTAACACAGTTGGGTCTTTCCCTTCACTTTGAAACAGGTTATCTATTTCTTCAATTGAACACCAAATAACTGTGTTAAGTTTTTTTCAGGGATGTTATGTAAAAAACATAGTGTCTTGATACTCTAGAATCTATCTTAGTATAGTTCAAACTCACTGTGCACAGAAGCAGTTGGTATCTCAAGTCTACAAAGGGCATGTCATATTCATGTCTCCCTCAATCCCCAAGCCCCATCAACAGTCACACAAAACATTAACCACAGGGGATGAGCAAGTGGAAGTGTTACCGAGCAAGGGCTCTCCATCTTATGCGCACAGAAGCCAACTCTCTGGTACACCAGTCTTTGAGAGAAGAAGCAGTTTATTACGCAATTGATTGGTAAGGAGACAGAAGGAAAGGCTCTCAACTGTCTCCCTGATCCAAGGTATAGGGTAAGGTTTTAAGGGATCAGGGAGGGCAGGCAGAATGAGTTTCCATTGGCAGATCAAAATTTTCTCTTCTGCGCATGCTTCTGTCTGGCTCTCCATCCCTGAAAAATAGTCTTAACGTTCTGTTGTTAAGATGAGGTCAGCACAGTGAGCAAGGGCAAAGTTGTTGTGTAGATATGAGTCCTTGCCTTCTCTACTGATGAGAGTTTCTAGAGATTTAGTCACCCTCTGGCACAGAGAGGAAAGCACTCTTACAAATGGAGATTTTTCTTAGAAATGTAAATTTCGCTTACAAATGGATAACTTCCACTAGGTTTTCAGAGCTTTCCCTATATCTGCTGTTTCTTAAAAATCATCAACCTCAAATAATTCTTTTACCAAAGAGGCATATTTTGGGGTGGCAGATTCTTTTCCTGGACCTGTGGTTAAAGAAGTATCAGCAATATTTAATTTTCACCCTCTCCCAATCATTTTTGTTTGTTTCTAAGAATACACCTTTAATTTATGCAAGCAACTCTCCTGTATCTGAAAAGTAATGACTAGATCCAGGTTTTCTATTTGGACAGTCACAGCTTGCCTATGTATTGTTTTTTTCTGAGATTGCCGCTTTTAGAGTACAGAGATCAACCACTGGTTCACTTTTCTGCTCTATAATTTAGACTCAAAATAGCCACTTCAGTTGAAGAAGACTCGTGTTCCTCGAAAAATGTTGTTGGTTTTATGTACTTGTTTAACTGAAGTGGTAACAATACAATAGTTGGTAACAATTGTTGGTGGAACTGTTCTTCCCTACAGACACCATGTCACTTGCCTCTGCCTGGCTCAGCTGGTGACTTTGGGGTTATAATAAATCTAGTACTGAATAAGAACTCTAAGGCTCATCTTAAACTTTATACATGGCTGTGTCATATTTAAGGGAAAACAGGTTTATCTAGGGATTAGGTTCGCTTTGTGCAGAAAGAACCAAGTAATAGAGGAAAATACACCCTTTACTTGCTTTTTTTCTTTACACAAAAAAATGAAAGTTGAAGAAATCTTCTGAACCTTATTCCCTACTCAGAGTTTCCCTACACATTAGCATATTAATGGCTCTGAGAAGTCCTGAATAGAAACTCTTTAAGTTGGTTAACAAGGCAATTTCCAAACTTAATTGCCTTTGGAATTCCTTTCCTCCTAGTTTTATTTTTTTTTTGTCTTTTTTTAACCTCCTATAAATTAACATCTTCTGACTCTCATAGAACACAGTTTGAGAAATGACGGTCTAGAAACAACGAAAAAATTAATCAATATTTTAAATTTTTATTGTGGTGAAAAATGCATAACATAAAATTTACCACCTTAATCCTTTCTAAGTGTACAGTTCAGCATTGTTAAGTATATTTACATTGTTGCGCAAACGATCTCCAGAACTTTTTGACCTCGCAAAATTGAGTCTATACCCATTCAACAATTCCCCATATCCCCTTCCCCCAGCCCCTGGCAATCACCATTCTACTCTTTGTTTATATGCATTTGATTAATCTAGGTATCTCATATAAGTAGAATCACACAATACTTGTCTTTTTGCAATTGACTTATTTCACTTAGCATAATGTACTCAAAGTTCATTCATGTTGTAACCTGTATCAGAAATTCCTTCTTTTTTTAAGGACGGATAATATTCCACTGTATGTATAGACTACATTTGGTTTATCCATTCATTCCTCAATGGACACTTGGGTTGGTTGCTTCCACCTCTTGGCTATTGTGAATAGTGCTGCTATGAACAATGTTGTGCAAATCTCTCTTCAAGATCCTGCTTTCAGTCTTTTTGGAATTTAAATTCCAGAAGTGAGGTTGCTGGATCATATTGTTGTTCTATTTTTAATTTTTTGAGGAATTGCCATACTGTTTTCTATAGTAGCTGCACCATTGTACAATCCCACCAATATTGCACAAGGACTCTAATTTCTCCTCATCCTTATCAATACTTGGTACTTTCTGGTTGTTTTGCTGTTGTTGTTTTTTAATTTTTTCATAGTAACTATACTAGTGGGTGTAAGGGGATATCCTATGATGTTTTTAATTTACACTTCCCTAATGATTAGTGATGTTTAGCATCTTTTCACAAGCTTGTTGGTCATTTGTATTGATATACAAATGTCAATTTGTTGGAGAAATGTCTATTCAAGTCCTTTGCCCATTTTAAAAATTGAGTTCTTTTCTTGTTCTTGTTGTTGAGTTGTGGGACTTCTTTACATATTCTGGATGTTAACCCCTTATCAGATATGTGATTTGCAAATATTTTCTCCCATTCTGTAGGCTATATTTTCACTCTGTTGATTGTGCTCTGTGACACACAGAGGTTTTAAATTTTGATGAAGTCCAATTTGTCTATTTTCACTTTTTTCCCCAGCTTTGGCATCATATCTAGGAAATCCTTGTCAAATCAAATGTCATGAACCTTTCCACCTAGATTTTCTTCTAAGAGTTTTATAATTTTGGGTCTTGTGTTTAGGACTTGATACATTTTGAGTTAATTATATGTGTGTTATAAGGTAAAGATCAAATTTCATTCTTTTGCATGTGGATATCCAGTTTTCTCAACACCACTTTTTGGACATAACCAATTGATTTTAAAGCAAATTGTCATAGAAATTAGTTTGCAACAACTTGCTGGTAGTAAACCAGACTGGAATCTGGTGACCACCACTTTTCTTTCAAAATGTTTATAAATTCTCTACTTGTTAATTTGTACTAGAATCTTGGACAGAATTGACATTTAACAGCTTCTGTGTCACTTTCTGCAAAGAAAATAATGCAATCACCATGCATTATGTTCTTACTGTGTGTAAGAGGCTTATATCTCTTATGTCTTTTACTTTTCATAATAACCTAGTGCTTCCCAGACAACGGTCTGTGGCTCTGCACTACACTGGGTACGTAAGAGTACAGGCTAGGTCAGTGTACCACAGGACAAGTTTAAACTGACCCCATTTTATCAACAGAATCTTAAAGTTTCCTTGCAGAGGCAGCAAGCCAGAAACTGCAAGTCATGTCATTGGAGCATGTGCAGAGGAGAAAATTTTAACCTGAAATAATATCCAGAACCAAAGATTCTCCATCCATGGAACCAAAGGACCAGGACAAGACTGGAACTCGAAAGCCAGACTCTTCAGAAACGAGGGGTCTATTCTCTAGGAAGATCCTTTCCATAAATGTTTAAAGACTTCCAACTGAAACCTGCCCCACCAGCACTTCTGTGTATTAGTCTGTTCCCCCTAACCTCTTAAATTTCACTCAAACTCTGGATCCAGGAGATAACTTTGAGAAACTTCCCCCTGTCTCTTTGCCAAATGACCTTGCAATAAAACTTTTTCTTGTCTCAAAAGCTGGTGCCATAGTTTTGACTTTCTATGCTCATCAGGCAATGGGCCTTCTTACTTGGTAACAGTGGCACTCAGGATGACCTATTTTTTAATGTCCTCCAGCAACTGAAATGTAGTTCAGACACATGACACAGTCACCTCTAGCAGGTGTAATTCTCTCTCATCACAGCTTCTAATTTGAAGAGTTGGAGTTCAAATCCAGAGCCCCAAATTCCGACCTGAAAGTTCATGCTCTTTTTCTAATAGACTCCAAAGCAAGTTAAGGATTTTCCAGATACTTCTTTTAGCAAAAAAACGCTTTAGTGATAGTTGACAAACTTACATCTTCCATTACCCTTAAGTCTGTCTTCTATGCCAGTCATAGAGTAAAAAAATGTTCAATATGACTAGGAATCTGCAGCTAACACCTTTTGGCTCTTACCACTTTTATTGAACTTTTCCATTATATTTGTTACCCCTGAGTTTTGAAATTTTAAGCCAGTTCATTTTATCCTTAATGCATCTACTACTTGTCCTCCGTTTCTACAAGTCATTTTTTTTGAATAGGACAAAACATTCCATGATCATTTTTTAAAAATGAGTTCCATTCAGCAAAGTCTTGATGATTGCTGGGATTATTTTCTCCTCCGTTACTGTCTCAGTCTCTACTTATTATCTGTGTTTTGGGTATGGATATACAATCATAGAAGATCTTAAATCTTATTTCAAAATTTATTTTCAATCTTCCATTATAAATTACCATAAAGCTCTTAAACTAATACTCTTTCCTTCTTGCCACTCCTGGTGGCCTCCATAATGATTGGACATGCATCCTGCATTTATCATGCTATGGTCCCTCCATACGTTTTTTCAGGTTTAATTTAGAGGCCGCTCAATTGCATTTGTCTCTCTTCGGTATAGATCCATTCTTCCCAGTCTTTAAGTGCTCTATTTTCCTATCTGAGAACCCATAGTTTTGGAATCTTAGCCAAGATTTAGAAATCCAGATGCCATTTTTTTTTTTATCTTAACTGCCTGGACAATTGTTAATATCCTCTATTCTCATGTTTCTTAAAAAGTGTTGAAAGTAGCAATGAAAGCAAAACTCTATGTTTAATAAGCTGGGCCCTGCCATTTCTTAAAGAGGAAATATGTTTCACCCCAGCTTTAAAAATAATATTGAATTACACAAAACGAGAAAATATGTAGGAATTTAGTCTAATACGTATATGTGTATATAAATTCAATTAGCAATGGCCTTGGTACAATGTCAGTCTGTTATTTTCTTTTCCAAGTTCATGGCTAAAGAGTAGCACAGGTCAAAATTAGTGTGGTCTTGTTCCACTTATAACTGTTTTCTCCTTTGACATCATTTTTTTGCACGTACTCCATCGTCCTTGTTCTTACAAACCTTCAGCATTCGAGTTCAGAGAATTATGTAGGTAATAAAAAAAAAAACTCCTCTCAGAATTTACTGATAATGCAAAAAATAACTATTTAAGTAAAAGAACATCCTAATATCTTTTAACCTTTAGAAAGCCTCAAGCTTTTCACTATTTAATGTGCCATTATCCAAGCATTTTATAAAATTGACTACCCTATAATTAGCTGTTTTGTGTAGTTTGCAGATTCTCCTCTGTTTGGTATTTTTTCTGATACCTCTTCAACGTTATTGCTTCAATAGAAATCTTTTGGAAAGGATTGCTTTGTTTTTGTGTGTTTTATTTATTTATTTATTTATTTCATTTTTTACCTTTTGTTCCCCAATAATAAAGGAAGAGAAACCGCAGGGAAGAAAAAAAAAGAAGATGAAGTTATAACACAATAAACCCAGCAGTTTATGTTCTGCTCTTAGCTCTTGTTAAACATCAGGTTGAGAAACAGCACCAACTCCTTCAAAGTGACTTTGTATGTTTCAGTTCATCCCCCTAAATCCTCAAGTAGGAAAGGTTCAATTAATTTTAACAAGCATTTCTTTTGAAGAAAAATCTTCCCTAATCTCACCAATAGTAAAAAGCCATGTCAAGGGTAAAAGTCGATGGGAATTCTTTCATTGAAAATGTCTTCCATAATTGAAGTCAACAGGGAAATGGACTATTTTATGCAATAAGATATGATTTTCTGTAGCAGATTTTGTTGTGACTCTACTATGTACTAGGTATTAAGTATGGGGTGAAGGAGAAAATGTTAAAAAGATGAAATAGATAGAGATATTGAACTTTTAGTGGTTTTCGAGCAGAATATAGTAAGCTTATCACGTTAGGGTGAGTATAGCAGAATACAATAGTGGGGGTGACTCTCAAACAGGCTGGGTGTCAAAACAAATTATAAAATTAAAAAACAATATGTTCTTGTGGGAAAGAGGAATGAATAAGTGGAATACTAAGGATTTTTAAGACAGTGAAAATGCTCTTATACCATAGTGATGGATACACGTCACTATATATTTGGCCAAACCCAGAGAACGTACAACACCAAGAATGAACCCTAAGGTAAATGATGGACTTTGAATGATTATGATGTGTCAGTGTAAATTCATCAGTTGTAAGAAATGTAGCACTCGGATGGGGGATGTTGGTAATAGGGGAGGTTACGCATGTGTGGGAACCGGGTGTATAAGGGAAAACTTTGTACCTTCTCCTCAATTTTGCTGCCAGCCTAAACCTACTCTAACAAAGTAGGCTTAATTTAAAAAAAAAAACAATCAATAAAAATGATAGGCTTAGCTCAATGGGGAAAGTATGGGTAATACAATTCATCTGAATCTTGGTAAATTCTAACCAGTCAAATAGAGCTATTAAAATGTTTCAATAACTTCACATATATATATATATGTGTGTGTGTGTGTATTCATATTCTTGCCCTTGCCTTGTTCCAAGAGATTCTGATTCACTAATTCTAGATTGTTCCTGAGTATCCATATATTTGAAAGTTCCACACTTATATCCAATGAGCATTCTAGGATAAGTGTCAATGTCATCGTCAATAACATCAAGGACTCCACATGAAAGAAGAACCCATAATTAAGTCCTATCTATTATACTACCTAGTTGTGTAGCAGAAAGAAAAATATTTCATGCCTTTAACTCTTGATGCCTTGTCTTTTAATAAGAATAGGGAAAGCAGTGATACATGGAAAACTCTTGTCAGTGGTATGGCACAAAATAAGTGCCCACTAAATATTAATTTCTGTTTTTACCATTGTTTTAGTTGTGGTTGCTGTAGGTGTTGTTAACAAAACAGACTATCATAAATGGTACTCCAGATGTGTGGACACACACACAGTGTTGTAAAAACTCAAAGAAACAAAACAATTCAGGTTGGAGACATTAAAGAAGTCTTTAAAGAAGAAAAATTTAAGTTGAAACTCAAGAGATTGCATTAAGACGAACAGATAGAAAAATAATACTTTGAAGACAAATTATATTTAGTCCTGAATGCCATGTTCAGAAATGTGGCCCTGATGGAAGATACCACTTAAAGAAAGGGACATCTGTCAATGGATGAATGAATAAAGAAGATGTGCTATATCTATACAATGGAATATTATTCAGCCATGAGAAAGAATGAAATCCTGACATTTTGACAGCATAGATGACCTTGAGGACATTACACTAAGTGAGAAAAGTAAGACAAAGAGAGATGAATACTGCATGCTATCACTTATACTAGGAGTCTAAAGAGATCTTGTAAAACAGAGAGTAAAGTGATGGTTATAAGGGGTGGGGGATGGGGGAGTGGAGACAGGTTGTTTAAGGGTAAAAACATCCAACTAGCTGATAAATAAATCCTGGAGATCTACTACAAAATATGGTGAATATAGATGACAATTTTTCCTACCGCATAATTATGTGAAGTGATAGAGGTGCTAAGAATGGCAATCATATCATAATATATAAATGTATCGAATCAACATGTTCTAGAACTCAAATTTACACAATGTTATATGTCAAATATATTTCAATGAAAAATAATTTCACACACATACAAAAGAAATAAAATAAACATATATGGCAAAAAAAAATGACATCGAATTTGTGTTTTGGAATGATTGATCTTATGACAGTGGGTTTGATGATTCAAGAGGAGAGAGAGAGCATATGAGAGACCAGAGACAGAAAGAACCATTTTGTTAGGTACATAATGTACAATATAGCGCACTTTTCTAGCAGAAAGTACAGCTTTATATGGAAAATAATCTATTCCCTTCTCTGAAAAAGTAAAAAACTTGTGAGTATAATCTCCATATATCCTGTGCTAGAGAACTACCCCTACTGTGATCTGTCTGTTTGTAGAGCTCCTTGTAATAGCTATATTAATCAATTTTACGTACCAGTTTCCAAGATAGAACTGCTTTTATTGTTTTTCTAAATAAAAAGCAGTATATTTCAATTGTAATATATATATTATGACAGATATATATTTATATTTTTATAACAGAAAAATATATACTAGAGAAAGTAAAATATATTAATTATTCCACTGCTCAATGATAAATACTATCAACATTGTGGTATATAGATACATTCTGGTATAGTTTTTTTTCTGTTTTCTCTCTTCCTATGTGCATCTTTTTCTGTATTTTGTAACTATTTTCTGTATTTTGTACTATTTTCTGTTATTTTTTCCACTCAATGCTTCATGGTACCTTTCTGTATAAATAAATTAAAACTACATCATCATTTTTAATGACTGTATGGTATTCTATCACATGAACTCTAATATATTTAAGCAAACTGTTATTCATGAATATTTATATATTCAAATACTTTTGCCTTTACAAACCATGTTATGATGTATACCTCTTACATTATTCATTTGAGAGTCTTATTCTGTCTTGGTGTCTCTGTTGTTTATCCATTTCAATTTTACTCTCATGTTTATGATTTTTGATAACCTATGCTTTCCCAATTGTCAGTAATAGTAATAACAATCTGAAGAATAAGAATATTGAACATTTACTGTGTATTGGTCACTATACTGAGTATTTTACACATTCTGTAATTTTTTTTAAATTAAGAGAAATTTTTTACAGTCACTTTAGATTCACAACAAAATTGAGAGGAAGGTATAAAGATTTCCTATATACCCCCTCTCCCACACACGCATAGCCTCCCCACCCAATTATCAACGTCCTGCACCAGGATGGTACATTTGTTACAACTGATGAAACTACGTTGACACATCATAATCACCCAAAGTCCATAGTTTACATTAGGCTTCACTTTTGGTGGTGTACATTCTGTGGGTTTGGACAAATGTGTAATGATATATATCCATCATTAAGGTATTATACAGAGTATTTTTCTGCCTTAAAAATACTCTGTGTTTCACCTCATCATCCCTACCCCCAACCCCAACTCCTCAACCACTGATCTGCTTATTGTCTCTACAGTTTTGCTTTCTCTAGAATGTCGTATGGTTGGAAACGTACTGTATGTAGCCCTTTCATATTGGCTTCTTTCACCTAGTAATATACATTTAAGTTTCCTCCATGTCTTTTCATGGCCTGATAGCTCACTTCTTTTCATCACTGAATAATATTCCATTATCTGGATGTACCACAGTTTATTTATACATTCATCTATTGAGGGGAATCTTGATTGCTTCCAAGTTTGGCAGTTATGAATAAAGCTTCTGTGAACATCTGTGTACAGGATTTAGTGTGAACATAAGTTTTCAACTCCTTTGGGTAAATAGCAAGGAGCACAATAGCAGGATCAGATTGTAAGAATTTTTTTAGTTTTGTAAGAAACCACCAAAACATCTTCGAAAGTGGTTGTACCATTTTGAATTCCCATCAGCAATGAATGAGCGCTCCTTTTGCTCTGCATTTGGTGTTTTCAGTGTTAGGAATTTGGCCATTCTAGTAGGTGCATAGTGGTATCTCATTGTTGTTTTAATTTGCATTTCCCTGATGACAAGTGATGAGGAGCATCGTTTTAGATGCTTATTTTCCATTACCATATCTTATTTGATGAAATGCCTGTCAGGTCTTTGGCCCATTTTTTGATCAGATTGTTTGTTTTCTTATTGTTGACTTTTAAGAATTCTTTGTATAATTTGGATAATAGTCCTTTATCAGATGTGTCTTTTGCAAATATTTTATGCCAGTTTGTGGCTTGTCTCCTCATTCTGTTGAACACATTATGTAATTTCATCACCCAAGAGTGATATGAGTTAAGTGGCATTAACAGCATTTTACGGGTGGGGAAACAGAGGCTTTGAAAGTCAAAATAACTTGCCCAAGATGATATATTTAGTAAGTGCTGACATCAATACCTACACCCCACAGTCTCTAGCCTTAATTACTAAGTCATGCTATAAACAAGGAAAAGAAATCAGCTTGTACTTTTATCCTCTGATATTCACTTCTTCCAAAATAGACCTCAACACCTTCACAGGGAGTTTGGAAGAACTAGTTTTATGCCACAGTGCCACTGCATGTAGGAAGTTGAGAAATGATTTTTGTTTTCTGGCCTTGCTTGTATTATTTATTATTATGTCCAGAAGTTCATGTGAGCCTGCTAGCTGATTAAAAACCTCAGGGAAGAGCATGACATCTACGCCCAAAAGAATATAATCATTTTGGCCAGGTTTCCTCAATTTTCAGGTGAATGCTACTATATAACTCTATTTGGACATAAGACATAGATTTCTGTGACTATTTTGCAGCTAACCAATGCGGGTGAGTTGATTAGAAAGCAGTGATGTTCAATATGAGATGCTGTCTAGGTTCCATTATTCAAGGAGCTCTCAAGGTGTGGTCCCCAGAGCAACAATATCGCCTGATGTTCTGTGAGAAATGCAAATTCCTGGGCTTCACATCTTACCTAGTAACTCAGAAACTCTGGGGATGGGGTTTAACAATCTGTTTCAACAAACTCTCTAGGAGATTCTGATACGTGCGAACATGTGAGATCCAGTGTATTATGGTTTATGTAGCCAACTGGCAACATCTGCTCTTAAAAATGCCAAATCATGTCAGTGCTTACATTTCTGGGGCCAGATCCAAATACTTTACCAGGAAACTGAGCAAACTGTGTTTGTGTGTTCAATTTTGGCCTGCCCTTTGCCATTCATCTTCAGGTGGAAGTGACATGGACTTCTGTCTAAGCAAAAATATGAGGCAAGATCTTAATTTTCCTAACAAAATGTCAATTTTGCCACGGGCATGTCTGGTTGTTCTAGCAGACGTGTGTCTTCCATCAAGAGGAGACAAAGCTTGTTCTAGTCATCCTGCAGTGGGCTGGCTCTTGAAACAACTGCTACTCAGAACATTCTAGAAACCTTCCTACATCCATTCGAAAGAAACAGTGTAATGAACTAATAATCATCCGTATTTCAAATTTTGTTTTGTTTTTGGCTTTTTGCTCTAACCCTCTATCAATTTAAATCAACAAAAAGTTGAGTGCTTGGCACACGTGCATAGCTATTTTTTTCCTTAAGAATTTCAAGTACAGACCTGTATGCTTTTCTTCTAGAATTGATTAAAAAGTGTTACATATGAACATTAATATTCCTTAGGTAAGTATCCAGGCAATAAATCTTGTTTAAAGTTTACTGCCAGGAAAATATTGTATTGATTACCTTGGTGTCAATCCCAGTTGTTCATTAGACAAACTATTCCGTGTGTGCTTTCCATGCTGCTCTCTGATTCCCTTTGGTACACTTATTATCTTGTATTGTCATTACCTGCTTATCTTTCTAGTCCTCCATAAATTTCTCCAGGGAAGGGCTGTGACGTAGGCCTTGTTGTAGTTTCAAGGCCTGGTACAATAACTGGCACAGAGTTGATTATAATATATAATTAAGTGCTATACAGTGTGAGGCAGATTCCTCTTTCAGGAGTTCAGAAGAAAGGCAAACCCAGGAGGATTAGAGTTTTCTGGGGAAGGTTTATAGAGAAGGAAAGACATGGCACCGGCATTGACTGACTGCTCTTGCAGGAGCATAGAGAAGGACTGTACAGGAGATGTCTGCAACAGGCCAAGGGATGCGTGTGGAATAGGGAATGAGGAAAGGGACTTGTTTTGGTAGTAAGATGGAAGGTCAGCATTACCAGCGTGAGAAAGAGTAGAAAATGTAGGAGAAAACTTTATGGCTGATAAAATAGCAAGTGTGGATCCAGGGAGCTCTGTGAGAGAGCATGTGATATAATTTGTAATTAAAATTTCAGTCTGACAATAATACTCTAGGTCAAGTGTTGGCAAACTATGGTCTGCAGGCCAAATCCAGCTTGCAGTGCGCGTTTGTATGGCCCTTAAGGGAAGAAGTTTTTATGTTTTTACATTTTTAAAGAGTTAGGAAAAATAAAGTACAACAGTGTGACCTTTTATGCCCTTCAAAGCCTAAAATATTTACTATCTGACTATTTACGTTTCCTGGTCCCTGAAGGTGAAAAAGATGAAGATTAATGAGTAAAGATAGTGGAATAAAGGGTTTACCTGAGTGTGGAAGGGTAGGAAAGACTGGGGGGTGGGCAGTCGTTTCTGCCTCGCCCATGTAATGGTCTCACGGTTTTCTTTGGTGGGCACATTTCTCTCACGTGATGATTTTGGGACGCAGGCTCCTTTCTTCCTGTGGCCCTGACCTTCTACAGAATCTCATCATCATTGCATCCCAATAGCAAAAAGAGAAATACAGGGACAGAGAGACACATTTGCTTCTTTAAAAACTTTCGTTTTTAAGTCACCGGCATCTCTTTTCATTTGCTTGCTATTGACGATAGATGGCCGTGCAGCCTCATCTAGAAATGGATGTTTTGGAGTCATACTTCCTGGCTGAGCAGCCCCTTCCCAGTCATAGCTCTATGCTATGGCCACTAACTCTGTGCTGGCCATTTCCGCCAGAGGGAGCGGGGAGTGGGGCAATTACCTTGGCTGGGAGATGATTGTTTCTCGTAACAGCAAAACCAGAAGCCACATAGATCAACTCTCTATATATTTGAATATATTTTTTAAAGATATGTATATGTATGAAGAAATATATTTTTGAAAATATATACATAAAAATTTTAAAAATATAGGGCCAGCCCAGTGGTGCAGCAGTTAATTTTGCATGTTCTGCTTCAGCGGCCCTGGGTTTGCTGGTTTGGATACCAGGTGCGGACCTACACACAGCTTATCAAGCCATGCTGTGGCAGGCATCCCACATATAAAATAGAGGAAAATGGGTATGTTGTTAGCTTAGGGCCAGTCTTCCTCAGCAAAAAGAGGAGGATTGGTGGCAGAAGTTAGCTTAGGGCTAATCTTCCTCAAAAAAAAATAAAAATACATATATGGATATATATACATATATACATATGTACCTATGTTCACACACACATATGTACACACGTATATATGAGAAGACAATGAATCACGGGGTTTGGAGACGAACAGCCTGGATCTCTCCTGCTTTCTACTTTCTGGGTTTCCCTACTTTCTTCTACAACTGGCTCTCCTACATTCCAGTTGTAATATTGAGCAAAGTGTTATCCTTTATAATGTACTTTTATTTTCTCATCTATCAAGTGAGAGTTATCTGGCTGTTGGCTTTGTAGTGAGAATTAATGCTGTGAAGTTCTTAGCTCATCACTTGGCATATAGTAAATGCTCAGTAAAATCTGTCTGCTGTTGCTGCTGCTATCACTGTTAGTGCTGTTATATGCCTAAAATATTCCAAAAAATGTTTATGGGGTTTCACAACAGTCGACGATGGTTAGATGGAAGAAAGACACGAAGCATGAAGACCTCAACCTTTTGTCTTATATGATGAGATAAGGGACCCATGGAAGATGGGACGAGTTAGTTTGCACGGTAAATTTAAAATATGTGCCCACTAGCAAGGCAAAGACAGTAATAAAAATAATTCTTGTCACCTATATTCTTCTCAGGGATTCGGGAATTTAATGGTCACAAATCAAACATAAAGCATCATAGAAATGTCACATTGCAGAACTAAGGGATAAAAAGTGATTGCTCCAGCACTCTATTGGAATAACTAAACATTGCCTCTTTTGCTAAGACTATTGCGTTGCATATCACACACACACGCATACATACACACACATTCCCCAAACATACAAACAACTTTCATAGTAAGAAAATTGTTCTTTTCTGACAGGTTGTCGAACACTGCAGAGTCCTCATGTCTGCATTGGTTCTGTCTCATTGCCTAAGCTGGGAGTCATGGTCATGATGTGATTATATTCTTGTCAAGTAACACCTCCATTGCCGCTATTTGCAAATATCTACTCTGTGTGCTTTCTTCCTTTCTTTCTTTTTCTTTTTATTTTTTTGCTGAGGAAGATTGGCCCTGAGCTATCATCTGTGCCAATCTTCCCCTATTTTGTATGTGGGACGCTGCCACAGACTGGCTTGACGAGCAGTGTGTATGTCCACACCCAGGATCCGAACCGGCAACACCCAGGTGCTGAAGGGGAGTGTTTGAACTTAACCACTATACCACTGGGCTGGCCCTTCTGTGTGCTTTCTTAATAGTCTTGTGTAGAATGCACAGTTTTAGAAGCATGTTGATTGACCAGAGTAGAGCAGGCATTTTGAGCTTATTTCACATTAGTGAGCCTGGTTATTCCTTGACCAACTTAAGACCATCAGTTATTTATTCTCCACATACAGCGTCTCTTCTGGTAACGTTCCCAAACAGATGTTTAGTTAAAAATAAAGACTCAGAAGCAGATTTCAAAATAAATATGTGCTCGTTTTAGACACATAGGCTTCCTGGGCCTATTTTTAAAGCCAAGGGAGATTCTAAAGTGTCTTGTTTGCTCCGACTTGCAAGCAACATCTGACAGCCCTTGATCCCGTCCCTCTTCCTTCCTGAACAACTTGCTTTACTCTATTAAGTTGTTCATAGAGAGCTCAACTCACATGAACACAGTGCTTAGTTTCTGCTAGTTCTTCCGATTTCTGGTGTGGGGCAAGGACCACCATTTTGCAAGTTCCTTACTGTTCTGTTGCTGCCTCTCCCGAAAGCAGTTTACTGCTGGGTTTTTTTCACCGTGGGATCCCCTAGGCGGAGCACATGGGCATAGCTGAGTCCTCAGTCAACACATGCCATTGACTTGAGTATTCTGTTAGACTTGGGGAAGGCCAGGAACAGCCACTGGCTCACCCCAGCCAGAGGTAAGGCAGGCATCCTACACAAGCTGCACCAGTATATGAGAAATCTATTTCCCATCATCCCCAAACCATGACTTCACCACATAAAAAATGATTTAAATGCTTCTGAACTCATCTCCTACAGCTCTAACAACTTCCACTATTACCCACTCACCTCCTCTGAAATAGCCATACCCTCTGGCCCTCAACATACACACATATACATGACCCTTCCTTTATTTCTTCACCAAGCAGTCATTGACTGCATGCTATATGCTAATCATTTGCTGTTGTGGTGAACAAAAATATGCATGCAATATTTTTTTACTTGATTTAGATGAGTTATTCCTTTAGAGGCCATGGGGTTCTATAATATTAGCCACGGCAATGAGAGGAGAAAGCAGTCCTTCCATATAATCATACCAACCTTGAAGTGGAGTATGTTGATATTCAACCCACAGTCAACACTTGCCCTGTGAGCCCCTGCCCCTTGTCCCATCCTTCACTCCTTTGTAGTAAGTGTGTACACGTCCATATCTTTACTTTGTGTTGAAGGGCATTCTGGATCTTATTCAACTTTGTGAGAATCCTTCTACATCTAGTTAAAACTTCATCTTATACATAACTCTGCTCAATAGCTATTTGTTAATGAGTTAAGAAATCATCCTTGTAGAAATTTCACTCCTAGCTGTTTGCACTAAAGAAATGAAGGCTTATGTTAATACAAAAATCTTCACATGTGTTCACTGCAGCATTTTTCATAATCATAAAAACTGGAAATAACTCAAATGTCCATCAATGGGTAAATAAATAAGCAAATTGTGGTACAACTATATATTGGAATACTAGCCAGCCATAAAAAGGAACAAAATATTGATAAAAGGCACAACTTGGATGAATCTGAATGGCATTATGCTGGGTGAAACAAGTCAATCTCAAAAGGTTACCCACTGTTTGATACTGTTTATATGACATTCTTGAAAGGACAAGACTATAGTGATGGAGAACAGGTCAGTTGTTGCCAGAGGTTAGCAATGAGGGTAGAATTTGACTTTAAAGCACAAAGAAGATTTTTTGGGGGGGTGATAAAGCTGTTCTAATGGTGGTCGTGATTATACAAATTTATAAATGGGCTAAAATTCATCTAATGGGACATTAAAAATGTCAATTTCACCATATATTGATTTAAAAAATAAATTAAAAAGTCACCTCTTGTGAACTCATACACCACGTTAATCTTCCTTACCGGGTTCCATCACATCTAAACTTTAGATCAGCGTTCTGAAATCTGACTGATTATCCAAAACATCCGGCCTCTCGTTAACAGTACAGACCCTCAGAACCCACTCTTGAGGACATGGATTCGATAGATCTGGCTGAAGGCTAAGAATCTGTACTATAACAACAGCCTAGGTGATTCTGGGGATTAAGAAAGTTTGAGAAACTGCTCTTGGTCAGTGGTTCCAAACTTCAGTGAACACCAGAATCAATTGAGAAGACCTAGTAAGGTCTGGAATGGGGTCCACAAATTGGAATTATTAGCAAGGACCCCAGGAGAATTTAATTCAAGTGATCCATGGGACAGACTTTGAGAAATGCTACTCTAAACTAGCTAAACACTATCAAATAAGTGTTCAACTCAACTGACTCTTTTGTGTCCACTCAGTAATTCCGGACGTCCTTGATTAGCCTCTTCTCCCAGTCTCCAGCATAAGTATTTTGTACGGTACCAGCCCCCACAAATTCTCTATCCCACTCAGTAGTTAGTTGAACTTTGCCTTAGTCACCTAGAAAAACAGTATTTTTAGATGAGCTCCCCTTCAGCTTTCTGTTCTTATACTTAACAAAAATGGAATTGCATCTAATTCCATCCCTTTTCCAGGGCCTGAAGAAGGGGTGTGTCTTATCTTCTATGTATCTCTGCCTCTGTGCTCTTGATCTGAGTGTCTCTGGACCCTCTGTTTTCTCTCTCCCGCATTTCCAATTTCTCCCCTCTGGACCAGCTCCTTCCGTACAACTCATGAATATGCTCGTCACCTCCATCTTATATTATCAATTCTCTTTGACCCAGAATATCCTTTTATTGGTCATCCTTTCCATTTTTCTTCACAGCCAGACTCCTCAAGTAGATAATCTCTGATTACAGTTTCTACTCAGTGCCTGCCTTTCACCTTCCGACCCACGGTAATCAGGCTTTTATCTCCGACCTAGCACTGAGATGTCACAGGTAAAACTTGCCAATAACCTCATGGGTACCTAACCCTCTGCACCCATCTAGTCTTCATCTCACTGGGTCTTGCTGAGTCCTCCTTTCTTATTAAAAAGTTATATCTTTTCTGTTCTTCTCCTAATTTTCTGACCATTTATTCTAGGTTTCCTTTCCCAGCTCGTAATTATTTATGCTTCAATGTTTGCATTATCCAGGGGTCTGTTCTGGGTGCTCATTTCCTTTTCACTGAATTATTTTTTTTTTCTCTGGGAAATCTCTTCCATGCCCGTGACTTCAACTACCACCTATAGGCTCATGAGACCTGTAAACTGTGCCTCTCGTTAAGATTCTAGGCCTGGAATTAATAGGTGCTCAGTAAATGTTTGATTAGAGGATAAATGGGTGACTGCATGGATGGAGAAATAATGGAATTAATAGCTAAGAACTAGAGAAATACCACAGCAAAAGAAAGTAGGTCACTGATGTCTGATGTGTGGGTTTGTTTATAGGCAGAGATAGACATTAAGTAGTTTATTCACTCTTGATAGTCCTTTTGTCAGCACTTAGGGATAATCAGAGTATCAAATTGTGTTTTGCTTAGAAGTTCCTTCATGGAACATGGAGCCACTTTGAGAAGGCCAAGGATTCAGTGGATGTCTCATTGCCTGTTTCTTCTGAGGATCTGATTTCTACTGTGCAAATTAAATAAGCAAAGCTCTGAATTAATGGAGTAATGAAAGAAAATACATGGGCACCATGTCTTTGAAGCATCCATGATGGCTAAGATGTTTTGTGACATACTTATTCCTATCCATTCTATGTATGTCTCGCTCTCTCTCTCACTCTTTCTTATCCTCACTCCCTCTTGATCTCATTCTCTCTTTCTTGCTCTCTCTTTCTCATTCACTCACGTAGACCTAAGGACAGAGGTTAGGGTAATTTACCCAACTGAGTGGCAATATTTTCAGAAGGATCTTAAAATATAACTCAAGCTACTACAAAACCATAGGAATGTTGCACACAAATAAACAACCAGATATCAGACAGCTGAGAACTGGAAGAAATTTCAGCACCAAGGTCACTGAGACATCGACTGTTAGTATGGATCCAAACTCAGGACCTTGGGCTGCCAGCAGGTATCTTGATTACTTCAGGTTTAAAAATTATAACCCACTGGCTCCAGAAAGCACTAAACACAGTGCCTAATACAAAATAGACACTCAAATATGTCAGTTATGTTCTCCTCCATTCATTTTCAACAAGAGATGCTCTCTCTGCTTTAGATGTCCTCCAGTAAGCCAAATATTTCATTTCTATCAATTAACAGAAAATACATTTTTTGTATAAAATATACTTTCTGTCCATTTATGTCACTTTTCCCCTTCCAATCCATGGTTTCCAGTTTACTCATCTATACAATCACCAAACTTTTCCAGAGTCTGTACACAGGACCACCCCTTGTCTTTTGCTGACTCCTGACAGGCTACCATTTCTGAGTCTTTGTTTCTTCCACTTTGAAATAGGGATGTGTGACTATCCCATCGAAAGAAGACCCCTAGTGCCTTCCTCTTACAGCCACCAACATGGCATGGGAGTGAAGAGCATACACTGGAGTCAGAAGGCCTGGAGGCAAATCCTGGCTCTACCTAATTTCAGCCAAATTACTTACCCTCTGGATGACTCAAGGTCCGGCTCTATTAAACCTCTCATAGGGTTGTTGTGAGGGTAAAAGAGCTCATAGGAGTAAAGTGTTTAGTACAGTTTCTGGCAGAAAATATATGTTAAGAGTTTGTTCTTTTTATGGTTATAGTCACAGCACTTATTACTTTCTGAAATTATCTTGCTCAATTATCATATTATAGTCTATCTCACCCTTCTAGAATAAAAGAGGATCCAATGGAAGGGGGAAAGATCCATGTTCCATCTTTCCTTGTTCACTGCCAGATCCCCAGAGGCTTGAACAGGGCTTAGCATTCTTCATGTTTTTTCGTTGAATGAATGAATGAGTGATGTATGCAATCAGTCATTCAATCCTCAATACTTGGCCTAGCACATTGTACATTGTATGTTATCAAAATAGGTTTGATGATGATAAAACGCAAATATCATTCACGGTTTTTTAAAAACAAAAGTCATGCAGGCATTGCATAGTCAGAAAATTGAGAACTATAATTGCTCTCTGAATTGTGTGAATTGTTCGAGAAGAATTCTGACCTCCCCCCATGCTTTAGTGAGCCAGTGCGGCTGACTCTGTCTCACTTGATTTACTTTGCTGGCTTCCTTTGGATGGGAGCTATGAAAATAAATTACAAGAAAATCCCCTACCATGTACCCCAATTCAAAGAAAGTTCTTCACAGGTTTATTTCTAGAAAGGAAAATAAATTGATGTTTGTCTTAACTTCAGGATCTGGGCTGAATTTTTCTTGTCATTTAAGTACGCTGCATGCAAGTTGTAGAAAACGAGAAAATTGGGACTTTGGAATTATATGCAGTTGGTGTGCTGAGGGCCATGGGGTTAAATTGGCTCAAAAGCTGCTTTGTTTTAGTGAGTTATCCAGGAAACTCGTTAAAGCAGGGAGATGTGGAACTTTTGAGATTGGATTTTATTAAATAATGGGGGGAAAAGAAAAGGTATAAAATACATGACAGCGAATATTAAAGAGTTAAAGGGGCTATGGGGAGACTGTGAATCTGGTAGTCCATTCTAGAAGTCTATACTGAGATACTGGGATAAAAAGTATCTATAAAAGCTAAATACATAGTGATCAAAATTTGCTAAAGTTACTTTTCTGCAATGGCTTCCCATTCTAATATTGGGCAAAATAAAATGTCTAAGATTTTTAAGGCGTGTTGCATTAGTCAGTGTTCTCCAGAGAAACAGAACCAGTAGAATGTGCATATATATACAGAAGTCTGGCAAGCCAAAAATTTATGGAGTAAGTCAGCAGACTGGAGACCCAGGGAAGGGCCAATGTTGCAATTCAAGTCCAAAGCCATCTGGCAGAGTTTCCTCTTGCTTTGAAGAAGTAGTCTTTTGCTGTTTTCAGATCTTCGACTGACTGAATGAGGCCCACTCACATTATGAAAGGCAATCTACTTAACGCAAAGATGACCTATTAAATGTTAATTTCACCCCAAAACACCCTCACAGAAGCATCCAGAATAATGTTTCACCACATATCTGGGAACCACGGCCCAGACAAGTCGACACATAAAATTAACCATCACACTTAACCATCACACACATAAATGCTGTTCCCTCTGCTTGTAATGCCCTTCCACTCACACATGGCCTGGAAAATCTCTTCCCATATTTTCAGTCGCAGTTTAAGTGGCATTTCCTTAGTGGAGATGTTCCTGACCTCTAGTTTCAATGAGGCCTACTTATTAGCACCCTTGCCTCAAGCTCCCTGATTTCTTTCATTATACTTGTTGCAATTACATAGTTTGGCATATTTGTAATTACAAATTTGTTTTCTGTATTCATTAGTTTAATGTCTCTTTTCCCTTTTAATTTGGATACTGCATGAGTTGAGGGACCTGACTCATTGTGTTTACTCCGTGTCAGTACACATGGTAGCTTCCCAATGAATATTGAATAAATAAACAAACAAATGAATGGAGCTTCTGATAATTGAAAAAACGTTCATTTTCCATATTAAGCTTAGAAATCCAAAGCATTCTTTGAGTCAGGGACAACTTGAAACACTTTAATACACTTTTTGCTATCAAAGGTAGACATTTCTTGAGTTAACAGAGGTCTTAGATCTTGACTAGACACTTGCTCAAAAATGCATATTCTTAGCCACCATGTCCCATGTGATTCAGTAGGTTAAACTGTGAAGCTAGAGGATTTTGTTTTGTAAATGTGCCCCAGTGACTCTGATGCTTCTGGTTAACAAATCAGCAACTGGGAGCTCCATATGTTAGACCAAACTTTGACCTAAGTCAGGACTCCCACCTCTGGTGATGAGAGCTCATCGTCTGCTGATGTTGTTTGTGCCTCATTGACACTCAGTTCTAGACTAACTGCTGACTCAAATAACATTCTTTCAAATAATTAAAGACATCTTTCTTCTCCACTGTTCCTTCAGGTTCAAAATAAAAATGCATAATTCTCTCAATGATAATTACTCCTTTCTAGACACTTGGCCTTCTCCGATGCCTTTAGTCCTTTCAGATGTGGTAACTCCAAGGCTGGGATTATTAAATTCAAACAATACTCTTTTCCCCGGTATATTCCTAGTGCAGAAAGATGATTAATTCTTCAAGATAATGTAGTCACATTCATGCAGACCTCTGTTCAATTGTTTTTCTGAATTTCTTCTATTTTACTCATTCATAATCAATTTGTGTTTTTGAAACCTCAATCAAGTTTTAAATTTTGAGAATTCTTGCTTCTAACTGAGTTACTATCTCAAGGAGCAAATACTTTCCACCTCAAGATCTTTTCCAGTTTAGCCAGAAACAGCTTCAACTTTCTTGTGTTATGATATCTCTTATTGACCAGTTGATGGAATGTATAGTTAATACAGTATGTAAAAAGCCAAACCAACTCAAGTAAGCAAGATAAAATAAAAAATAAAACAGGACCGTGGGATGAGGTCCATTTCTCCTTTCTGGAACCCCAGTAAGGTTGAATGAAAATACGGTAAAAGTTAAGGATTAAGTGGGACCAGTTGGGTAGTCTAGTCAGTGAGTAACATAAGATTGGAAAAATAGATAGATATCAGGTGGTGGAAGCTGGATATTTAAATTTTATCTTGGAAGTAGTGGAGATCCAAGAGCTGTTGATAAATTTTCTTCAGAAGATCTGCAGAATCAGCTTTTAAAGAAGACTAACGTAGCTGAGGAATAAAAGATGAAATGGAAGAAAAAAGATGAAATGGAAGGAAAAAGATGGAAGACAGATACACCAGTTAAAAGGAGGTAGAAAGGGTCAGACTATATACAGAAAGACACAGATGAATCTTCCAGATATGATGTTGAGCAAAAGAAGCCAAACACAAAGGGGTAATAATATTCTATGATTCCTTTTATATGAAATTAAAAATTAGGCAAAACTAATTTATAGTGATAGAATTCAGTAGTTACTTTTGGATGGAGGTAATGACTGAGAGGCTTCTGGGTGCTGATAGCCTTCTATGTCCTGATCCAGGATGTAAAAACTCATATAGATCTACAATTTAGTTATGTATACTTTACAATATGTATGTTGTACCTCAAAAGAAACCCAAAAGTGGGGTAGGGTAGAACGGAGGCAACGGAACTGGGATGCCAGAAAAAATTCTCTCCACAATGCATCTTTCAGAAAAAAATAAGCCTAGTAGAATGCATAACAGGGTATGACCTCTCTGTTGTTTAAGTGCACTGTATATGCAAGACTCATTGTGGTAAACAGTCTCCAAAGACGGCTGCCATCAACCCCTCCCCTCCTGTAAGTTCGTAGGGTCTGTGTGCCTCCCCTTGAATCTGGGCTGCCCTTGTGACTTGCTTTCCTCCATAAAATGTGTAGGAAATGGCACCGTGACAATTCCAGGACTAGCCACTAAGATGCCTGGGAGCCTCCACTTTCTTTTCTGGAAATCCAGCCATCATGCTGTAAAAAAGCTTGAGTTAGACTGCCGAAGGCTGAGACATCGTGTGGACAGAGAGAGCTCTGAATGACCAGATGTGTGAGTGAGGTATTCATGGATCTTCCAGTTCAGCTGCTAACGGAAGGCAACTGAGGGAGTGTCATGGGCTGATGCCACATGGAGCAGAAGAACCGCTGAACCAATCTTCCCCTGAATTCTTGACCCATGAGAGAAAGTACGTTTGTTGTTTTAAGCTCCTAAGCTTTCGAGTAGCCTGTTACACAGCAATAGATAACTGTAACAGTTGTCTTCTCCTGTACACCCTCTGTCTCAACAGAGGATGGAAGGATTTTGCCTCCCAGGGGAAGTTTGTCAATGTCTGGAGATATTTTTAATTGTCACAACTGGAGAGGCTGCTACTGACTTCTAGTGGGGAGAGACCAGGGACATTGTCGAACATCCTCACTGCACAGAATAGCCCCCACAACAAAGAATTATCCTGCCCCAAATGTTTATATTGCCAATGTTGAGAAACCCTGATATAGAACAATGACTCCTAACTTAGGTAGTGCCCAGGAATTCTTCTCCAAAGCCGTATTTCCTAAACTTTCCTGATAATATTTATTACAAGATTCATGCTATACATATGAAATCTTAAAATCACCCCAGACTTTCAGAATCAGAATCTCCAGAGAAGAAGCTTGGGAAGTTATATTTTTACTTTCATGGAAGTTTGAAAAACACTGCCTTAGCCCAGAGTTTCTCAAATTTTAATGTGCATAGAAATAATCTGGGCATCTTATTAAGTTGTAAATTCTGATTCACCTCGACTGGAGTGAAGCTCAAACTTCTGATTTCTAACAAGCTCCCAGGTGATGCCCAAGCATTGCTTCTTGGACCACACTTTGCAGAGCAATACTCTAGCGCAATGATTCTCAAACTTTAGCATGCATCAGAATCACCTAGAAGGCACAGATGTGCTGTGGCTCACCCCCAGAGTGTGACTCTCCAGGTATGGAATGGGGCTCGAGAATTTGTATTTCCGGTAAGTTCCTACATTATGTTAATGCTACTAGTCCGGGAATCACACTTTGAGAACCAATGTCCTAGATTATTGTTTTGCACAGCTAAACGTACATAAAAATTTATCTCAGGTGACTGCAAAAGCTGGAGGTTCTCAGACCTTTCCTCACCATATTTCTTCCTTCAGTCTGCGTTGGAAACCAAGTAATTTGCATTTTAATAAATTTCCTCACCTAGGGTGATTCCGACATTAATGGGTTAGGATCACACTTTATCAAACACTGTCCTGGGGGACCGTGTAGACTATCTAGAGTTTGAGGGAAGGGCGTGGGTAGTTTGGAAAAACACATTTAAGTTTATAATTGCTTTAATTTGCTACTAATTGTCATCTTGAATTTATTTTGAAATATCAAATAATATTAAGAGAGTAGAGGAGATTTTATGCTTCTCAAAGTTGGCCATAGATCATATACTAGAACCAGAGTAACGCTCTCTTCCTGGGTCAGTCACTCAGTCCTTTGCAAGTCCATACGTTTACATCCTCTGTAGCAGCTATAGGTTGGAGGCTGCAGCCAATTTAGAGACAAGGCATTAATAGCAGTGACCACAGTTAAACTTTCTAGAACTTTTGCTCTGGAGGCATTATGTAAATACTTCCCAAATGTTATCTAACGTAATACACCATATAAACCCTTCATAAGCAGGACCTATTGTCCCCAGTGCAGAGATGGGGAAATTAAGGCATACCAAGTTTAAAATGCTTGCCTAAGATCGTATAGCTAGTTAATATCAAAGTCAGAATTTTCACCTTGTCTGACGGATAATTGATAGATGGATAAGAGATAAAATAAGGGCATCTGTATTGAAATACGACTTGTTTTTAAAAAACAAGAAGAATTCTTATTTAAGGCAATGGTTCAGACGCAGTAAAGGAAATATTTGGGAATGAGATTTAATATATCGCCTCAACAGGATGTGGCAATCACTGAAGTTTTTACTATTTTCTACTATTAGTTACATTGCCTTTTTTTTAACCTTATTATAACTTGAATATATTTTTCTTACCCTTCTGTTGGGATCTGCGGCTTTTGGTACCATACATTCTCTACTAGTGTTTTTTGACTTGTTGACATGGTTAGTTAAGAACTTTTACAGGCATTTTGCCTCAAATCAGATGTAATTTTCAGGGTTATCTTGTTCTCCACTCTATCATCTAGGTGGGAGATTTATGTTTTCCCTGTCATCTGTTATCTTCTTTCAGTGAATACCTGCATTCCCGTAAAGCTTCAAGCAGCCTTTTGCTCTCGCTCTTCCTCAATTTCCTGCTCCCCGGTCAAACATACAGAATATTTTAAAACAACAGCACACATACTAAGTTTCTTTTGCTGCTTTTAAAATGTCACTCCTGATTCTCAACTCACTTGAAGATAGAATCACCTGTCTTAAACACAGCCCAGACCTAGTGAGTGAAAAGTCTCCAGAGAGGAAGTTTAGAAACCTGCTTTTTACCTTATGGAAATTTGAGCTTCTGTATTAACCTCTATTTTCACAATCTGGACTTTGAGCTACAGCTGTTTAGAGGGCCACTGGCATTTTAGAAACTGATTCTTATTGAAGTCTTCTTTCAAGATGTGTTTGTTTTCTGGGGTCCATACTTTTTTTAAAAAAACACTTATGAACATTCTGAGTATATTAGACATCATATCATGTACAAAAATATTTTGTACTCATATACACAGGAAATAGATGCTCACGTGTGTCCATGTCCTTACCACTGTACATTTGGATATTCGATGTGAGATTGAGTCCCAGCTGAGCAGGAAAGACCTGCTGGGAAAGATGAAATTAAACTGTGGTAAGAGAACATAGGTAATTGTGAGAGGACAGGCGTTTGGTTTTTTTTGTGTGTGTGTGAGGAAGATTGTCACTGAGCTAACACCTCTGCCCATCTTCCTCTATTTTGTATGTGGGATGCTGCCACAGCATGGCTTGACAAGCAGTGCTAGGTCCACACCTGGGATCTCAACCTGCAAACCCTGGGTCATAGAAGTGGTGTGCATGAACTTAACCACTACCCCTTGAGGCCCCTCTGGGGCAGGCTTTTTAACATTTAGAGGAAGCTGGATTATAATATTTGCGAATGGAGAGTATTTCAAACTGTTTGGGTTGTGAATAATAGGAAAGAGGAAAATTCAAACTCATTTATGCAATATAGGAAACGTATTGCTTCAGTGAAAGGAGAAGTTCAGATGTGCGACACAGGTCAGGCCTCGTTTGCTCAGGACTCTTGCCCTGTTTCCCTGGCTCACCACTCTGCCACATGGCAACCTCATCCTCAGACCGGAGAACATGGTTCTGGCATGTCTAGGCCTCATGTCGGTATTTGAAGTTCAGAGGAGGAGAGGATCTCTTCCAATGGTTCTCTCTTAGGAGCAAGGAAATCCCTTTTTCAATGACCTAAGCCTGAACCCATTAAATTTTATTGCCAATATTGGGTCACCTGATAATTGTTTAACCAATCCTTTCAGTAGGGAAAATTTCATGAAATCTATTGGTTTAACACTGCATCCCTGAGTCCATCCTTAGCCTAATCAGGTCTGGATGTTAGGTCAGCTCTCTCTGGAGGATAGAGACTACCTCGTAAGAAAGGATGGACACACATGAAAACGCTGGAGAAATGTGTGCTGGGCGGGTAAATAACCACTGTAGGGATAGGAAGAACGACCTGGCCGAGTGTTAGAAGTGTTCTTCACTACACCAAATGTCACATTCTGACTTCTCCATTCTGAATACTGGAAAATCTGTTGCTTTTTAACAAAAATGAAAAAATACTGGACCCAATGTTGTGCTAATTGTAGAGTAGTATTTTTTGTTTTTTTCCACTTGGAAATGTGTGCGTTAATAATTACTCGTATTAAAAATAGCTTTGTAAGAGGAAAAAGATGTGACATTTATATTCTGGGTCAATATGTTGGGGATTTCTGAGCTGTTTTTCATTGGTAAGTAAGTAATTCAGTGAAAACTAAAAAGTTTGGCTCCAGATAAGTAAATAATTAATAATCTTGCTTTCTGGGTGATTTATTTAAGTATTATTTCTAAAAATAAGGAAAGAAAGAGGATAGCAATGTGGAAGGGTCACTAAGTATGTTCTGTACATTTAGATTGAATCATGAGAATACGAAGACTAGGGTTTTAGACTCCCAACAATGTCAGTTTATCTCTGCTTTTTCATGATGTAAGATACGTGTTCCCAGACATCATGTATTATCTTTATAAATTGATGTCAATGTTCATACAAACTGAGTGAATTGGTCTTGGTTTTCATAATATATTAATAATAATTTAGAAGAGGCTGAAGATCTGGAGACTTTTGGGTTATGGATGTGCATTAGATTTAGTGTCATCACTTTCTTGTGCACGTTATAATTTCAAGTTAATAATTTGGGAAAGATCTTTGGGTAGGACCATAAAATTGTTCACTTCAACTCCGTAGCTAGGTCAACCAAGTAACATACACTCCTGGTGGCATCAGGGAATGGAAAGTCTGCCTTCAAGGGCTATCCTTAGTTCAGAGGCACATAATTCATCCAGAAACATACACAAAGTGGGATTGTTAAGCTGTGTTATTTTTGTTTAATACTCTTACATCATGTTTCCTTTTGAAATTGCTTTCCAATATCAAGACTCATTGACTTTAATATTCTCTCAGATGCTAAATCTCTATTTGAGGATGGATTCAATATTTGAAAATACAACAAAGCCATTCCGTGTAGTGTGTGGTCAGTTACGTGAACGTGGTGACCCACTGTGGGGAGGTAGAGAAGGCAAAATCAAGATATGAATACAGAGTAACAATCATAATTTTCACGTACGGCTGATAAACTTGTTGTGAAGATGATTTTTAAAAAAGGATATACATTGATAATCTTCTCATTTTAACCACATCAGAGAAAGACTCATTTGAAGGGCTTAACTTTTTATGTTTATTTAAACACACTGGTTAAAATAGAAATGAATAGAATTGTTTATGTGTCCTTAAGTCATTCTTAAATTTCCCCTGGGTACCTCAGTGTATTAGACGTGATTGTCTTTGTTCATGGCATTGTATCAGTACTCTAGTTCTAACTCAGATGTACGCTGAAGTCTTATAATAGAGAAAGGAGCCTCTGACATGGTGGTTATTGGCATGACATGGTGAATAGGGATGGAAATGCACTTGATTCTATGTTTCTTAGTCTTTTTGCTTCTATTTTTTCTTTTTCACTGCCTCTTCCTGGCCACTTCTTTGCTCATTAGATCTCTCATTAGAAGGCAAATAGGGAAATGAAAAGGTAATGAAACTTAAATCTGCTAATTTTGCAACTTGTTAGCAGTTCCTATTAAACGTTCAGTGGGAGAAGATGCTATCATTATTAGCTGAAAGGAAGCTTAGGGAAAATCTATGGAATTTATTTATCTGTTACTAATTCATTAATATTTGATCATTAAATTAAGCCAACCAATTTATTGCACAACTAAATTATATCAAATGTGCTTTTCCTTTGCTCATGGTTAAAAAATCTGCTGGAAAAGAAATCAAGTATTGTAAATTAGATAAAACAAATTTAATAAAGCAAGGTCCATGACCTCACAAAGTCAACCTCCTTTATTTTCTGGGGTGTGTCACAGTGCTAATAATGGCTACATTGAATCATTCTGGACAAGGAAAAAAATAATCCTGTTGTTTCGAGGTGCAAGACAGGAGAGTCTATCTATATATCTGCTAAACCTTTGCAAGAAAAGCAAAAAGAGAGATAGTATCTGAGAAAATTCAGAGGTGTGGGTAGATTTCAGGACCCAGCTTGTGACAGAGCGACTATAATTGGTTTAAAGAAACAAGGCTATGTAAAGGAAATTGGAAGCCCTTTCAGCCTCCTTTTATCATTTGATGTGCTGCAATGGATGCTTGCTTCCAACAGCTGGCTTTGTAATAGAATCAGAATCCCCTGGTTCTGAGGGATGCTTAAGTGGAGGGGATGCCAGAGAAGGTTTTTGGTTGAAAATAAGGTCAAGATATCCATGTAAAATGAAGTAAGAGTTTTGGTTAAAGATAATTTGCATATGGACTGTTTGGATGGAGAGAAGGTCATAGCAATGAAGAAAGCTGACCTAAGAAATTAAATGTAACTTGAAAGAGAAATAGAAGAAAATAAAAGGGAACAAAAGCTTCACTAGGGAGCATGCTGAGGAGGAAGGAACACATTTATCACTGCTCAAGTGAACTGCTCTGACCCCGCTTTCTAACAGCTGTCTGCATTAGAGACATGGAACGGTGGTTCTCAACCTTGGCTGAACTTTGGAACTACCTGAGGAGTTTGAATATATACTAATGCCTAGTTCCCACTCCTAGAGATGCTGAGTTCATCGATCTAGGGCAGGGCTTGTGCGTCAGGAGTTTCTAAAGTGGCCCAGGAGATTTTAATATATAGCAAAGCTTGCCAACTACTGCTCTGGAGTATGAAGAAGTCATTTAATGCTTTCCTTTCCATCTACAGGCTCACTTTTTATATCCTGTCCATCACCCTATCCCCTCCATATACATCATTTCAGTTACAACAGAAACATAAATAAAATGATAAAATATCCCAACATCCAAGCCGTGTAAGCTTTTTTTTTATTGAGGTCATAATAGTTTATAACATTGTGAATTTCACTTGTGCATCATTATTTGTCAGTACCATATACATGTGCCCCTTCACCCCTTGTGCCCATCCGCCAACCTCCTTCCCCTCTGGTAACCACTAATCTGTTCTCTGTGTCGTTGTGTTAATCTTCCATACAGTGAAATCACACGTTAGTTGTCTTTCTCTGTCTGGCTTATTTTGCTTAACATAATACCTTCAAGGTCCACCCATGTTGTTGCAAATGGGACGATTTTGTCTTTCTTTATGACTGAGTAGTATTCTGATGTATATATATATATCACGTCTTCTTTATCCAATCATCTGTTGATGGGCACTTGGGTTGCTTCCACATCTTCGCTATTGTAAATAATGCTGCAATGAACATAGGCGTGCACACGTGTCTTGGAATTGTTGATTTCAAATTCTTTGGATAAATACCCAGTAGTGGGATAGCTGGGTCATATCGTATTTCTATTTTTAATATTTTGATAAATCTCCATACTGTTTTCCATAGTGGCTGCGCTGGTTTGCATTCCCACAAGCAGTGTATGAGGGTTCCCTTTGCTCCACATCCTCTCCAAAATTTGTTATTTTTTGTCTTGGTGATTATAGCCATTCTAACAGGTGTGACGTTCAACATCACTAATCATCAGGGAAATGCAAATCAAAGCAAAGTCTTTATAACAGCATTTCCATCCTTTCTCCTTGACTTCAGCTTTGGACACTGAATGTGTAGGATGTTAAACTCTGTAATAGGAAACAGGAGAATTACAGTAGATATTTAACATTTTTAAGACACTCAGAGCATAAATTTCAGAATATGTTGCCATCTTTCCAAATCACACTGGCTTTGCTATATTGTTTGAAACATGATGAAAATGGCACATACTATCTTTCAGATGCCTCTGCAATTATCATCACAAAAATGGGATTTATTTACTCAAAGCTGTTCCTTTTTAAAAGAAATATCTGAAGCACAAAGGAGGAATGTTATTAAATAAGTCATTTAGGTATACTGAGCCTTCTACATTTAGTACAGCTGCCTTAAAGTCAAATGTGGCAAGCTAAGTTGAGAAGGGCTTAGGAAAAGGCATTGGTACTTTGACAACAGCACATTCAGCCACAATTACTCCTCAGAATCAGAGAGGATAAACATATCCCGGCCCCCCCAACCCCAATTTGATCTCTCTACAAAGATTCATTCATTTGTGTATTCATTCATTCACTTACTCATTTACTCAATGTTTTCTCAAATGTCAGTGATACTAGAAGAAAGAACAAAATAGACACTGCCCTGACCTTCACTAGAATTAACATCTTCCTAAATGGTGGCTGGTGATAAGGAGACACAAAGAATGTGAATTCAGTGCAGTAGCCTGGAGGCTGGAGTGGTCTAGCGCTACAGTTCTCAAGTTGGCATTGCTAGCTTGCACTTGCTTGTGTGCGACCTTGGGCAAGTTATTGAGCTTCTCTCAGCCTCAGTTTTCTCATCTGTCAGGTACATATTTATTTACCAATTCATTTATTCGGGCACCGTACCAAGTGATGAAGTGGAGAAGGGCGCAAGACAGGAGGGAGCCTTGCTCACGGGAAATATTTTTTACACAGCACCTACTGCAATAAATTCTAGCTGTCATTATTTTATCATCACAGCACTGTATTGGGTTCTGTGGGGGATTCAGCACATCAAGGATGATTACTGTTACATCTGATGATAGTTCTACAAATCAAGTTGTTTTATTTTATTTTATTTAACCAAATTGTGGCATCACTCCATACAGAAGAGCATGTGTGTCTTTTCTAGTGGCACTCAGGATCTGGATGTAAGAGCAAAGATAAGGAACATTTGGCATGATCCTGGATGGAAATTTTCTAGATAGATATATAAGCGATCAAGTGATTCAAGGATTCAGCACGAGCGTGTAATTTCCGTTAAGTGTACTTTCCACAAGTCCAGGTATCTTGTCTAAACTATTTAGTGTATTCCCAGGGAAAAGTAATACTCAGCAAACACTAAGAAGTCTAGAATTAATTGAGTGAATGAATGAATCAATAAAGGATCTAAGCTGGATAGATAAAGGAATAAGGACATGAGAAAAGGGGACCCACAGAGTGAGTGAAAATAGAGAGGTCAAAAATCCTGAATCAGTGTGCTCTGGTGAGGGAATGTGAGAGCTGGAAGTAAAGGAGGTCACTGCCAGAGGGCCAGGCATTTGTTTAAAGCTTTAAAGGATGGCACAATTCAGAGAGTGTCAAGAGCCAAGCAGAGATGGCACTACAGCAGGTATAGCTAATGTAGAATATACAGAAAAAACATATGTAACTAAGGAGCTTCCTGTTGACTAGGTAGCTCAAAGGCACGTGAAAGTTATCCAGGGGTGAGGGCTTAAGGTTGCAGAGGAAGAGTATGAACCAGATGTAAGGTGTTCAAGGAATGTAGAGCTGACCAGGTTAGCCAAGAACCACAATACAGGGCAGAAGATGAGGTGGGTGAAAGCAGAGGAAGGTATAGCTGGTTGGCATGAGCCTCAAAGGATAATTTTTGGTTTTGTTTTTTACCTGAGGGTAGAGGAGCAATAGTTTGCATCTGGCAGGAGAGATGCTCATCTAAACTCTCAGGGACAAGGGGTGAGAAGAGTGAAGATGAGGAATGAAAAGACCCTGACACAAAATCTTTTAAGCAAGATAGACTCACAACACGTACTAACTCATTACCATCCTTGCAGAGAGGATGTTTAAAGCATAATTAAATGTTTCCTTTTAATCTACTTAGGAGCCTAATCTTCATCAGCTGTTCACAGTCAGATCACAATAAATTACCTCTTTGCATTCAACTATTGCCACGTTCTTCAAGGTAATTGGAAGTGGCTTGGGTACTGAGTCAAGGAATCCCAGCTAAGGAACTTCACACAGAGCTGGCAAAAGTATTATCAGCTTAAACAAATGGAGGATTTACTCAGTTCTCATCTATTAGCTGCAGCGGCTTCACAGCCATTAGAAATGTACGTGAAGAAGCCTTCTCACCACTTTCTTATGAAACCATAGTGTGCCATTCAGCATACAAATGAGGCTTGGGGCATCTTTGCAGGATTTATTATCTTGAAAGTAGAGCCTTAATATATATTTTTTAAACTGATAAGCTTTAGGGAGTGCAAGGATGTGGAAGCATAGGACCAAGTATTACAGAAGGAATGTGTTTTTAAGAATCAAGTCAAGAACAGAAATGCTGGAAGCACCACGGATGGGATTTTAATGGCATTTTACTTCTAATTTAAGATCAAACTCTCTCCAGAAATATAGAAAATATTCATGAAATGTCCTATGAAAGAAAATATCTCGAAATCTCAGCATCAAAGTGGAAACTAAAGACAATACTCACCATGAAAGCCTTCTGTGATCATTCTGCCCTCTGCTCACGTGCTCCAGGCATATGATGTGACAAAACGAAATGATACAGCCATAGGGACAATTAGGCATATGTTGTGTATTGGGTTTTTTAGGAATTATAATGTTCTGTTTTGTGCCTTTTAAAGTTGAAACTGATGTTGCATTGCTGGAAGCCTGGTGTGATGAATAATTGAATGAATAAGAAATAAAATAGGGGCTACACAATATTAGAAATGAAAACCACTCTATTATTAAATGGAGAAGCATCTACCTCTAAATCATGGAAAGTAATGTTATCCACCAGTTTTATTCCCAAGTGAAAAGACAACTCCTCAAATAAATGAATGAATAAGCCACTAGGTGTTTATTATTGTGTTTATTACTGAGGTGTTCAGACTTTTTCACAGTATAGTATTAAGCCTGAATAAGAAAAAATACTTTTCTTCTTCATGTTTGGTTAAAATACCTCACTTTTGATTAAAATATATGTACGATTTGACCAAGTTTTCTAAAAGGCAAATGCAAAAGGGTGAATTCTGGACAAATTCCAATGTTGTTTTGCAAACCATGGCACGCAACGAGAATATCTGAGGTGCTTTGTCACATCTGAAGAAGCTCTGATTGGACTTCCAAATTAGATTCCTTACAGGTAAGGCCCCGTCCCTCTCAGATTCTGATGTAGGTGGGAAGAGAACCATTGAGAGAAATTGGATTTAGTGATGGTCATCTTGGGTTCCTGAGTGGGAGTTCTGGAGCCTTGAACCCTTAATTGGTAAAGCTTTGCTTTGGTTCATACCAGGTAGAATGAGATAAACCCATCACCTATTGAGTTTCAGCGGATAGGATCTATTTTGAGGATTGAATTTTACATATACCTATAAAAAGGGCCCCAAAATTCCCAGTATTCCAAATTAGCCTCTGTACTCCCAGAAAAAGAAAAGCCACCCCAAAGAAGAAAAGCCTTCATTGTGCATGTCAACCTAGGAATAGCTATAAAAGGCAAGGATGAGCAAGAATTCATTTCGAATTTCAGACTTCACATTGGATTTAATAGCACAAATTATTAATGAGGAGTGTAAGAGAGCCAGCTCTTTTCCATGACCCCTCTGCTGCATTTCACATCACTAATCATGGCTACTTTCATTAAAAATTTCCCAGTCTTGACTTCCTTGATTCAGTGTTCTTCAATCCCTCTGGCTCTATAACCATTTTTTGGCTGGCTGTTTTGTTTTGTTTTGGTTTTGGCTGGCACCTCTTCTTTCCCAATTAACAAATGTCATTCCCTTAGGCTCAACTCTTTCTTTAAATAGGATCCACTACTACAGTCATGCGCATCCCCTCCTAAAGTACTTCCCTAGTCCTAACTTCAGTGAGTCCCAAATTCTATGCAATTTCCAGTTGAAGAATCATGTTTGTATGTCAAACAACGGAATTAATCAACCCTTTCTAAATGAAGCTCAGTTTTCTAAACTCCTCTTTAGCATCTGTCATTCTCTTGTATCTTTGTTGTTTTTTTGCACTGAAATTTAGATTCTCTTCTGCTTTTTCATTTCCACTCAATGCTAGGAAAACTGAAATATCTACCTGGTTTCCCTGATTCTTCTCCCTTCTGTTCTGTTCTGTTCTGTTTTCTCTTCTCTTCTCTTTTCTTTCTCTCTCGTCTTTCTGTCTGTCTTTCTGTCTGTCTCTCTTTCTGTCTCTCCATTCATTCACTCAGTATTTATGCATCCATTCATTCATCCATCCATCCACCTATTCCATAGATATTTATTAAGTGCCAGCTATGTTTCAGACATGCTAGTTTTCAGAAAAATAATGAAGAACAAAACAAAACAAAACAAGAAGAGAGAAAGAGTCCAGCCTGTATGGGACTTTAAAGACTAAAGATTACTGAAATAATCACACAAATATATAATGTCAAACTTTGATGAGCACTAGGAAAGAAACCTCCATAATACTGTGTAATCTATAACTGGATAATCAGATCTCCTAAGAGTGCAGGAAAGGATGAAGGAAGATATTTCTGAGAAAGATACCTCCCAGCTGAAAGAAAAGGAGAACTTAGCTAAAGCTGAGTACAAACAAGAAAAGAACACTGTAAAGTTTTATTTACAATTTTATTCATCCATTCATCTACCAACTAATAACCAATTATTTGAGTGAATATTTTGTGTCTGGTGCTGACTGAAAACTAGAGATTTAATGGTAAGCAATACTTTCAACAATTCAACAGATATTTATCACATGTCCATTATTGCCTGGCATTGACAAGATACTGCATGTTGAGTTTCCATTCCTCAAGCACACATTTGTACATACCCCTGCAAAGACACTCACCTTTCCTCTCATGAAGATCTTACAGAGTCTTCATTGTATATCCAAACCAAATTTTCCAGAAGAGCCTTCTTGGGCTACCCTAATCATACCATATTTGATTACTCAAATCCAAATTTTTTTTTCAGTTAAGTGAATCAGTTTATGATCCTTCATGACACACATTAACTCAGTCTTTGTGCTTTTTCTCTTGGTGTATTTCCTTGCCCTGGAAACTCTGCCCTCCAAGAGACAGTGTAGCTGAGTGGAAGGAGCAAGAGCAGTGGAAGCAGATGCAACTTAAATCCTAGCTCAAGCAGTAAGTGATATTGAATCTGCAGTGAGTTCTCTCACCCGTTGTGCAGCAAGCCAATCTCTGACACGGGTGTGGTGGAAGAAAGCAGGCATTTTATTATCAACAGCACTGAGCAAGGAGAGAGGGCAGCTAACGCTGAAATCCCAAACTCCATGAAAAGCTAAAAGTAAAGGTTTTTATTTGAGGTTTTAGGTGGAGGTGGGGAAACATATGACCTTGTTGATCAGAGCTTTCCCACCAACCTGTGTTTGGCCTTGAGACTACTTGCAGAGAGGAGGGAGCCCATGACCTTGCTGGTCAGCAGCTTTCCCACCAGCCTGTAGCTCCTTGGTGGGGAGGAAGAGGAGATAATTAATCCAGGTGGTTATCCTTGGCCATTTCTCTCTAGGGAGGATAGTGGATTCTGGAGCCAGGAAGCCAGGGAGTAAGTGGGGAATGAGTGTTTTTGGTTTTAACCCCATATATGCTGGGTTTAATGTAGGGAAACTGATATCAGGGCTGGTATCATAAGTAGTCGTGAAACATCAACTTAGTGACATAAGCTCTCTGATTCCATTTTTATCATCTCCAAAAATGGAGAAGATAATAAGCTTGCCAAGTTATTGTTCATGTTATCTAGGACTAAGTAGAAAGACTGGCACATAGTACATGTCCAGTGAATGGAGTTGGGGGGTGAGGAGGCTGTTAGTATCATCATTGCAGCTATGACTACTGTGGCATTACAAAACTTCACTCAAACCTTTTAACTATTTGGAGGCCCTTTCAGGTTTTCACCATCCTGATCCTGCTCCATTTTTATATGCTTACTTCCCAATGCTGTCACTGAGCTCCAAGTGAGATATTTACTGGCTAGTTCTGTCAATTCCTGCTCAAGGCAACAAAGACTCCTTTAGATACCAGCTAAAAAAGTCAGAAGCAAAATTCTGAGAGCATTCTCTTCTAGAAGACAAAGAAAGAAGGTATTTCTCTGTCATCTTGATAGCAAAATTGAATTTGAACAGTTTTATCCAAATATTCCTCTACAAGATTGGTGTTAATCATGCTTTTCTTTCTTTTAAACATTTATGGAACTTATCATTCATTTATCTCAGGATAACAGTATTGAGTAGTAGAATCATACAACTTTGGAGGTAGAAAGGCCCTTGGAAATCATCTACTTCAATCTCTTAATGTTACAGGTAGAATAAAAATGAAGCCCATGGATGTTAAGTGACTTGATCATAGTTATGCAACTACTATATGTGCCTTAATATACAGTTGGATTCTCTGGGACATAGGTTATGAAACAGAGATGTGTGTGCGAAAGGTTTATTGGGGAGAACTCTTGGGAACACCTGTGAGGGGGTGGATGGATCAGGAGGGCAGAGGAAGAGATTGAACACCCATGCAGCCACAACAAAGACCTTAAATGATCCCACAGTGGACTCTGGGCTGGGCTGGCCCTTCAGAGTTGTCCTTCCTTGAGGCACAAGGACAAGTCACCAGATGAGCTGCACCTGGGAAGAGGGCTTGATCTTGGACAAGGGTAATTCTAGGAGAGACATCAGCTGCCAACACTCCTAGCAGCTGGTGGAATGAGGGTCTTGATCCTGAGGGGGATCTAGGCAGCTCCCTACAGCATCCACCACACAGGATGAGGCTAATTTCATAAAAATTATCTCCCCATAAAGAGGGGCAAAGAGCCTTATATTTGATTCCTTACTAATCGTCTCATTTCTGAGTGGTATTTAGAATACTTTATTTTAAACAAAAAGTACTATTTGAAGAAGGTACACTTGCCTGAAAACCTAATTCAACGTTAGTTTTGGATGCTCATAGAGGTCATCTGAACTGATCAGCAAAAAAGGAGGAAAAGAAACTTAATTAAATGATGATTCTTGGGGACAGGACCCCACAATTAAAGCATCACATACCTTTAAACCGAGTTTTTGAAAGTCATCTACAAGGCAATACAATGAATGTACATGTTGCAAATATTCACCTACAGGAAAGTGAGAAAATAGTTCATCATTTCTAATAACAGACTGATAATTGGATTAAAAAAACATTGTTTCTCAAATTCTTAATTCAACAAATATTTATTGAGCCCCTGTCTGTCCCAGGTGATATTCCAGGTGATTGAGATTCAGCAGCAAACCAAATCAAGTCCCTGCCCTGAGGATCTCACCTCTTACAAATCATTCTATTGTCTTCTCACGTCTTTCCCCGGGTTGTAGATTTCTGGAGGATGGAGCTACATTCCATTTTTATTTATATCTCTCATGCCTAGCTTTGTGCCTGGCATATCAATATTTGCTGAATGAAACAAGTAACAAACTCTTCTACACATGTAAACAAGCACTTGAACTTCAAACTTCACACCTCTAAATATTTAACTGCCCAACAAATATTTCATCTCGAGCCAGATTTCAGAGATCTCATAAATCTTCCTGAGGTGGACTAGAAGGAAAGGCAACTCTGACAGGTCTGAAAAATACACACAGAAGAAAAGAGTATGATTTTCTAGTCACTGGAAAAATAATCTTGGCTTTGATTTTTTTGTTCTCATTTTCTTGGCATAGTTACTCAGACACCTACAGACTTTTCCTGAGAAGGTTGCAGGGTTGTAACATTGGTTCTTTATACACTCTGGGATTTTTCCGACATTAGTGTTCAGAAAGAACTAGAAGCCTCATTTGCAAATAACAATATGACCCCATTTAAACCTCTTTCAAAGTGAGAAAATACATTTTCTATGTTTCATGAAATTATATATTTTTTTATTTTAAAAAGTGACCTTCACAAAAATTGTCAAATAATTTAACAAGGTGGTAACATATTTCGTCACATAAGAACATGACTTAGGGGGTTTCCTAAAAAATACTGTTCCCTCAAGATTTATCCCCTGAAACTCTGGTTTAGAAAATCTGGGGCAAGACCTTATATTCTGGCATATCTGAGCATATAAATGGTTTAATATCTTGGAAAGAATAGAGATTTTGGAGTCAAAAGTGAAGTCTGTGTGTCCTGACTCTGACACTTACTTCATGCCTCTGGGCAAAACCTTCTGCTTCTCTGTGCCTCAGTTTCCTCATATGTTTGAAGTTATATTAAAAATAAATCTTCTTTCTACCCTCAGAGGGTCGTTAATGTGTATTTAAAATGAGTATGCATAACAGTGTCTAAATCTTAAAGGCTAGGCAGTTGTCCTTGTGAATGAAATTTTTAAGAATTAGACATTTTGTCCCTCTTAGTCACTACCTTCAACACAGCCTTTGGAAAATTAGGCAAAGCTCAACTTTCCACCATGTGAATGCTTGGTGTCTCCTGGGGCATTCCAATCCAGTTGGCTCTCTTTGGAAAACCCTCCTGGCAAAGACATCTCATGTCAGAGGACAAGAATAAGAATTATCATATATTCACCATTGGAAAAAAACACTATAGCTTTATCTCTAGGTAAAAGTTTTTAAATACCCTGATCTTTTAAAACTAATAAAGTCAATGTTTTCCAAGCTCTGTTTTTATTTCCAAGGCATTTTGGAAATGCCTTGGAAATTACCTCTTTTCCCTAATCCTTTCACTTCGCAGGAACATACGTGATTGAACAGGTGGTTTTACGCCTAAACTTTTGTGATTTACAAGCTAGGGAAAGCAAAGGGTGTGAATTTTCATATAAAACATCTTTGCATTGTTATCATATGTTAGCATAATTATGTAAACAATGAGAGTGCTCTACTGTTAATTGGTAGGGAGCGTGTGTGTGTTTGTGTGTGCATGTGCTAATGTGCATGCGCGCACTTGTGTCTATGATAGGCTTTGAGTGGAGAATTTTTAATAGAGTTCTTAATTTTTATTTCCTCAAAAAATAAAAACACACCTAAACACATGACAGAATATTTTAATGCTATCTGTCAACACTCTGAAGAGATGAGATTGTCTTAGTTCTACATAACACATAAAAATTGGAGATTGCTATAGAGGCTTATTTAAAATTGCAAACTAACACATCTTTTGCGGCCACGTCCTTATACATGCAGGTTGCTAATAACACTGCTCTCATTCTCCCTGAAGATACCTCAATTAATGCTTCTCTATTAATGCAGACATTTATCAGCAAATGTTTCTGTTACTCAAGTTGAAAGTGCACATCTGAGGAATGTTTAGGGTTTTTTTTAGTGTGTGTGTATGTTTTGTCCTCCTTGCTGGTGTTGCTTTCATTGGAAACACAAGTAACCCAGCTGACAGCTTTATGGATGATGTTGCATGTGCCAATATTAAATTCTGCTACATCAATGCATTTTAGGGTATTTGTGTAAGTGCGGGCATTCCTGTAATCAGCTAAAGGGAAAGTTTCCTTGGAATTTATGTAAGCACATCATTTAGTTTTGCATCTTGAGGAAATGGATTCCTGTCTTCAGGCTGAACTGGTAAACTTCTAAGGTCATTTGTCTACTTAACTGTTGCTGAAATTGAAAGAAAGGGAAAAAGAAACAAAAAGGCAAAATGCCTTTCTTAAGAGAAGAGAACTAATTTGAAAGAGGAGTAAGGGATTATGATGTTCAGATTGAGAAAGGAAGTGGTGGGTACCATAGGATTGCAAATGGGCCACCAGGGAGCCTCCAATGCGACTCAGGCAAATTCTAATTTTGCTCCACTAGAGTATTGACTTAAAGGTGTGCTGACTGACCTAATTCCCACTCATCTAGCAGGGTATGGAGTTGTCATTGTTTCCTTGTGGCTTCCCGGCTGTCCTCTTCAGCTTTATTACCTACAACTGATTTTTCCATTCTGGTTCAGGTTCTTACTATAGACTTTTTAAATGGAAATGATTATCCAAACCTAAAATCTGAAGAAAAAATTTACAAATCATTAAGGCTATTATGCTCTTTATTTCATTTAAGAGACATTTCAATAATGGTGAAGAAAATTTTGAGAAGAGCTGTCACCCATAGTCCTTGATTCATGCTTTACTAAGTTTTTCTTGCCTGCACATACATATATATCCTAGTTGCAAAAGCAGTATGTGCACACTGTGAAATCTTTAAAATTCCTATAAGAAAGTACCTGTAAGATATAAATATTTTATAATATAAAAGTCATGTTTAATATGTTAGAATTTCTAAACTCAGAAATAACCACTGTTCGTAAGTACACAGGGATATATATGTACGTGTATACGTATGTATGTATGTATGTTCTCTCTTAAAAATAAAACTCTACATCTTGTAATTTTGTGATTTTCTTTTATCATTTCCGGTACTATGTTCACCCTCCCGTATCTTTATTGATGTGGGCTCAGTGAGCCGAGGAGTCGAAAGAAAGATTTCTTGGACTCTCAAGGTCTAGTAGTGCTCTTTTATTCAGATAATAGCGTGGGGACGGGAGCCATGGGCAGTGAAGAGCTGCAGGCATGGGAACAGGACCCATGCACAGTGAAGAGCCGCAAGCATGGGGGCAGGACTCATGGGCAGTGAAGGGCTGCAATGTTTTGAGGGTAGGGTTAAATTTATAAGGCATAGGTATGTGAGTTATTTTTGCAAGACAAAAGAAAGATCATGTAAAAAGGTCATTAAAATGGTATCAGTACAGGTGGGTTCTGGTTATCAGGTGGTCGAATAACTTTGGAAACTTTGGATAGGAATCAGGCCAGGACGTCCTATACTTCCCTGAGGATGATATAGATGGGCATGTAGGCCAGGATGCCTTCGGCGTCTCTCCCTGGGGCAGGCTTGATCCACATCACTTATTATTCAGGATTTTGATTCTTTTAAGTTTGGGATTTTAGTACACTATAGTATTACATTTATTATATGGCTTTATCAAGATATATTTAGCCAACCCTTGTTGAATGACAAGGTTCTATCCTACTGTGAGCATGTACTGACTGGAATATGACTAACACTGTAGCAATCAATCTTATAGCTAAAAATCCCTGATTATTTCCTTAGTAAAAATTCCCAGAAGTTCAATTGTTGGTTAAAAAGCATGTATAATTTAAATATTTGATATATATTTTCAGATTCCTACAGAACGCTCTTACTCACAGTCAAAATAGTACAGGTCATACAGTTTTGTTGATCATTATCAATATTTTCCAGGACTAAAAATGTCTTAGGCAATATAAGATATTGCCTTAATTAACATTACTTTGATTTCTAGAGAAATTAAAAATGCTTCATATATTTATTTTCCATTTGCACTTTTTCTTTTGTGAATTGTCCATGCCTATATTTTACTTTTATTTCTAATTTTTAAAATAAAAGTAACTTTGCTTTTCTGATTATGTAAATAATATGTATTCGCTGTGGAAGAGGATCAGATGGTATATGAAATTTTAAGGGAAAAAAGGTAACTGTATCAATTTTCAGTTTCTATCCATTCATTGGTATAAAGTGACGCAGAATTTTTAGTGCATTTCCTGATTATTTGGGAAGGTTGAGCATCTTTTCAGATGTTTTTTAGCTATTTGAATTTGCTCTTCTGTTAATTGCCTATTCATACTCTCTATCTACATTTCTATTGTGGTGTTTGTCTTTTCATGTCAATTTGTGAGCTTCCCTTTAAAATTATAGATATTGATTGTGCCATATGTTTTGCAAATATTTTTCAAAATTACCTTTTGGCTCTTAACATTGTATTTTCTATTTTTACCATTAAAAGAAATTAGTGGTGTTTGTGCTAATGATTATATGATATTTTTCCATTAGTGGTATGACTCATATTGTATTTTGCCCATTAAACGTATGTATATGGTCACATGGGGCTTTTTTTCCCATTTAAACTCTTTAATCCTTCTGAAGTTAATTATTGCGTACAGATTGAGAGGAAACATTATATTTTTCCAGCGCTTGTATTTCTCTAAATCTAGTTTGTTCATATAATGTCTCATGGTTTCTTCTTTGATTTATGTTATTCTTCTTTCATTCACTCATCCATTTATTCATTAATTTATTGAACACTGTAACTTGGGGATCTTTTCCAATCAGAATATATAGAAACGATATAATATCTGCATATGGAATAAATTTATTTACTTGGTCACCTATTAATGGTTATTTTCATATTTTGACTTTGTAACAGTGCTACAGTGAACGTATTTGTTCATATGTAATTTTATACATGTATGAATTGGTCTGCATAATTGAAACTGTTGAATGTGCATTTTTTATTTAAAAGATATTTTCTTCACAGCTGGAGGAGGAGGTTACAGATAAGCAATGGGAGGAGGCTGAATTACATATAGAAATGTTTATAGATGTTGGTATGTACATGAGTTAGCGGACATACATATTTTCTTGCTCAGTTAGTGTCAGCTGAGAGGATCTAGAAGCAACTACATCTCATTAGCAACAAGCACAGCTGGCACCCAGGTCTTGGTTTCGATACTATTCTCCAAAAAATGGAACCAGGACTCCTTGGAGAGATGGCCAACTTTATGAGTAAGGCAGGAAATATGCAAAATGAGCCTGGGATATCTTATAGTTTCAGAAAGTAAAGAAATGTTCAAAGAGGAAAAAAGCCATAGTGATTGAAGTACATCAAAAAAGCACAGGAACGAACTGAAAGAGTTCTCAATGGCCAAGGCTGGAAACATTTGAGCAAGAACATAAATACAGTAAAAATAAATATCCAGGAGTTCATACTGATATAAATAAATGACTTAATAAATAAAGAAATGGGAGAGAATAGGTGAATTTCCCATACTAAAGAATTCCAAATAATTTCTGTAGATATTTAGTCTTCAAGGAGTTAGAGTATTATTCTTCATTCCTCAAATGTGAACGCACTTAGTGACATCCTTTGAAAGAGTACAGCATGGAAAGTGGCAGGGTAACTTTATAGTGGAGAAATCCAACAAACACTGCCCCTATCAGGTGATCCAAGTGAACATCCATAGTGACAGTCATGTTGATAGTACATACTCCGGATATGCCATCATGAGAATGGCACTTTAGTTCTGTTGTCTTTCTCCCAAAAACACATACTGAGGATAATCATGAGAAATACGCCGGACAAATCCCAATTAAAGGACACTCTACAGAATGCCTGACCAGTACTGTGAAAAACTGCCACAGTCATCAAAAGCAAGGAAGGTTTGAGAAACTGTCATAGCCAAGAGGAGCCCTAGGCAGCATGACAACTACCTGTAAAAGTGTTACCTGGATGCATCTGGAACAGAAAAAAGACATTAGGCAAAAAAAGGAAATCTTAATAATGTATGGACTTTCATTAATAATAATGTATTAATATTGGTTCATGGTTTGTGACAAATGTGCCATGCTAATGTTAGATATTAATAATGGGGGAAACTGGCTGTGAGACCTCTGCAATTGTCTTCACAATTTTTCTGTTAATCTAAAACTCTAAAATAAAGATTCTTTAAAGAAAATAGACATTGTGCAATCACCCTCCATTGAGGTTACATGTGTTTTAACCAGGAGTGTAAGAGATGTTTCCTTTACAAAATATTTAGCAGATATTTTGTATTTTGCTACTCTGATAGGTTAAAGATAGAATCTCAGCATAGTTTTGTTTTTTATTTTTCTTCTTATAAGTGAAGTTGAATAGCTGTTCAGATCTTTAAAAAATATTTATATCATTTTCTGTCAACTCTCAATCCTATCCTTTGCTTATTTGTCCATTGGTTTGTTTTTTTCTTTGATTTGTAGGGCCATGCAGCAAATAATTTTCCACTCTATTACTTATTTTTTGACTTTGTTGTTTCCTGATATGTAGAAATATTTGATTTCTGTTTAGTTGGTTTAGTCAATCTATTCTTAGTGGTTTCTGCATTTTATATCGTAAGGACTTCCTATTCCGAGGTTATTTAAACAATTTTCCACACTTTCATCTAATACTTTTATAGTGTCTTGCACTTATTTTTGCTTACTCTTTCTACTGATATTATTATTCATTTTATTTTTCTTTATTTTTTTCTGTTTAACATGTTTCCTTCCTTCTATTTTCCTTTGCTTTATATATTTTCCTACATAGGTTGAGTTCTCTTTTTTCTCAAGTGATTTGGAGAAGATGCATCCTATTTTCAAATTTCTTATTAATTACCTATAAGATTAAAAACAAAATCTTTCTTTAAAAGCAGTCTTCCCTAGGGCCATCCTGGTGGCGTAGTGCTTAAATTCGCACACTCTGCCTCAGCCACCTGGGATTCGAAGGTTCGGATCCCGGGTGCAGACCTAGCACTGCTGGTCAAGCCACACTGTGGTGGCATCCCACATAAAATAGAGGAAGATTGGCACAGATGTAAGCTGAGTGACAATCTTCCTCACAAACAAAACAAAACAACGAAGAAAAAAAGAAGTATTCCTTGAAGTTATATTTATGAATCGTTACCAAGACATGACGTTATTTCTGAATGCCTCTTTTTCCAAGGGTGGGAGGCAGAATTTCAAGCTGTTTCTCCCTAAGATTTCTGTCCCCAGATTATTTAATCAAACAATAATCTAGGTAGTGCTGTTGAAGAGATTTTCCAGATGTCATGAGATGATATTAAAATAGGGAGATTATCCTAGATTATCTGAGTAGGTCCTGTGTAATCACAGGAGCCCTTAAAAGTAGAAGAGGAAAGCAAAAGAGTTAGTTAGAGAGATGTATTTGGAAGGAGAGGGAAGACGAGGCAAAAGGAAAGGTTAGAGAGATTTGAAGAATGAGAAGGACTCAACCTGCCATAGCTGGTTTTGAAGAAAGAGGAACGGGTTCATAAGCTAAGAAATGAATGTAGCTCAAGATGCTGAGAATGATCCACAGCTGACACCAGCAAGGAAACAGGACCTGAGTCCTACAACCATATAGAACTTAATTCTGCCAACAGGCTGAGTGACTTGAAGCAGATTCATCTTCAGAGCCCACAGAAAGGAACCCTGCTGACAACTTAATTTCAGCCTGTGAGACTCGAAATGGAGAAACTAGGTGAGCCTACCAGTCTTCTGACCTACAGAACTGAGAGATAATAAACACATACTGTTTTGAGCCATTAAATTTTTGATAGTTTCCTGTGGCAGCAGTGGAAAACTAATACAGCAGGCAATGACATTAGCTCATCCTCAATTTCCCCTTACACACCATCCTATCCTAGATTTGTTGGTGTGATCTTGAGATTTGCATTACATTTCACCTGTTAATTAGCATTAATTTTATCTTTAAATTATTTCTTTATTCAATTCCAGTGTTTCAGTAATTTTATGCAGTTTTCTCAGTACTTGAATTTGTAAGAATATTTATCTCTTGCCATCAACATAAATGACAGCATATCTGGATAGTGAATTCGTAATCACACATTTTCTTTCTCATATTTTTATTCACATTACTAAACTAATGTTGGAGAGGAGACAATGTATTTTTTTTCTTTTACCTATGCTATTTTTCTATTTAGATATTTGTTCTCAAAATTCACATGTTGACTGAATTGTATGTGACTTTTTTTTTCTGTTGATCTTGCCAATTAATTGATGAGATCTTTGCATTTGTACTCAGAAGATTTTTCTATATTAGACTTTAAGCATTGTTTGATTTCTTTCCATTCTTATCTTTGAGGATTGATAGTTATTTCAGTTGTTTTGTTCTATTATCTATATTACAATTTCATAACTCTTATTTTATTTACCTTTTCTTCCCTCCTCCCCCTGAGCACTAGAACAGTTCTTAAGCTTTTATGCCTTAACATTACCACATTGTTTTTTTTTTTTTCACTGTTTCTGTGGCTACTTTTAGTTCTGCAATGGCATCAGTAGATTTTGTCTTCTAGTTCCTCCTTCTTTTCATTTCTGTTTTATATCTAATTTTATTGCAATCATGCAGCATATTTTCTCTAATATTCTTTTTTTTCCCCTCAAGAAATTTTTTTCAAAAATAAGCTCTCTTTCTCCCTCTTGAGTTGTATGTTCTCTGTTTTTAATAGAAACTTTTCATGTTTTACTTTGGATATTTTCTGTTTATTCATCTGTACATAAGGAAGTCTACTCTGGCTTGATCTTTTCTACAAACATGGTGAGAAAATTCCCTTAGCCTATCATTGTCCATAAGGAGATTCTTGAAATTTTCTTGTTGAACCTTAATCTGGCTTGCTGGATAATAGAAATATATGTGGCCATTCTCAGAATTTTCCAGGTAGAAGGCTGTGAGGAGGAAGCTACAGCTGCAGGCTGCTGTGCAGAGGAATTTGATTTCTTCATGGTTTCTTCTTTGTGTTGTTGAAGTGGCTGTATCATCTAAGCTTTTTACCTTTTCCACCTGGCCCCCATTTCTTTTATGCAATATTTCTACTCATGATCTCTTTCCTATTGCTTTTATCTGTTATCTCAGGGATTATCCCAAATATTTATTGGATGTCTCTTTGCTATCTTTTCTGCCTTTGATCATCCTAGGGAAGCTACATTCAAAAGCTGTTGTTCTAGAATAGGAAACTTATTTCCAAGGCAGTGGTCCTTGTAGATTTCATAGCTAACCTTGGTGTCCTGTATTTTATTTCCTATTTAAGAAATATAAAAGTAGGAGAGAGCATAGTGGAGGGTATTCACTGAGAAAATTATATTTCTTCAAATTAGTTCTCCAAACCACTACTCCTAGCAAAATTTCCAAACTTTGAGGATAAACTTGGCACAGACTTTCATTTCCAGCATTTATGGAGGATCTTTTCTCTCTTTACATTTCTTTGATCATGTTTATAAAGTTTTGATAGGATGATAGTTATGTGTTTTGTCGAGTATGTGTATAGCGGTGGTGGGGCAGGTCAGACAAAGAGTTAGACACACATCACTAAGTTACCATCCATTCCCAAATACCAAACATTTCATAAATCCCATATTCAGTAGTTTTGCTCATTGTGTGTGTGGCTTTGTGTTGTGCCTCATATATTTCATATGCATACTAAAAATTATTAATGTTTTTCTTTAGTTTTGATAATTATGTTATAGCTATTTAATATAAAATTCAGTTATCTTGTGTACCATAATATACTAAACTATTTCCTGGCTGACACATTTTGGTTGTTTACTCTTTGCTGTCATAGAAATTATTGGAATGAATGTTTTAATTTTAATGTTTGTTTTGACTTTTTTATTATTATATATTTCTAGGAAGAGTAGGATTAATGTGTTGCAGAGTATGGACTTTATCTTCAAATTCTTCACTCATAGTTTTCAAATTGCTTTTCTAAAGGTTTATACCAATTTACAACATTTTCAGTAATATGTGACTATATCATTTTCTACTCAAACTTAGCAGCATTGAGTATAATTTCTTCTATATTATAAATGAATTAACTAACTAGAAATAGACACATGCAAGTTGCCAAAGTGGTTATTTTCTTGGTGTATTATGACTCTGCTTGTACATTAAGTGCATATAGAATAATTTTAAAGAATTAATACACATATTTACTTTTCTCATTTACAAGATAGTTATGTCCCATAAACTATTTTAAGGAAGACTCTGAATTCCTGGAACTCAAACACTAGTCTGCTTATGGTACCTGAAATATCAGTCTCATCTGATAATCCACTTGTAATGACTGTTTATGTGGGTCTTTATGAGAATAAAAAAATCAGTTGCCAGCAGTTTAGAAGGTTGATATCATGCCCTCAGATTTTCATGGACTTTTGTGAAATAAAGAGCATCAGTGCCTTCCATTGGTAAGGTATTATTCTCAATTCCGGCTTCAAAAAAATGACTTTCACTTAATTAGTCAGTAAATATTTACTGTATACCTATTATATGATGGGTCCTAAGAGTCATCAAATATATAAAGAACATGAATTTCAGAGCAAAAATTGTATTGGTTTTCTACCACTCTGTCACAAGTCACTGTAAATTTAGCAACATAAAACAACACACATTTATTATCTCATGGTCATTATAGGTCAGAAGCTGCAACTTGGCAATCATGGTTTCAGCCTGGCTCGAGTCTCATCTGAGGCTTGACTGTGCAAGAGTCCACTTCTAAGCTCATTTAGGTTGCTGGCAGAATTCATTTCCTTGTGATTGTGTGACTGAGTGCCCTGGCTTTTAACTTGCTGTCGACTGAAGTCCCCCCTAGGTCCTAGAGGCCTCCCACAGTTCCCTGCCATGTTGCCTTCTCTATGGTTGTAGCTTCTTCAGGGTCAGCAGAAGAGTCTCTCTCACTCCCATCTGCTAAGATGGAGTCTTATGTAATATAACATAATCACAGGAGTGATATCTCATTAACTTTGCCATATTCAATTGGTTAAAAGCAAGTCACAAGGTCTACCTGCACTCAAGGGGAGGGGATTATGTAAGAATATGGATCATTGAATCACCTTAGGGCATATCTACAGCAGAAAGTAATCAGAAAAGTCTGAATTTTCTATTTGAAATTGTATAAAACAAGCATCCTGCCCTGTTCTTCATTATGTTCAATTGATTTCCTCATTTATCTACTTTGCTGTTGTGAAAGTCTTCGTGCTGTGTTACACTCTATAGTCTGCTCCTAGGGAATTTGCATGATAATAAAACTCTGTTTCAAGGCTTTTCATTATTTCACTGCAAACATTTGTTTCAGGATCAAATCATACAAAGCCTAAGAGTGGCATTGCTTTAATTTGTTCCCAAAAATAAATTTCACTTACCATTAAACATATTCAAAAGTCATTCTCAAGGGCATTCTGATTTAGTTAATGCTTGCTGGAGGTTAAAGAGTTACCCAGAGAACAGAAGAAAATAGATTTCAACTGGAATATCTGGTATGATTTTTATTTAAATTATTTTAATATTAATTAAGGTATCTCTTGCAATATTCAGCCTGTTTAACTATAAAAGTCTTACTTAGTCATGTATTAATCATTTTCTATACTAGATATAATTTATTCTTGGATTATTTTTTCCATTTGTAATTTTACCACTTATATGAATCCATGGGAAATCACAAGGATTCAATTCATGTTGAATGATTGTTCATAGGTCAGCATTTAGAAAATAAAGGGCAATCATTTATTCTAGAATAATTGGGCAACTGTTACAACATGGTTATTAGAGTTCTAGCAGATAATAGAGTAATTGTTGCCTCTGGAATGCCTACTCTACTGTATTTGACGTCCCTTTTTAAATTAATTCACTGTGTTGTCCCATAGAAGGCGGAAGCATTGAGTTCACTGAGACCTAGAATTGTGTCCTATGCCCTCCTCTTTCACTACAACTTTGGGTAAAATACTTAAACTTTCTCTCCTTTGATTTTCTCATCTGCGAAATAGGAATAATACACTACCTTCCTCGTGTGGCTGGTATTTCTCTTAAAATAAAATCACAAACATAAAATACCTATCACAGTAAAAAAACACACAGTAAGAACTCAACAAATGGGAGTTACTTTTTAAATTACAGTTATCCCTAAAAGGCATAGAGGGGCAGCATTACTGCCATGTATTGGTTAGCATCAGAACCAAATTGTGAGAGGAATTTTTCTGGCTTCATATTGGATAAGATACTTTTGGTTGCAAGTGACAGAAATATAACTCATAAAAAGAGAGAAATAGGCGACATAATGGCTCAGGTGATTCAAAAGTCCAAGATGGTTCCTAGCTTTAGGGATAGGTGGACCTTTGGGTTCAAGCACTTTGTCAGAATTAAGTCTCTTCCACTGTCTTGTGTCTACTTGAATATGAAAATCATTCAGTCGCCGCCTCTCTCAAAGTGAGCAGAAAGGTATCCCTTCCCAATTTGTTTCAACAAAATATCTGTGATTAGCTCTAATGTTACCACCTTATGTCTTGAACACTTAACTGAGCCTATAAATGTGACGAGGTGAATTTAATGCTAGGACTGCCCAACCCCAGCACGTGTGCACGAGGCCAACCCGAAGCGAGGCAAATGGACTGAGAATGGATGAAGGCAAGTGCTGGTATCATGAGGTGGGGAGGATAAATACTAGATATTATATCAATAAAACAGCAGATGTTCGATAATGCTGTATGTAAGGTAAAGGCCCATGTATGTATAAGTTATAGCTTTTTGGTAGTAAGAAATAGATGCTGATTTTGGCTAACACTAACAAAACACAAATTCATCTGATGGATGGAAGATCAGAAATAAAATCCAAGAAAATAAATGAGGGAACAGGATTCAGGAATTTCAGGACACAGCATTTTCAGGAATTCAATCTTGGGCCCTTGCTTAGGAAACATCTGAGAATTTTCCCCAAATTTGTTTGAAAGAAGAATTAAATTTTAGGGCAAGAGGGAATGATTTGCCTAGTTTAGTTATGTCTCCACCCTTTGCACAGGAGTGGGGAGAATTGTGAGGGTACCTTGTACAGCAGTCCTACTAATAATGTGTCCAGTAGGAGAGCGGTAGCTTCCCAAATCAAAATCTGAGGAGCTGTTACCAATAGAAGTGGAAGTGGATGTTTAACAGGCAAGAATAACAGGGCTCTGAAACCATGTTCTCCATTCTCATGGTACAGTCCCTTCCAAAAGAAGTTTAGCAAATTTGCAATCAAATGTTCCGGGTTTTAACCATGGCTCTACTTTCAAGTATGTGATATTGAACATATAACTCAATATTTCCATTCCTTGCCTTTCTCAATGTGAATAATATTGGTACCTACATTTTAGGTGTCTAGAGTGGGAAAGGATAGTAGCTTTGATAATGATATGATGAAGATGTGGTCACCCACCAGCTGAATGGATGAGGTGTAAATAGTTTTATCAATAATTTGACAAATATTGACATAGTAATGAATGTGTATTTTTACACAAAAAGGTAAATCCAGCTTTTTTTTTAAAGATTTCATGGCATCATGCAGTGGAAACAATCACGGAGCGAGAATAGGTAGATTTGAGTACTTTTCCTCATGTCCACTGTGATTGACTGTATGACCATTTAAAAGAAGTCACTTCATCTTCCTGACCTTAGATAAGGAGTAGTATGGATCTTGAGTTTACCTTCCAATATCAACATTCATGAGGAGAAAACAGACAAAAGAGAGAGACAAGAAATGTTACTCTACAGAAATATTTTTATCTTTGGATAGCTTTTTGAGCATTTACTATGTAGCAGGCACTGATTTAAGCATTTGCCTGTATTAATTCATCTAATCCTCACAATGATTCTATAATGAAGATAAAAAGGTAATGAAGAGGTATGCTCTTTCATTATTTCCTTGTTATAGCTGGGGAAACCAAGGCATAGAGAGTTAAGAAACTTGTCCAAGATCGTACATCTAGGAGTGGCAGAGTTAGGATTCAAACCCAAGTGCTGCATGAGTATTTTGTTAAAGTACCTCTCATCTACATATGAAGATACTAGTCGTTTATCCATTATCCTGTTTAGTAGACTCAATAGGAGTTTGAAAAATGCTGAGACAGTTTGAATATTGTGCAAAAAAAATTGAAGAGTAGCTGGATTTTAATGGGAAGTATGCTTCTGAAGAAGAAAAATGACAGTCACAGAGACAGAAAACAAATGAGCTTCCCATCCCCAACTCAGCTCACCCTAGAAAATTTTTTCTGGTTGACAGATATTTAATGCCTTTTATGTTTATGGACTTTATGGATCAGCAATTTCTCATCTTCTACTTGAACCCTTATGTAGGGAAAAAATAACTTATGCAAGTAGATTAGATTAATAGTGAGATAAATGTATGTTCACAAATGTTTTAGAATAGAAACAAATAGAATGTTATACACAACAGTTGGAAGGAATTAAAAACCAAAATAGCAAAGACACCATGGAGATGCTTATCACTTTGAAGGAATATGTATTTTAAGAGTAAGAAAGATCATATAGTGCTGGCTTTCATACCATCTGTCAAGGGTCAAGGGTAAAAGTTACTTGAATTCTAGTCATCTGATTATGTACCAGCAACTGTTCCTTAGTGTTCAGCTCTGAGTGGAAGTTCAATTTTTCTTTTAGTAGGAAAGGCATTTGGTGTAACTTTGATTCTTTTCTTGCAAATGTCCAGTATTCCTCTGAAGTCAATGAGAGCAGCGTGGAAGGTATGGAGAACCTCAGACATGGATTAGAGGTTGGATATGGGCCAGCAACTTGAAGAAGATTTCAAAGAGATTTCATTTGTATAAGAACAGATTTTTTTCTGAACAGCATTTGTGAGTTGACAACAATCTGGAAAGGCTTAAAATCTGATGTGTTAAGAAATTTTTGCAAATAGCATTAAGCATGCCACAGGGAAGAAATAATGGAGCGAATCAGGGCTGTGAATGTGAGAGTATTTCTGGGAAGCAGCTATTGCACATGACCCTTTTCATATATTTATGAATCTCGTAGAGGAGGAATAGTGATATAAGCCATTACCACTTCAATTGGACTGCAAGAAACAGCATTCACACCCACCCATCCATTCACTTATTCACAGAAGCACTGAAAAACTGCTCACCCAAAAGGCTTAAACTCTTAAACTTGGAGCTATTACAAATAGTGTGTGTGTGTGTGTGTGTGTGTGTGTGTTATGGGGAGGAAGGTGGGGGGTAGGAAGACAGCAGAGGAATAAAAGAGGGCCCTGTTGGGCAACTCTATTTGGTGCAGATGTCACTCCCCCACCCCGCTGCCTTGAGAGGCTCTGAGAGCGAGCCCTGGGCACTGAATTAGGCATTTGCCATGTGAGTTGGTGATTCCTAGACTCTAGCCAGTTTTCTTTTTGCACACATAATCCATCCAAAGGACATGTGCCCCACAAAGATTATTTGAGTAAACTCAATACCCAATCAAAAGATGTCTAATAGTACGATGTCAGCACTTAAATGTGTTTCTTTAGGATTTTATCAAATTGGCCATCTCCAACATATGAACAGATGGCATTCTAAAATATTTTTATCTGAAATCTTTTTTTTTAATTGAGAGTGTGTATATGCATATCTCTTTATTTTTTTCCCCAGAACACTTTCTATATTGGTCAAGTTCCAAGCTAACCAATATAAACATCTTTGCTGGGATGTTCCTGGGCAGGATGTGATGGACCTGTAGAGACAGATTGCTATAACAATGATAACGACAACCATCATAACACCTGACATTGGCCTAATACTTACTATGTGGGAGGCACTGATCTGAGGACTTTCCGTGCACTGATATTTTTAATCCTCGCAACATCTCTATGAGATAGATTTGTTGTTGTTAGTGCCATCAAGGTGATTCTGACTCCTAACGACCCTAAGTACAGCAGAACAGAACCCTGCCCCATCTTTTTGCACCATCCTCTCACCTTCCAGTGCTGTATCAGACAATGCTCCACTGCTGTGCATAGGGTTTTCATGGCCACTTTTTTTGGGAAGTGGGTGGCCAAGTTCTTGTTCCTAGTCTGTCTGAGTCTGGAAGCTCCTCTGAAAACCCTACCACGAAAGTTTTCAGAGATCCCCACCATGGGTGACCCTGCTGGTATTTGAAATACTGGTGGCATAGCTTTCATGATCACATCAACACAAAGCCACCACACTATGACAACTGAGGTGGGTGGTGTGGTTCCCTGCCATCTGGGCCGCAGCAATGAGAGTGCCGAATCTTAACTGCTAGACCACCAGAGCTGGCCATGAGACAGATATGGTTATCTATTTTCAGATGAGGAAACTAAGGCATTTAGTGTTTGAGTAACTGCCCAAGGACCCCAGTTAGGAAGAGGCAGTTCTCGATGTAACCAGGCAGTCCAACTCTAAATCTGCCTCCTTGACTACTGCCTTTCAGGGGCACAGTGCTGCAGTTCAACAATTATTAAGACCCAGTTCATGCTGGGCACTGGACTAGGTGCACATGATACAAAGGAATCCCGGCTCGTGGGAGCTGCTGGACGAGAGGGATGGGAAGAAATAAGTAGACACAGTGTGCTAAACAGATGTATATCAAAGATAATCAAGTAGGACAGAGAAATAAGTGATTAACTCATTGAGAGGAAGCATGAAAGGATAGGTTCTACAGATGCTGTAACATCTGAGATGCCTTCTGATGTACGAGTAGCAGCTTTGACAAACGACGGGAAGGGATGGCACAGAAGGGAGAAATAGCACATGTGCACTGTACAGGGGCAGGAAACAGCTCTCTCCTGTGTATGGGAAGACTCTCTTCCAGCATCTCTTCTCACTTAGATCTTGTAAAAAAATCAAATTCACAGTGTTCGCTCTGGATTGACTCAAAACGTAAATCAATTTTTCCCAAAACATAGGTCAAATTTTCAAAGTCGGACTGAGCTTTTCTTTCTTTTTTTTTTCTTATTTTATGAATCCTTAATTTTTTAAAGGCTTCTTTTTTTTGGAGCAGTTTAAGGAAGGTACAGAGATTGACAGAAAACTACAGAGATCTCCCATTTACCCCCTGCCTCCACACATGCATAGCCTTCCCCATTATCAATATCCCCCACCATAGTGGTACATTTGTTGATAATTATCACCCAGAGTCCATAGTTTACTTTAGGGTTCACTCTTGGTCTTGTACGTTCTATGTGTTTGGACAAATATGTAACGACGTGTATCTTTCATTACAGACTGAGTTGGGACAGAGAGATAATACAAAACAGGAGGATAGACTGAGCATCTGAGACGCTATATGGAAGTAGGAGAAAATGAACTGAAGTATCCGATGATAGGCGGAGAAATGTTAAAAGGGGAAAATTTTTCTTGGGGTCAGATTGTATGGCAGAGATGTAAAGTCAATCAACATCCTTTCGAACTTCTTGCAATTCTTGAGAGATAGATGAAGGGCTCTTGCAGTAAACAATGAAAGACTGTTTAATATTTGGGGCATTGTGCTTTGTAAACTTTAGTTAAATTAGCTGCACAACAACCTGATTGCAGTAGCTACTTTTATTAGCAACATTTTGCAGATGAAGTTTACACAATTGCTAAAAAGCAGAGCTAAATCCTAACTCAGGTCTGATAGACTCAGTTTTGCGTTGCTTAAGATGAATTTTCAGGTCCCCTGACAGTCTTATTATGCTCCCTTCTTGGTGGCTTCCTTCTGTGGATCTGCAGATGATAGTGAAGAATGGATCTTTTTGGACACTTATGAGTATCCTAATGGGAATGCCCAGTAAATCAAGAGCCTGTCTGAATAAGGATTCTTTTTTATTTCATGACTAGAAAGAGAGAGATTTTAAAATAGTTCTTTGTGTTGAATGAATTTAAAGCTGTTACCAAGTTTTGGTTTGGACTTTTTTTTTTTTTTTTTGCTTCAAAAGCTGATTATATGTTCTTAAAATAAAGAATAGAAAATATATGTCCTAGTTTAGAATTCTGAAAAACTTTATAATTGAAGTTACAGAATTACATTTTGAATCAAGAAAGCCCAATTTACTTAATCTGCTTACTGCAGCTTTCCAAGATAAGATTTATCAGAAGGCCAAAGTCTTCCTGACTACTGGCAAGTTCTTCTAAATGGGCACTTTGATTCATTAGGATCCTTTCACCGATTAAACATCAGTGACTAATCCTCTAATATAGTTGGAAGTAACCCCTGCTCTAATTGTTGGAAAATGCAGGACTAAGAGTGCAGCGAATAATATGAAGTTATGATTATGATATTAGATTGTACCAGCTATTGTAACTGAGGTTTCTTAAAGCCTTGCAGTTTCTTTAATCTGAGCAGGAAAAATGAAAATCTGTAATAGCTATTTTGCAAGACTATATTTGCACCCACTATGAGCAATATAGCAATAGGCATTTATTGACTGTCCACTATGTCTGAGACTCTGTGCTGGAGGAACCAGTGTCGGATGACTGCGACTTTTCTATTTAGTTTTTGCACAGACCATGACTTTTGAACAGGAAAGAACCCTTCTTTTAAAAATGGCTCTAAACTCCAGTGAGTAAACCCAATTACTGAATCCCCATGGAGTTTCTAGGTTGGAAGGGAGGCCATCCAATCCATCTGCTCCCCAACGATTGTTGAATACCTTCTCATCTGCAGCATTCCTTCTGAGTGGCTGCCTCGTCTTTTCTTGAAACCTTCCCACCATAAATCATTTACTCTATCCTGAAGCAGCTCATAGCATTTTCAAGTAGTTTGGAAAACTAAGTTTTCTTCCCACAACTTCTACCCATTGGTCCTAATTTTAATTACCCCATACTTTAATGCCTTTAACACAGTTTTAGATGTTTAAAATATAAACTTTTATAAAAGTCAAAGAAAAGGAATTCTTAAGCAAATTGTAATAGGGTTTCAGAAGATGAAATTATGTCCCGTATTTACCTAGAAACAACGCTTCAATAAAATACTGAAAAATATGGTAACTTTCAAAAATGAAAACAAAATTAGATCTTTTAACTTAGATTCTGAGGTTCACTAGAAAATCTGTACCCGCCCTTAATTGTTACCTTCACTTGGGGAAAGGATAGTGGTTAATGTGGATTCCAACTTCATGGTTTGAATTTCCATCTCTACCACTTACCAGCAGCAGCACTTTTGGCAAGTTCCTTACCTGTCTGGTCCTCAATTTCCTAACCAGTAATAGCACCCACATAATAGGATTGTTGTGTGGTAGTGATAAGATAATGTTCATAAATACTTAGCAATGGGCCTGGCCCATAAAAACACATAAAATCTTCATTCAACACATGTCCATTGATGGCACATGTATCAGGTATCTAAGGAGTGATTCTACATATAACACTGGGTAATAAACCTTTCTAGAAAAATATAAGATTACACTTTCCATGTATTTTTTTCTGGCAACACCAAAAGAAAATAGTTTCTTTATGTTTTGGGGAAGCAGTCATTAGTTTACAAAACGCTAGTTGCAAAACACTTTCATTGAGGGGTAATTTGTTAACATAACACTAAAGATAAGGGAAAGATTTGTGACATTTTTCCAGCATCTACTCTCCATTAGAGATGATGCTTTGCTTTCTTACTTAGTATTCCTCACTGGTGCCAGATCAAAGATTCCTTCATTAAACTCATTAAAGTTGTTTTCTTTGACCCATTTTAGGACTGGCCTCTGCAATCTGACCTTCATCTATCTTTTTTATTGTCTGTAATGAGACTGAGCCCTTTATAATATTTATTTATGTCACCTATCGGTAGATCCATTTTGATACCCAATTATTATCTAAGCACCTCCCTCGTTAAAATAAAGTTTCTGATCTTGAAGTTGGAAAACCAGGTTGTAAAGATCTTCTCTTTAAATCTATATTACCTTGCTAGTTAACACTAATCAACAAGACAATAAACAGCAGGAACAGCCAGTGCTTTCCTTCCTTTCTATTTACATGTGGATGTCCTGAGTATTTCTACATAGTCCTTCATGCATTGTGCCTCTGCAATTTTCTGCTCCTGTAAATAGCATTTTTCAGCTCTTGGTACATAAGCCAAGTTGCTCATTGTATCTGGTACAGCATTTTCCGTGCATGAGTGGGTGCAAAGTCTTTTGCTTCTTAAGCTTCTCTGAAGAGATCTATTTAGCCTAGTAACTTGGCCATCACCTATATAGATGAGGAACTGATGAGCACCTTTGCACTTCCCATCATGCTCAAATATTGACTGGGCTTTGTCTCCAACCCTTAAGGACTGTGATGCAGAGTTACACCAACACCTGCAGCCATTTGACCTAAGCCACCAAGCAGCTCTTTCACGGTGAGTGGCAGCACATTCTTCATCGTGCATTTCTGTCTTGCTTCTCTATTTAACACATCACAGAAAAGATGCAAATGCATTCAACTCACAACGAAAAACATCCTATTTTTGAGCTGCCTACACAGATAATATTCATCATTTCTAAACTAGATGCAAAGTATATAACATACACATAATTTGTTCTTCACCCATAATTAAGTCTATCTTGAGTTTACTTTTTCTTTGAAAGAAAAAATGCAACCTGTGAAGAAAATGTTTGATAGAATTATAATGCATAAATTGGATCAATACAGCAAAGGCATGATTTACTGGGTGCCTAGGATGTACCAAACAGTGTTCTAGATCTTTTAAGTGTTTGTCTCATTTTATCTTTACCACAGATGTGGACAAATATAGTGTTTTCTCTTTTTGCAAAAGAAGGAGGTGTGATAGATTGACTGTGGTCTTAATTTTTCACGCCTTCCTATATCCATGGCCTGTGCAATGTGACTTGAAGCAACTCTTATCAAGAGATAGAGTTTTTTCCCACTGCTCGAATGTGGGCTGCCCTTGTGATTTGCTTTGACTATCAGAATGTGGTGGAAATAGACAATATGCCAGTTTCTAATGTGGCTATCAAAAGGCCTTGCCTCCTTTTGCTTTCTGTCTTTGAACTCTGCCCAGATGTCATGACAACAAGCCTTGGTTGGCTTTGTGGATGATAAGATATCCAAGAGCCAGACAACCAACAGACACATGAGTGATACCTTTCCTAGAACACTCAGCTCCAGCCTCTGACCCAGCTGACTACTGACCTATGATCCAGCCCTAAAAGATCAGCTGAACCTGACCCAGATCAGAAAAACCACCTGTAGATTCCTGAGCAACAATAAATCCATGCTCTTTCCAACTGCTGTCTAATAGCTGTCCCATATGGGGGGACTCTTCCTTTTATTTACTCTTCCTTCTTCAGTCACCCAGTGCACTGATGCTGTTAATAAATAAAGGAAAGAAATTATTAAATGTTTCTTGATATTCAGTTCCATGAGGACCAACATAAATTCATTTAATCCTCAACGAATTTCAGAGGAAAGTATCTGCTCTCCATTCACAGATGAGGAACCTGAAGGTCGGAAGAGGCACCTTGCACCGTCACTCAGACATCAAGTGGCAGTGCCATAATTTGAGCATAAGACTAAAACTGATGCTCTTCCCTTTTTGATATGTCTCTTGTCCCCCATCCCTTTCTGCTGTTGATGTTTAGCGGTTGTGTTAAAAAACCCTCAACTTCAAGCATCCTTACTATTAGATGCTCTGGGAATCCTACAAAATGTCTGGTGGATGTTACTCTTTTTTCTTTCCCTTGCATTTGAGCCTACCCCAGGTGGAAATAAAAACACAAAACCCCATTTCTTCCCTTCAAAATCAAACCCTACAGCATTAAGGGATATATTGCACACACTGTAGGAATGGATCAAAATGATATCAGTAACAGCACTCTTCAAATTATGTGAACATAATTCTGAATAGCCCTTCTCATTGCAGCACAAGTCTTATCCAACTCCTTTGCCACCCTCCCTTATCTCAACTCCCACTCTTCACCCTCTTGCTCACCATGCCCTGGCCACACTTACTTCCTTGTAGTTCTTCAGTTGTGCTGCTTTACGTTCATCAATTTGCCATTCCCTCTGCCTGGGAATAAAGCCAATCTTTGTGGGGCTGATGCTTCTTGTCACTCAAGTCAAAGTCCAAACCACCTTCTCAAGGAAGCCTTCCCTGTTTAAAATTGACCCTCCAAAACTACTCTCTACCACTTTACATTGTTTTATTTTCTTCAGATAAGTTGTCACCATCTGACATTATCTAATGAACTTAATTTTTATCTTCGGCCTAATAACTCCATTAGGGCAGGGTTCTTTTCTGCTTTATTCACTGCTTCATCTTCATTGCTTACAGTCAGGCTTGGCACAAAGGGGAAACTCACTCAAATTAGTTGAAGGAATTGTCTAAAGCATTTTGAGTTATTCAATGGCAACATAGGAATTTGCTGAATATTACCCGTGTTTCTAATGAGATACGGTAAAAACACCTTGGGCTTTGAAGAAACATCTGACCTGTTGGTTACTATCTAGGAGGCTGTGGAAAGTTGCTTCTTATTGAGGCCATAGTTTGCTCATCTGTAAAGTATAGCTAACTCTACCTACCTTATGGAGTGATTGTCAGTATGAAATGAGGACCTTATATCAGGTATGTAGCACAGTTACCCAGAATATAACAGGCTTTCAATAAAATAAGTTTTCTCCTATCACTTTCTCTTCTCGTTCCTGTCCAAATTCAAGCCAAACAACTACCTGAATAAAGGTTTGTGTGGACAAACTTTTTCTCAAAGGGCCATAGAACTTCTGTTACAGCTACTCAAGTCTGCTGTTGTAATACAAAAACAGCCATAGTCTATACCTAAATGGATGGACATGGCTGTTTCAACAAAACTTTATTTATAAAAACAGGCAACTGCCCTGTGGGCCATAGTTTGCTGAACCCCTGATCTAGAGTCTGACTACGTTACTGGCTGTCAAATCAATTTTGCCATTATTCTAGCTTCCTACTTCTTTGGCTTGATTTCCAAATTCTGTGGAGCTCAACTGGGCTGAGCCTACCGGAGATTTAACCTTCTATTTCAACTCAGCTCTCCTCTCCATTCCTACCCCTTACAGTTCCTACAGATGCTCCTAACCGTCCATAACTCACCACTGTCTTTTAAGAACAAAATTTCAGGGGCTGAGCACTATGGGTGGAGGGAGACAGTTTTGTTTGGGAAATTTTCCTGAAGACTATCAAAGGATACTGCTCATTTCACTGGATTTCTGAAAGTGAAGGTCTGGGAACAAGAAACATAGGGGTTAAGGCTTTGTGCTACTTCTTTCAGCATCAGGGTTTTCTCTCAAGGCTTTAATTCACAAGTTAGTTCTGCCCTTCTGAAATCAGGGCCCCACGCGCTGTACCAAGTGGTCTGGCTGTAAGTCTTGATCACATTTTCAATTATTTTTGGCTGCAAGCAATCCCCCTATTTTAACAAGCATGCTAAGAGTAAAGGCACTCTATCATTTCATCAATTAATTCTCCATCCCCTACTAGACATAATATCCAACGATAGCAGATAGCCATCTCCCTAGTGGATTTCCATCGAATATCCAGGGGTTAGGAGTGCCAGCAATCTTTTAGTGTGTGTGTTTTTTGTTTTTGTTTTTGTTTTTTTCTTGTGGTTTGATTTCATTCTGGTTTGGCAATCTATTAGAGACAGTGGAGTCCGATCTAGGTGGTGTGGGATTGAAATTGATTCAATGTGGTGGTGGGAGGCCTCTTTAAATGTGTATATATATATAATTAGGTACAAGACATTGCAAGGACTTGTATCAGTGAGAGTCCCTGAACTAAAGCTTCATTAACTTTGCACTGCATCATACTCATCTAGGGATACATTAGAAATCTGTGGATGTAGGGCAGAGGTCACACCATCCTATACCTGGAGGGGCTGAGCCAGTAATGTGAGAACACCATATACGTTAAGTGCATACACACTCAAGGAGTGAGTGGAGGGACACTGTCACTCAGAGAAGGCAAAGCTTTTCTAAAGAAGGCAGCTGCTCTTCCTCTCCAGCTTACTGTGGTCATGCAGCAATGAGCTCCCCAATGGCACAGCTTGCAATTTTTTAAAGCATCTAGACATAGGGTATTTTTTAAACCAGAAAGCTCCCAATTTTAATATGCACCCAATAAACATGTCTATTGGGAGTAAATTCAGCTCACTGAAATAGTTTGTGACCTCTAGAATAGTTTTTATGTTTGCAAGAAGATATTTAAAGTAGTTTGAAATATGAATGAGGGAATTATGTAGCTACTAACATATAGTTACATTATCATTGTTGGCATATATTGAAGGTCCAGCTTGTGAGAAGAACCATGTATTTCACTCAGCCCTCAAATATGAAATGTGCATCAGCAACCCAAATCTCCCAGTGTTTACAATGATAGAGGATTTTAAAATTCTGTTTGGTTTCTTCACTGCTTTTCAGGAAAATTTCCATCTTTCTCCTGACTACTTCGTTCTTTACTTGCTCCCTTGGCTTGTCTCTCACTTGGCTCTTAGCACAGTGCTTAGCACATAAATAAGCAACCAGTATGTGGTCGTTGAAGTAATTGAGTAGGTAAAATGTAATTTAGCCAAAGTTTGCTGTAACATGGACCTTCCTTGCTTGATCTCAAATTTAGGAGAGCCTTAGTCAAAGGTCAATATAGCACATGACTTCATTGATCAAAAATGCTTGATTTTGATTTCTACGTGGATTGTGAATGCATGGTCTACATGGATTACAAACATCTAAATAGTAATAACAGTGGTACTAGTAGTCATAATAATAATAACAATAGTTAATGCTTATATATGCTCTATGCACTGTTTTGTGTTTTATACACGTTAATTCATTTAATACCCATAATTGGCATTGTTATCTACAGAAGAACTTAATTTTTAAAGTTTAAATTAGGAATTTTTAAAAATTGTGAAATAATTGAATAAGAGCATCCCACAAACCTGAGGTCAAGCAAGGAAAAGGAAAACTTACAGGAAAGACAACTTACTTTTGTGTTAAATAAATTTAATCAAGATACATCAGTTTCCCACTATGAGCTAGCCACCCAGCTAAACGCCAGCCTACATACTTGAGTGAGCTAGTGAGTGAAGGCGGGAACAGATGAGAATCTGGTCCTGAATTTCCAAAACCATTCCCATCTTCTATCAGCATGAAAAATGGGAGACTGAGGAAGCTGGTTGTCCTTCAGTTTTGCCAACTAAGTCACATGGTTCATCTAAACAGCTTTCCAGGGCACCTCTCCAGATTTCTATTCATGCACAGATGTGTGTTGGTTGTTAGGACGTTTCAGAGATCTGCCAGCTTTTGAGGGTCCCAGCTCTGTCATCACACCCAAGGAGCAAGTTTCTCAGCAATACTGGCATACAGTGACAATAGCTACACCTGTTTTCCCTGTATCCCCTGCTGAAATTCTTGGTTTTCACCTGTGGAAGTTTTTTATAGCATCAATAAAATGGGATGGAAACAACATCTTTATCTCTGAGGAAACTGAACAGGCACTGGTACCACCAACTGAGCCGTTAACTTATAACCCCTTTTTGTGCTCGATCTTTTTATCTGATTCCCTGCAGGATATATCTTAGCATCAGGAGAAGATTAAACAAAGATGTCAACTTAAATAATGATTCTCTGACTGGCTAGAGCTAAATGGTCCAGAGAAATAGCGCATGCTGTTTACTCCCCAGGGAGCCCAGGGGCTCACAAGATGGGATCTCTTACAGGGTGTGCACCTCAAATTAGATGACTGTGGTTGAGTACAATGTGGCGAAAGAACCTATTTAGTTCATTAGGAAATGATCAGATTTAGAATGGCCTTTCTCATCTTTAAAATGACAGAGTTGGACTAGAGGATGAGCAAGATCCCTTCCAGCATAATGCAGTGTATCTTTCTTTGTGAAATTTGAAGTGCTCACATTCGAATTATGCCTTGCCTTATGCAACAGACTGCTTGAATGTCGTTGCCATTTTTTTTTTTTTTTGCAATTTCAGCTAATTGTGTTGCACATGTGAATGTGATAGCAAGTTAGTGAGTATTGTTCAAGTGATGGAAATGTTAATGTTGCTAGGGCCTTTAGACTCAAAATCTATATTTTGGAATTTTTCGAGTTTTTCTTAGAACTGGGTGCTACCACATACCATCTAGGTTTCAGATGCAGGGGACCTGATCCATTTTGAAATTGTTTTTATGCGAACTCATCTCTCGTACCTCTTTGTATTCCAGGTTTGTGTGTTAAGTGTCTCTCCATTTGTTAATTGTGCCTTTCTATTTGTTTCTTTCAGTGTTGACATAACTCATTTTCCCTTATGGCTGTACAATATAGTTTTGGACTTTGCTATTGGAATTTTGCAGCCAAAAAAGAAATGTGGAGTCCTAAAATGGTATAGATTAAAAATCCATTAAAGACACCCTATTACAGCTTTCTCACTTGTCAAATGATAAAAATTTAGTTCAGAAATATTAATTGGTTTTCTTAAGGCAATGTTTTCCAAATATTTTCATAGCAACACACAAATGGAAGATAATATTATGTGTATGACAAACTGGGGTAAGCTTTTGAGGCTGTTAGTGGCTACAGCTGACCAGCCCATGGGCGCCAGTGACTATCGAACTTTTCTGGCCTTCCTGAAGGCTGAGAGATTAAGATCTAAGCACATTTTTCACTCATTATGGCACATCCCATAATATGCCATTTGCAAAGTTCTGGCCTAAATTCAACTGGCATCAGAACTGCCAGTAGCCTAGTCTCCATTGGCTTAAGGTAAAATGGCATTTATTGCTTCGTGCAACATAGGTAAAGTTGAGGATTGATGCAATAAGTGAAATTTCACTTGAAATATCTCCATTCCTTTGTTTAAATTGTCTCCAGTCTCCCTCTACTTTGACTCCATTTTCAGGAGGTTGATAATCTCATGATGGCAAAATGGTTTCAGCAATTCCAGATTTTTCAGACTCCTGGGCTAAAATCCTACAAGAATGAGAAACTCCTTCCCAGGATTCCAATAGAAACTCTTCTGACATCTCATTGGTTCTGAAAGGAACATGAACCCATCCTAAACCTGTCAAGGTCCTCAGGAGAATGTAATTCACTGATTGCCTCAAGCTAAAGTCATGCGCTTTACTTTTGAGTCAGTGTGAGGCTAAATAAAACAGGAAAAAGGCAACTCCCCAAAGTAAAACTACAGTTACCAAAAGAAGGGAGAACGGATAGCTGGTAAAAATACCAGATGTTCTCTATATTCTAAAATCTACGTTTTCTGATCTCTGTATCACTATGATTTTTTTATTATGTTGTAATCAGGAAGATATGAAAACACACAAAAAAATGACTAAGTGGAAGTCCAGAACTGAAAAATGCAAAATTTAAAGTCACAAATTTATTAGACGGAATTAACAGCATGTTGCACATAGCAAATCCTTTGATCAGTGAGCTTGAGGAAAGGTAAATAGGAATCATCTAACTGAAGCTCAGATTGATTAAAAAAACTGAACAAAACCTCAATAACCTGTGGGATAGCATCAAGCAGCGTAACATATTCTACTTGGAGATCCAAAAGGGGAGGAGAGATAAACAAACACAGAAAATATATTAGAATAAATAATGGCAAAAATGTATTAAAAATGGTGAAAAACAATAACTTTGAGATCAAAGAAGCTTACTGAATAATAATAAAATAATAAAAAGAAAACCATATCTAGGCATATCATAATCACGTTGATGAAAACCAAAAAAAATGAGGCTTTTTGAAAGTAGACAGAGAGAATAGAGATATTAGAAAAACAAAAAGAGGGAAAAATGATAAGCAATGCCTGACTTATTGCGAGAAAAAACGAAACATCCTTAAAATGCTGAATTGGAAAAGAAGAAAAGAAAAAAGATTCTATATTCAGGGAAAATATCTGTGATGGTTAATTTTTTGCTTCAGCTTGACTGGGCTAAGCTGGTAGCTTGTGAAACATTATTTCTAGGTGTGTCTGTGAGGGTGTTTCTGGAAGAGATTAGCATTTGAATCAGTAAGCTGGGTGAAGAATATCCTTCTCACTAATGTGGAGGGGCATCATACAATCCATTGAGGACCTAAATAGAACAAAAAAGTCAGAGGAAGGGAGAATTTGCTTTCTCCTTGAGCCGAGACATCCATCCATCTTCTCCTGTCCTTGAGCAGTAGTGCTCCTGGTCCTCAGGCCTCTGTACTTGGACTGAGGCTTGCGGTCCCTCGGTTCCCAGGCCTTCAGGTTTGGACTGGAACTACAACACTAGCTTTCCTGGATCTCCAGTGTGCTGGTAGCACATCATGGCACTTCTCAGTCTCCGTGAGTGTGTAAACCAATCCCTCAAAATAAAACTCTTTCTTTATACCTATATCTATAGATATGTAGACATCCTGTTTGTTCTGTTTCTCTAGAGTACCCAGGCTAATACAATAGCCTTCAAAATTAAGATGAAATAAACACTTTCTCAAATATGAAAGTTGAGAGATTAATGTCAACAAAACTGCACTAGAGGAAATGATAAAGGAAATTCTATAAGCATAAGGAGAATGATAACTAATGGAAATTTGGATGTTTGGAAAGGAATGAAGAACACTAGAAGTGTAAATACATGGGTAAATTTAAATCATTATTTTTTTCTGATTTTAAATTCTTTAAATTACAATTACCTATTCAAGGAAAAAAATCCCCAATATATTTGGGGGCTTATCATGTATAAGGAAATAAAAATTGTAGTGTTAGTAAATGGAATTGTTGTATATTTCTTAAGTTGAAAACGCCTTTTGAAATAGCATCAAAATAATTAATAGTAAATTGAACAAAATATGTATGTGATTTTACCCTAAAATTTTTAAGACTTTGCTGAGAGAGATTAAAGAAAATATTAAGCAACTGGAGAAATAGAACTTGTTCATAGTTAGAAAGACTTAATATTACTAATTTGTCTTTGAGTGTATCTTTAACAAAGATACATGAGATTCCTCATGAGAACTGAACTTGATCTCAAAACAGAGTATATGATCCAAGATTAGCATATTGCATCTGCCTGGGAAGTAGCATAAATTCCTGGTGACCCAGATTAGCATATTGCATCTGCCTGGGAAATAGTATAAATTCCTGGTGGGAACACTTAACTTTGGGCTTCCCTTTGTGAGTTGAATCCTATATGTTGACATAGTTCTTGCAGGAGCCCTAGAAACTATCATCTATGAAGTTGTTACAAGAGATATTGGCCCCTGTGTGCATAGGGCTTCTAAGGAAGGTGAACCTCAAATCCATAGTGGGGATCATGTCTCCTCTCACCTCAGCTGTCATCACTTGGTAGATCAAAGACAATAATTCCTGGATGGCTATTTAGACAGGTAAAGTGCTACTTCAATTTAGCAGGAATATCTGACTCTACCTAACTGCCTAGTTCTTATTAAATCCTTCTGAGTAGACTGATACCAGGTATGGCCTATTTGGGCTTTACAAGTCTGAGTAAGACATGAATAGAAGGCTCCCTCATAGACATCTCTCTGTCAATTCTCCAATTGATCTATAGATTCAATGCAATCCCAATCAAACTACCCACAGGATTTTCATGTAGAGATTTTAAATCTAATTCTAAAATTTATACAAGTGAGGTAGAACAGCCAATAGCCAAAACAATCTTAAAAAAGAATATGATGGAAGGATTTATAACACCAGATTTCAAAACCTACAGTAATAGCTACAGTAATCAAGACAATATCGCACTGGCATAAGAATAGAGAAATAAATCAGTGCAATATAATAGAGAATCCAGAAATAGATCCACACATGTAAACTGATTTTCTACAATGGCACCAAGGTAATTCAATAGAGTTAGGAAAGTTTTTTCAACCTACGTTTCTTGAGCAACTGTATATATTTTTAAAGAAATGGACCTCAACCTTTACCTCTTAATATATGTAATCAGAATCGTAAATATAATTGTAAAAGTTAGACTATCAAGCTTTTAGAAAAAGAACACATAAGAGTATATATGTATGATCTTAGGGTAAGCAAGGATTTCCTAGGACATAAAAAGCACTAATTATAAAAGAAAAAATTGGTAAATTGGACTTTGTCAAGACTAAAACTTCTGCTCACCAGAAAGGTAAGTCACAAACTAGGAGGACAAACATAAATATATATATTCATTTGTGTATATATAAAACCTCATATAGGTGGTGTTTTATATACAAAGAATGCCTACAAATTAGTAATAAAAAGACAAATAATCCAATGAGAAAAGGTCATAGACTTAATGAAAACTTCACAAAAGAAAATAGGCAAAAAGGAAATAAGCATTTGAAAAAGGACTCAATGTCATTTATCGTCAAGGAAATTCCAAATAAAACTGTAATGAGATGCCACCTTATAACCACTAGAACGACTAAAATGAAAACTAAAAGTAAAAAAAACAAAAAAGCTCATCAAAAAAACTGACAATATCAATGTTATCCACAAACTAGAACTCTCGTATATTACTGATTGAAGTGTAAAATGGTGCAGCCATTTCAGAAATATGTTTAGTAGTTTCTTCTAAAATTAAACACACACTTGAGATGTAACCCAGCATTTCACTCATAGTTTTTATTTAAAAAAAAATGAAAGCATATGTCCACTTAAAGAGTCACTAGAAGTGACTCACATATTCATTAAGAGCAAAAAGGATAATAAGAATTGTGCTATATTCATACAATGGAATACTATTCAGCAATAGAACGGAATGAATTACCAACACATACCAGTGTGGATGGATCTTGAAAACACGTCGGATAAAGGAAGACACATACAAAAGAGAGCATACTGAATAATTTCATTTCTATGACGTTCTTGAGTAGTCAAAGCTAATATGTGGTGATGAAAATGAGAACAGTGCTTGCCTTTGGAGGAGATAGGTTAACTGGAAAAGGAATGTTTTGGAGTGATAAAAATCCTCTTTGTCTTTTGTTGGTGGTTACACATTTGTCAAAGCTTGTTGAAACTTACACTTGAAATATGTACAATTTATGACATGTAAATGATTCCTCAATTAAAAAAGAAGTTATTGGGTATGAAATTAACCTGTATGGGTTAATTTTATCCAGCATAATAAGGTGGTTTTGAGTTTTGGCTCCATGTTAAATGTTTAACTTCAAATAATAAATCTATCACTTTCTCTAGGAGACCTCGAAAGAGTGATACAAACTCTTTATGCTTCAGATATGCCATTTGTAAATCACTTATAGAAGAGATTTATTTTGAAGATTAAATGAGACAAAAAGTGCTTAGTACCTGAGGCATAGGAGGTCATCAGTACAGGTAGTTGCTTCTCTTATTGTTTTTATTATCACCTTTACCATCATTCATAAGTGGATATCAGATGGAGAACACAGTAGTTTATTAAACACTAAACATATTAAAAATCCAGGAGAAAAAAATAGATAGTCATAGCTACAGATATTTATATCAATCTCAAGCATAGGTGTTTACTCTGGAATTCACATATGGTCTTGTAGAAGTCTGTGATGTGACTTCACGGAGCTATATGTTAAATGCACATGTATATTTATATGTACATTGTTGGGGATGGAAGTTCCATAGCTTTCTTGAGATTCTCAAAGAAATTTGTGACCTCCCCAAAGAGACTAATTATATGTATTGATGAAATTATCTTTCATGACGTACTTTTGTTCCAAGCAGTTGCCTAGCTCTTGAAAGTGAAAGCAATAGAATTCCAGAGCGCATATGTAAAAGTTAGTCTGCCATCTGTAGATCTCCTTGTATTCTTTTCTTGTGCTTTGTTTAGCTTTCATAATTTCCCCTTATTTCTTGGAGTGAAGGTAAATGAGGACGGAGACGGGAGTATTTCTCAATATTATTTCAGATAGGATAATTTTGTGTGTTATCAGCCAGATACCTAGAGGCAATTAGGAAATGTAGATAGGAAGCATTTTGAAAGCTTATCTTCGAAACCATACTGTTGTGTGATTTTAAAAATTAAATATGAGTTAATAACATAGAAACTGACTCTGACAAGGGAAATAAAATTAGATTTAGAGGTAAAAAAGAGCATGACTAAACAAATCAGTTTTTAATCACCAAAATGAAACATGTTGGCATAGACAAGTCACCACATTAGAATAGGGTTGTTTCCTGAATCTGCCGTGTGAAAAATCTGTGGAAATATACAAGGATTGATGTTTCTGTATTTTTAATACTATAGTTATAGCCGTGTGTGAGAGAGATCAAAAATGACATAAACAAAAGAGAGACGTGTATCTCTGTCTCACTAATGTCTGGGTGGCTCTGTCTGCAAGTAACCAGGGGCCCAAACTAATTCTATCTTCTCTATCATGCCAAAGGCATTAATCTCACCTGCAAGAATCAAGATGGCACACTACCATGTCTGCATTCCAACAAGGAAAGAGGAAATGGGAAGGAAAGAGAACACTTCCTATCAGGCATGGCAGGAAGTTGTAGGCATCCTTATGCTCATATCTCATGGCCAGACGTTAGTTGCATTATTCTTTTTGACTAAGTGCTTAACTAAATATTACATAGAAAGAGGGAACATTATATATTGATGGAACAACATATCTAAAAGTAGATATCCTAAAGAATCAAAGCTACAAAGAACAAAAACAAAATGAAACTCGGAAGATTCCTTTTCCTTTATGTAATTTCTTTCAAAGGATTATATGATTCCTTGTAATTGGTAATGACCCTTATTGGGAGCCAGAGCATATATTTTTTTTTCTTTTCTATTTTGGTAGGAAGTAGGTAAAAGAGTAAACTTATTTTATAATATCAGTTAACTGCTAATGAATAAATTAAACAAACAAACAAACATTCCTGTAAAAAACTAAACACTCACCAATCTTTAAATATTTAAAAATAATTGGCAGACTAGAAAAAAAACTTTCAAACCCTTGCATGATAGGCACTTGAGAAGTTTTGAGTAATTCTAGTTCATTTATGAATGCATTAGATAATGTACTTGATTACAAAGGAGAGCAAGCAGCTTAAGGGAAGCTTAAGAGAAAGAGGGATGGAGAGAGAACAGAAGTACGGAGTAAAGGTGGAAGATGACAATGGTGGACACGTTGAATTGGGTTAGATTAAGTCCCTTCTAAAGCTGAGTAAACAGTTTGGATATTATTCTGTAGGCGTTCGGGAGACATAAGGTGAATGTTATGTAATTAGGTCTTCACTAATGATGTATTGAAAACGATGTATCCATAGTTGATGTGGTTCAACAAGGGGCTACTAAAAGTGTGAAGAACCAGGAAAAACTCTAATGCTTTCAAAGCAGGAGAAAGGGGAGCGGTTCATTTACTGAGAAAAGTGTACTGGGCTGGAGTCAAGAAAATGAAGTTATTCTCTCAGATGCCTGACCTTAAATCCATTATTTTATAGGGTTTCAGTGTTACTCTGAGGGTATTGTTATCTTCACAGAGATAGCATGGGAATGTAATGAAAATGCATGAAAAAAATACCAAACGCCATTCAAATCCCATTCTTGAATAATGTGAATCAATGCTATGATATCACTATTATAGAGCAATAGTAGATAATAACACTAAAGTACTGTGCTGGGCTATTAGGATCCTTGTATTTTAATTGTGATACTGGTGAGACACAGAATCTTTATAGGCCACTATTTGGTTCAGATGGTGGCAGTGTAAAAATATCCAAAGCACAATGGCCACTATGCAGTTTGGTTGCAAGACATTCAATCCTTTCAGTGAACTCAACCTGTATGTCCAATCCTGTAAAATGTCCTGCAAATATAGTGACTCCCTCAAAATATCCCCTGGCTACTAGAATTTAGGCCTTTAAGTCCCTTATATGCATTAAAACTCGTATGGATAACCTGTCATTGAGAACAAATTATCAAAGAAAGTTATTACTATTCCATTTCTGCTGCTAGAAGTGAGAGGCCCAAAATGGATGAATAAACTCCATTAGCTAGAGGACAAAGCCTTTTTTCCCATTATCAGAAGTAATATATTTCAGCTGGGGGTGGGGATATAGGGAATCCACTCTCTACCCTCCCCTTCCAAAGAAAATCCATGAGAAATGGAAGATATCTGACTTAATTTCATATTAAATTATAACTCTTTCCTGTGTTGGCCTGTGATAGTGAAAGAGGGAAGAGCAGATTCCAGACAAGAAACCAAAAAGAAATAGAATTCTTCATACAGAGGCAAGTGCATTAACTCCAAGCTCCCCTGTGCTATAAGGCTAGTTTAAGATGGTTCTGATGTTGGCAGTAGAAATGGCTGCCTTGAAGAGGACAAGTTTTATTTCTCTGCTCACCTCTTATCCCCAATGCCCTTGAGTCCTTTTGGATGGTGAACTCTACAACTTCTCAGGAGACGTTCCAAAATAGAATGGTCTGCCCTGGACTGAGAAACGTTGATGGTCCATTGATTGTCTAGCGTGGGAATTCTTATCCTTTTGGGGGGCTTACACTCCTTGAGAATCTGATAGATGCTACATAACATAGTTTGCAAAATGTTTGGCTAAAGGATAAGGTTAGATATTGTTTGACCTACCCACGTTATTTAAATGAAATTGAATTCTTTGTCAACATTGAACACTTGGGAGATTTCCTGCAAATATCGAGATTTCTGATTTTCCCTGAAAAAAAGAGAAAGTCATCTCCACTGGAATAGTACAGGCATGGCCACAACTGGCTAAAGCTGAGTGGTAGATTGCCATTTGATAAGGCATGCATTCCTCATTTCAGATACTGCCCACCACTCTTTATTTTAAAATACCAACTTAATTCATTTATATAAATCCCTTGTTAACTTACGCTGACCTAGGTAGATATTTTAGTTTATGATCTCTTGCTTATAGCTCCATCCACAGTAAATAACAATAACAATGATGATATTCAAACTTACATAGTATTCAGCATTTGCCAGTTGTTGTTCTAAGCATTTTACACATTTAAGTTCATTAATCTTCATGGCATCCCTACGAGTAAGTGCTATTTCTATTCCCACTTTACAGCTGAGGAAACTCAGGCACAGAGAAGTCAACGGACCCACCCAAGGTTGCAGTGCTAGGTTGTGGTGGAGTAAGGATTCAGGCGTGGGCATTTACACTCCAGAGGTGGCGCTGTAAACTATCCTCAATGAGCTCTCAAGCTTATGTCCGTGGACTTTGCTCACCATTTCAGACTATATCGAGGGAACTTTCCTCTTCAAGGGACCCACAAAGATTTCCTGGTCACTGGGTTAAAGTCCTCTCAGAGAATGCTTTAGAAATGCTCACTTCAAGTTCATCATGAAATAGATATTCATGGAAACTGAAAATTGAGTTGTTTCATCATCCTATTGTGTGATGATTGATTAAATCAGAATGTAAAAGCTGAAATTATTTAGCATTTATGTAATTCAACAAATGATGGCTGCATAAGTATTGCTTAGAAAGGATGACGAACAGTGAGTTAGTGCTGCCGAATGCAAGGAACACAGCTCTGCACACTGTGAACCTCTGTGGGATGCGATCCATGTGGATGGCTGCACAGCCTTCTCTCCTGTCCCAGGAAGCCACCTAGGTCTGGGAGTGCAAGGAGTAGAGTGTCCCTTCCTTATGCATCAGGATTACGGTGTCGGGCTCTTGGGCACCATTGTTTCACAGCCTGTGTCAGCAAGGCTATATAAGGAGCAGGGCCAGCTTCATGGGCATGCCACCCGTGCAGTCCCACAGGGCCCCATGCTTAGAAAAGGCCCTTTGCTTGGTTTAACGCTCTGCTGATGCCATCTGGAAAGTATTTCTTTTTTGATGAAGGGCCCCCATTATGATTTTGCATTGGGCCTCACAAATTACATAGGCCTTCTTGATCACGAGGGAGCATACCTTAGGGTGGAGCTCCTTGAGGGCAGGGAACTTTTTCTGTTCTATTTCCTGGGCCTCCCACACCCAGAACTGTGTGCCCCACATTGTAAGCCCTCAGTAAGCATTTCTTAAAGAGTGTTAAGAGTACAGGCTCTAGGGCAGCAAACTTTTTCTGTAAAGGGCCAGATAGTAAATACTTTTGGCTTTTCCAGCCATATGCTCTCTTTTGCAATTACTCAACTCTGCCATTCTAATGCAGAAGCAGCTATGACAATAGAGGAAGGAATGAGCTTGGCTGTGTCCCAATAAAACTTTTTCTAGATACATAGGGAGTGGGTTGGATTTGGCCAACAGGCAGTAGTTTTCTGATCCTTTCTCTAATGTCAGACTGCACAGATTCAAGCTCTGACTATACCATTTACTCTGTGACTTTGGGCAGGTTGCTTAACTTCTCTGAGCTTCAGTTTATTTTTCTGTAAAACTGAGATAATAGAAGTACTTCCTCATGGGGTGGTTTGTGAGGATTAAATGAGATAGTGCATAAAAGACACCTAGTACAGCTTAACATAAGGTAACTCCTTGCAATACTGTAGATATTCTATAATCATTACCGTCAACTGCTTGACTTTCAGAGCTTTACACATTGTGCAGATGATAAACACATACGAGACAATTTCATCAAATCCTTTCCTGGATCAGTCTTGAGGGAGGAGCAGATATTCTGGTAAATATCCCAAGTAAACAACCCTTCTCCACTTTCCTTTGCAAATCTTCAGGATAAGGAAGTAATGGCTTTGGTGTTCATAGAGGATCCATGTTCACTGGAACTAGTCAACCAGGAGGCAAAAGACCCCACTTATTCTCTTTAAAGGATCTTTGAAGAGATCTGTCTTTGAACTTCAGTTTCTCATCCATAAAATGAAGGAGTTGCACTAGAATAATGTCCAAGGTTCTTTTTAAATTAGAGAAGTCCCAAAATGTAGATATTAAATGCTTAGACTCTGGAACTATGTCTGGTTTTAAATTCTGCATTTGCTTGTCTCTAGCTTGTGATGTTCAGTTGAGTCTCAGAGGGGCCACTTCCTTTCCAGCTCCTAGAGTAAATGGTCTACCCACTTCCTTCTCAGCTGTTGGCTTCCTCATGCATACAATTAGGAATCAACACATTACTTTGACAATCCAAACTTTTGACGACTTTGAATTAGAACTGATGTGTTACAAAAGGGCACCCAGAAATATTCCCATTTTAATTATATGCTTTAGCAACACTGTTTATTTGCTTCAATATTTTCAGATAAGAACAAAAATCAATTTTGGCCTAAAAACGATCATTCAACTCATTCAAGGTATTTAAACCATATACCTTTTTTAAAAATAAAGGATGATGGAGAAAAATTGGTTGGGTGAAATTTCTAGCAGTACTAGCTTCCTTTCTGCCTCGTAGACAATGTTGATGAGAGCTGTGTAACTTTCATATAGTTAACAAAGGCTCTATCTGGATTCCACAAGGCACACCAACCAGCCATAGAAAGTCATCCCCAACTGGATTACTGTGAGAGCCTCCTAAGGGCTTTCTGTGTTTCCTCTCTTGCTTCCCTACAGTCTGCTTCTCCAGGGAGCTGCACAAGTCATCGTATAAAACTGTAAATCAAACCATGCCACTGCCCTGATTAAATTGCTCCATTAGCGCTTAGATAGAATGCACATCTCTCACCAGGTCCCAGGCCTGATACAGATGTTCTTGCCTGCTCCCCTCTGTCCTCATTCAGCGACTGGCCTGTTCTCTATTCTTCCAACGCACCCTGCTTACCCCCTTCCTGAGCCACTACCCGGCTAGTTTCTCTATTTACAGCATTTGCCCAGAGTTTTGCATGCCTGTCTCCTTGTTACTCTTTAGGGATCAGCTCAAACTTCAGATAACACGTATTACTCTAGGAAATTCTCTATTGTATTCATTAGTGTATGGTTTCCCCTGTTTGAAGGAAATCACTATTAACTAGGAGATTGTCTTATTCAGTCCAGTTCCTAGAACACTGCCTGATGCATGTTAGGTATTCAATAAATACATATTTATTGAGTTAATAGATGAATAAGAAAGATTTCTTTTTGTAGTTGGTATGGAGGAACATGTTTAAAAAGAGGAATTGCTTGCCTGCTCACCATTTTATCCTTCTAGTATCAGAGAAAATGCTGGATGGTGACTGTAGTGCTCTGCGGTTTTCTGTAGTTATGCTCTGGTAAGAAACTCTGGGAGTTTGTATAGTGAGGTGACCCCTTTGAGGTAGTACGGTGGTTATTTTATCTGTGAAACTGTAGACTTCCCATACACACACTCTCAAATAAAATAAGGGGCATTCAGTCCCTGAAAAAGGATGTTCAGTCACCATTTATTAAACACCCACTATATCTCAAGGAATATTCTAGGCCTTGGAAATGGAAAGATGAATACGCATGGCACTTCTCTTTGAGGAATTTATCATCTAGTAGAAGAGAGAGGCAGTTCAAGAAATAAGTTGCGATTTGATAAACTTTACCGTGGAGACTACAAAAAATTTCTGAGAGGACCTAAGAGCAATTAAGTTTCCCAAGGGTCTTTGAGAAGCCTTGACTAGGTAGCTAGGTCTCCAAAGGTGAGTAGAGTTTGCCAGGCAGAAAAGAGGAGAATGCCATTTCAGACAGAAGGATCTGCTTAAGCAAAGGCTCAGAAGTGTGAATGTGGGTTATACGTGGAATTCTCTCTCCCATTCGGAGTAAAGAAGGGCACCCCTCAATTAATCCTCAGATTCTTTCTTTTTTGGGATCCCAATCAAGGGAGGCTTGTGAGGTAGGGGCAGATTTGCTTGAGAGACCTTATAAGATTTTCGATGGAGGGCCTCTCTGCTAGCAAGTATGTGTTTCTAGAAGACCATATCCCTCTTATTACATCTTTGTCTGCACGTTGGCCATTGTATCCCGCAATCTCACTCATAAAGGCATTCTCTGGGGATAATTGGAACGCTCAGGATCAAAAAATTATTTCTGATAAAGAGCAACCTAATGTTTTAAGTAGCAGAGGTAATCTCTCTGAGTGCCCAGTAATATCTGCTTACCCTGTGCCAAAGAACTGTGGAAGCTTGATACCTTATAAAGATGGAGCTACCTAGAGAGCAAAGCTGATTTTGATGTAATTTAACTTCTGCTCCTTTGTCTTTCTCCCACAAGCATATTATAAGGATTGGGTCACGAGTATAGTTTTCTCACATCTATTATATGCATTTATTTATTCACATCCAACTGACCTTGGGTAGAACCCTAGCAATAGCAAGTAAATTTTATTCCTAACTCATAATTACCTAGGGTAATCACTGCTTTTGCAAAACTGTTCCTATTTATGGCTCAGGCCTTCAGCATCTCACGTGTTCCCCTGTAGCCTCTTCCATAAATCCCATCACCATCATGTGGACTTTTATTTAAGTTTTATTCATTGGCCCTCATAAGAAATTCCAATAGTGAATGGTTCATGTCTGTGAAATTTGTATTCTCTGTCTCCACTTCTTTTCCTAATTGAGTGACAGGCCATAAGAAATTGCAGGGGATATTTTCTGGGCAACTTCTTCTCACTCTTTCATACTTATGAGTTTCCAGCGATTGAGTCATCCATAAGCACTTTATTTAATTCTTAAACTCCAACCCTAAAAGTGATGTAGTATTTGCATCATATTTTTTCCAGTTCAGGCAACTCATGCCCAGAGAAATACGATAGTTCACAAATCACATCCAATGGGTGCCTTAGTTGCCTGAATCCAAATTGCATTATTACTCACTATGCTCCATGTTTCCTTGCCAGCTTCCTTCTCTAAACTTAAAACTTATTCTCTTTCTCTGTCTTCTCATTGCCCTATTTCTTAGCTAGCTCTCTTTCTTCTCACTCCATTTGTATCATATCTTCTAGGGTTATTGGAGATTGGACAGAAGCATGCTTAAAAGTAGAGTATAGCGACAAGGAAAGGGTGATCAGGTTGAGAAAGTCGACTTTATGCCGAAATTAAAAAACCTGAAGCACTTTGATCTAAGTAGGTAATATTACCAAAAAAAGCAGACAGGGTATGAGAACAGTAAGAGCAAGGGCAGCTGGAGGGTACACATCCTTGTTAAAAAGGAAGCTGCTATTTAGCCCTGGACAAATGCGACTACTGTGGCTAAATCCTCTGATTGTCCAAGGAAAGCCAGAAATCCAGATTCTTATGAGAAAGTTCCATTTTTTTTATATGGTGGCCACTAATTTAAATATTTTAAAACAAGGTGTAAAGAAAAGGTTTTTGCAGGCTAAGTGTGAACCAGGGGCCACTAGTTTACCGCCTGAGTTTAAACTGTAGGCCTAGGGATGTTTGCCACGATCCATCATATCCTTATATCCTTTTGATTTATTTCAAGGAAATCTGTGTTGTAAACTCTAAGTGCATTCTTACCACCCTAATAGCTTGTAAAGAATCAGAAGGAAAGGAAGATGACAAAGGTAGTTGGAGGAAGGTGGTTGTGGTGATCATGTACACAGGTGCTGGAAGAACAGAAAGGAAAGGATATGTAAATGTGGCAATCCAAGCTGAGTGTGGGAAAACCCAAGGGTTTTATAAAACTACTTTATGAGAGTCATTTAAGGTATGTGTGAAAAGTGTGTGCACCCTGCAGTAAGTTCCAAATGAATGCACTGGCCTTGGTCTACTGCTGGGTTGGAGTCAAATGGAGCAGTCAGAGCTGACAGTGTAAATGATCTGTTTGTGGTCACAGCCTTTCATACACTCGTTTGGAATCTTCTATCTCTTTTCTGCTAGAGCATTTGGCCGGAAAGCCAGCGCTGGTTCATCAGAATTCTAAAGCTCACACTCACTGCTTGATGGCCATTTTTAAGGAATGTTACTTAATTTGTGAAGTATAGGTCTTGAAAATAAGCCATATAGAGGAGCCGTATGCCTCATATGATGGTTGTAAACAAAGTGGATATGATAGAGAAAGGTTGTGGGCCACAAATCTGTGGGGAAGTTGTTGGGGGGCGGTGTTCGATAGCACTGTTCCTTCATAGCTTTACATGGAAAATGTTCTGGTCAGTGATTTTGATTCCCAGCAGTCACAGAACATTAGCTCCCACAAAGGCCTCTTGAGATCCTCTGGTGTGTTCATCTCATTTTGCTGGTGAAGAGCTGAGACTCAAAGAGATTAAATGAGTTGCGGAGAATCTGGTTCTCTGCATTCCCAAGGCTGTGGTCAAGTGCATGCTCTGGTTATAAATATCGTAAGCATTGGAGACATGGAGACTAAAATTCAGACTCAACCAGTTACTAGTTAAGTGACTTCTTGGAGTTAAAAATGCACTCTTCTATGACCTGAGGATCTCTCTGAAGGCTGTGTGAATAAATGAAAAGCACTTAACATCAAGTGTGTGTCAAAAACATATTAAGGGGTCGACCCATGGCCAAGAGGTTAAATTTGCATGCTCCACTGCAGCGGCCCAGGGTTTCGCCGGTTCAGATCCTGGGTGCAGACATGGCACTGCTCAGTCAGGCCACGCTGAGGCGAAGTCCCACATGCCACAACTAGAATATACAACTATGTACTGGGTGGATTTGGGGAGAAAAAGCAGAAAAAAAATAAGAAGATTGGCAACAGTTGTTAGCTCAGGTGCTGATCTTAAAAAAAAAATTAAGCCCATCCCTTTGGGTTCAGCATCCTCACCTGTGAAATGATGGTAGCTCAAATGAGCAAATGTATTTAAAGCAGCTTGCATTAAACCTACGACTGAGTTGATAGGCAATGAATGTTTAGTTGATTATTAGTTAATCTTTAATAAGTTTGTTTATTTTCATTGGATCTGTAAGCATCTTTTGCAATGGGGATATGCGTTTAGTGATTGGTGGAGAGGCAAATACTTAAACTTAACTTTCAAATCACTAGAACACTTCTTAGCAGGCACCTTTTCTGGGTGAGTGGGCAACTGGATATTTGCGAATTCTTTCCCAAAAACTAGGGCCACATTCAAATTTATCCAATGGTAGAAAAGACGTCAGAAACAACACAGCCCAACTCCCTCCCTACCAGCCTCTAATGTTCTAACTCTGGACATATTTTGAATGGAAACCTTTTCAGTACAGGCTTTTTGTCTGATTTGACTTTAAATTAAGGGCAAAAATTTGAAGAAAATATCCATTTATGTAATTTACTTATTTGAAAAACAGGCACAATGCTTACTATGTGCCAGGCCCTTTTTCTAACAGCTTTACAGATCATAGCTCATAACAATCCTATGAGATGGATATTATTAGTATTCATATTTTACCATCAGTGGCAAAGAAAGGTTACTAACTTTGTTTTTCTGTCATGAAGGAAAGCAATTTCATGACCTTAAGAGAGGGCTATGGGAGAGGTCATGATTCCCCCATCTAAAGCTATTTGGTCCAAGAGAAAGGGACAAGATTTAAAGTTACATGCACAAGAATGCAAATAAAGGCACTGGAGAGAGAGAACATTTCCAGCACAGGTTCTACCAAGTCTGGCGCTGTGCAAAATGCTTTCTGGACGTGTGGAGGACAGGCAGAGTTTAAGGAGGCTGATCGGAAAATGTCCTCTCATTTCCTGTTCTGTTAGAGCTGCGCTTTGCTTTCTTTCTGCCTCGGTACAAAGCGTGCCAGGCTACCTCTCTTTCTTCCTTTCTAAGCTTGCTGAACTCTCTTCTTTTCCATTTTCCAAAGATGGCCCTGCTGAGCGAGTGCAAGTCTTTTGATGGCATTATCTCCTAATCCTCCTAAATGCTCTGGGAGGCCAGGTGGGGTTGCAGGAAAGGGTATCTGGCCATCTGATGCTTCTTTGAGACTGTTCATGTTCAGCAAGACAGTGGTCCGTGCTGGGCATGGGGCTATGTCTTCCTCCTGACTCCGGGGGAGCTGTGTGATTCCCTGAGCCCACAGCGCCTCCATCTCCAGAACAGTGAAGTCAAAAAATAGTTTAAAAAAAAGTGAGAAAAAAGCTCTGATATTCCTAACCATGATGAAATGACCAAATGAAGGTGTGATAGGCATAATAATACACTAGAAGAAAAAGAAATACTATTTTATTGTTCACCGGAAAAAAGTCTAAAGTACAGGTTAAAGCTAGTGCTATTAAAACTCACTTTTTCTGGCTAGAAATTGAAGCATTCAGTATAGCAAAGTATTACTTTTCAAAAGAAAGCATTTAGTTTGAACACATCATGCTTGACAATCACCTAAATTACTGCATGAAATTACAAGGACTGGTCCTGAAAAATAAAATCATGTCACAGAACGTGGAATTTCTCAGTGTAGGTAGAGGTGGCTGGAAATTGCTTTTTTCAAGGCAGCCTAAGTGACATCAGAAAGGATTGTTTGTGTGTGACCAGAGCTGTACCCAGAAATTACATGCAACAAACAAATTTCTGTGAATTAGCAATGCTTGAACACAGTTGTTACCCTTGAAACCTTATATAGGGAAAACAACGCACCTCTTTACTTATTTATTTTATAACCAAACAAAATGAGTTCTATTTTATTTTTCAACACAGCAAAAAATATTCAGCTTGGGATTTTTGGTATAAATTCCATGTAACAGAAATATGTGTTTGTTTTATGACAAGCTAAACAGAAACTATGCATTGTATCACATTTCAAGTTGTGGAACGTACTTGAACCTATAATCATAGAATCATATTTGTGTTTTAAACTTGGATGCCTCATTTTTTCAATATAGGTAACTAAACAAGTATTCTAACATAACTTTTCATTTTATAGTTAAATGTAACTTTAATTTATTTTACATCCACTGGACTGGCCCTTTGACTTTGGGATTGCCAGGAGGCCCCTGCAGTATTTTGATAGGCAATTTATTTAATTTTGTAATAGGGGTTGGTAGTTTTCCGTAGAGAGTGGGGGTGTTTGCTGATATTGTTCTCTGGTGCGTATATCTGTTGTTTCAGGAAACTCATCGTAACAGTTACTGTGCATTTGGAATTTGTGGTTAACTGTCTTTTCTTTGAGTCAAAAAATCAAAAAGAAGTTGGAAATTACTTCTTTGTGAAAAATTGAAATGCGCTGATTGATACTGATTACGGGAAGTTTTAAAAGCTCCAAGGTGAAGTTGTTATATATTTTGATAACTATTGATTAGGCCCAATTCACTATCTTTGGTTGGCAAGGAGAAAAGAAACCTAAAACTTTTTTTTCTCTATTAGCCAAAAAATCGGATAAGAGGAAGAGTATTCTATCTCCCTTTGTGAAATCATGCTGTTACCACAACACCTTCTTGAAATATTGTTGATCTACTGGAATGGATTAATGAGAAAATTGTATCAATTGGCATTCTAAAGAGGAGCTGGAGGCAGGATGTTAGGATTGTTCTTTTGTGATAGTTTAGTTTTGCAGACACAGGGAAAGATGGGAGGAGACACCCACTTAGTTACTGTTATACACTCCCTTGCTGCTTGTCATTAGTCCCAACAGAGAGACCCGATAATGACTCCATATCTCTTAAATGTCTCCAGCACTAATTCAGAATCAAGGTAGTGTTAAAATATAATTTTTCAAGAAAGGTAAAATCACGATTCTCATACAGATAAAAAATGAACCCATTAAAATTTTTAACTAATTATTAATAAAGGAACTGGGGAGATGTTATAACAGGTTCAGAAGAGAATCCAAAGAACAGACACATTTATAGATCAGGAATATTGAACTATACTTGCAAATGGATTGAAAATTGGCTCACGGTGGGGGTGGGGGAGTGTAGTCAATTGAACCTCCACCAGTCAGAATATATTTGCATGTCTTTAGACAAGAATTATCTCCCATTGCTATCAGTTATCTACACCTCACAGAGCTATAAAATAGCTCAAAGTCAACGAAAGGACAGAGCCCCCAAAGAATCAGAATCAGATAAACTAGAAGGAAGGGTGTTCTCTAAACAAGGCGTACTGTTCCATGGAAGCACACGGTTTGCACTACCTTGTTGGTACAGACTCATCATTCATGCTGCTCATGAAAATGAATCCTACAATTTAAAACAAAAGCTTTCCAACGTGAACAGAAGGGACTTGAACTAGAAAACCAAAATGGACACTCCCATGTTCTTTCCTGCCTCAAGCCTCATCAGAGAAATTCCAGAACCATGACTTTGCTGACTTGTTTTTCAAACTTTGGGTGCTCAATCAACCCTTTCTGTGAGTTAGAGCCAGCTGGGGAGCTTTAAAAAGTCTGACGCCTAGACCCAACCCCCGAGATCTAGTTTAATTGTTCTGGGTTTACCTCCTGCATCTTATATTGTTAGAGCTCCTTTGGTAATTTGAATATGAGTGCTGAGAACTACTGCACTAAAGAGCTAGGTACGCTTCTCAGCCACTTCTGTGATGACTTAGCCAAGGCTGCAAAACCAAAGGCCTTTGTGGGCCAGGCTGATGGATGTAAATACATGAAGACCCTGCTCCTCCGGCTCATTCAAATTAAAGCTGATTTTTCTACTGACTAAGGCAGATAGGGGTGTGAGCAAATTCAGTCTCTGAACTGCCATTTCATGATCCAAGATCTCTTCCTGTCTCTTTAACTAGGGACACCTTCTCACTTCTCTCATTCTAACCCTTTCTGCCCCCCCCCCCAATCTTTTGCTTATTAACTCCTATACCTCCCTTACATTAATATTTCTCAAACTTCACCAAGCATCAGAATCACATGGAGGGCTTTCCAAAATGCACCTACTGCTGGGTCCCACCCCCAGACTTCCGAATCCAGGAGGTGCAGGGTAAGGCCAGAGAATTTACATTTCTAACAAGTTCCCAAGTGATGCTGATGTTGCTCATCTGGGACCACAACTTTGAGAACTACTGATTTAAACCTTAGCTTGTTGTCATTTCTTCTTTGATGGTTTTGATAACAGATTAGCTCTCCACTAGAGTCTACCTAGATTGGACCTCATTGAAGACAAAGATGGACTTTTATGTGCCATAGTATCTTGAGCATTTATATTGAATGATGGACAGATAAGTATTGAATCTTGTATAAACTTTTTTCTTATTAAGCATTCAGCTTAAAATGTAAATTTTTTTGGCACCTCCCCATTTTCTTCGAATTAATTTTTCTTAATTCACAATGTATTATGTTGCCTCCTAGCCACCCAGAGATCTTCTATGTGACATCTCAGCTTGACTTAAGAATGGATCCCTCTCCAAATTCTTTGTCTTCAAGTGAGGTTCGAGAACCAGCAGCTTCAGCATAACCTGGAGCTTGTTAGAAATGCAGATTCTCGGGCTCCACCCTGGACTCAATGAATCAGAATCATATGTTAACAAGGTGCCTTGCTGATTCCTCTGCACTTTAAAGTTCAAGACTCACTCTTCTTTCCACCAGGCTGAATGCATCTTCAGTCTATCCCATCTTTGTATTAAGAAAAAAAAATCACTTGAGATAGATGCTTCCCGTTTTCTCAGGGCCTTCTTGAGCTGAGTGCCTATAGAGTCTTATCAACACATTTGTGTTGCACTCTTGACAGCTGATAACTGCTTCCTGTATCCTTCCTGGGAGATCAGCGTTTCTGTTTTAACAAGGTCTTTTCAAGTCCCATCGGAAAGAATTAAGGAAACAAAAATGTTAGATTTTGTGACAGATTGATGGAGGAGAAAGACCTATCAGGGAGTTTTAAATCATACACATATTTTATTGAAGAAATCCATTTCTGTGTGGTTAGGATACAATCACTTATTCTTACATTCCATCTTCATCTTATTTGTCAGTTGTCATCGTTTTGGTCTTTCTTCCCCTTCTCTTTCCTCTCTCGCCTCTATGACCCTTCTGCCTCTTGCTCTCATATTCTTAGGCATTTGTGCAACGTTATTTTGAAATGTATACCATCTTATTTTGATTCTCAACTTCCATATGATGCAAGTCAAAGAACGTGAAGGCTCATTTTCCAAATGAGTAACTGAGACTAGAATAAAGCAGGCTTCTGAAGCCCAATCCAGTGATCTTTCCTCTATTAATGGTTTGATCTAAGCTCCCTATGAGTCACTGCTGAGCGTGTGTCCTCATGAAATAGGGCTGTATAGGAATGCGTCTTTTAAGTGATTACAGAAGACTATATACTGCCACAAATCTTTCTCATTTTAACTAATACTTCTTAAAAGAAATACATGTATAAAATTGTCCCTTTATTGTAAAAACATTATCTTGATCTAAGAGAAAATGAATAACCTCTAAATTTTAGTATCGCCCTTCCAAAATTGTGACTTCCAACCCCAACCCAGTTAATTGCAAAAGGCTAATTTTTTAAATTCTCCCTTGATACCCCACCTAGATACACAGTGGCTGCTCAAAAAAGCATTGCGTGACAGTCTCCTCTATACAGGAGCCTCTTTAAGATACAGGCAGGACTTAGTCTTTTGTGTACTCTCTATGCCTGACCCAGCCTAGTACTTAGTACTAGTGCATGCTCCATAACTATATTAAATAAATATCGTTGCAGGATCAATGGCTAATATAGAGGACTAGAATACACTCTTAGAATTCTAATTGTGAGGTTCTTTATGGCGTAATTTTTAGACTATCCCAAACCAAGAGTGATGCCAGATGATCACTAACTCATCTTTTCAATCGAGTGAAATACACCCCTAGTTAGGGATCAGTCACACCTAAGTTTACTTCACCCTTTTTTGTTTGTTTGTTTGTTTATCTGTTGTACTGTGAGAAACATATGCACAGTATCATGTATAGAAAAATGCTATGTTGGCACAGTGCTATAACAGATTAGTTGTTATTGTTGTTATCATTATGCTCAATGACAGTTGGTTTATTGTAAAAGCCCAACCATTTCCCAATTTAGAGTTAGGTTTTGTTACACAGGTTGGTTATCTTGAACTTGAACCAATTAAAAGCAATGTCATAATTGGTAGTTAATCCAGTCAAAGAAAGGATGCTTAATATACCATATGACCAAACTCATTATTGATGCTTTGTTATCTGCTTTATCCTTGTGTTTGGGTTCTCCAGAGAAACAGAACCAATTTGACTTAATAGATAATTCATAAACGTATAAATTATATATATGTTATAATATATATAAATTTTTTTGTATATATAAAAAGAAATTTATTATAAGAAATTTCCTCACATGATTACGGAGGCTGAGAAGTCCCATGATCTCCCTTGCAAGCTGGAGGCTCAGAAAAGCTGGTGGTACAGTTTCAGTCCAAGTCCAAAGGCCTGAGAAGGAGGGGAGCAGATGGTGTAAGTCCCAGTTTGAGTCTGAGGGAGGAGAAGAACAGTGTCCCAGCTAAAGGAGTCCGGCTTCTTCTGCTGTTTTTTTCTATTCAGACCCTCAATGGATTGGATGAGGCCCATCTACACAGGGCTTGCTGGGGAGGGTAATCTGCTTTACGGAGTCCACTGATTCAAATGTTAATCTCATCCAGAGGCATTCTCACAGACACACCCAGAAATAATGTTTACTCTGGGCACCCCATAGTCCAGTCAACTTGGCGCATAAAGGTAACCATCACAATGCTAGAGTCCACTTTTAACCTCAAATTTTCTTTCTCACAAAGAATTTATCCCTCCATAATAAGTGATTTCTACAATGTTGGATTTCATGGACCAGATGGTTTTTTAAGCAAACAAAAATGTGTGAGCCAACATAAGATTGCCGATGCTTTATTTTGCCAAGTAAGACCATTAAAAAAAATCCTTTTCTATTTTCTATCCACGTAATTTAATAAAAGAGGGAGTGTCTCTTATTGGCCATATTTGATCAGGATGGCCATTCTAAACCAATCAATGGTGGCCTGCGGTAGAGGCTTATATGGCATGGATCTGGCTGTCTTGACCTACATCTATACATTAAGAAGAAATGACTGTTCCTGTACATTACAAATATTTTCATTGCATTGTCTGTGTTATTACAGTTTCCTTTTAATAAGATATGTTATAAAGGAAGAGGATGATAGAGAATAAGATGAAAACTAAAGAAAATCGACAGGAAGGTGTACTATTGGCATGTTTTACATTTTCAAAGGCATTAGCTAAGAAAGATGGTTGTGGCACCCATTTGTTATATTTTGAATGTATTCCTTCCTTGCGTCATTATGAGACTAAGTAATAATTGATGAGTTTTCAAGATATTAAGAATTTTAAGTCATATATTATTGCTGAGGACAAATACTTCTTGCTTTAATATCTTGTCATTTCAATATTTGCCTTTCAATTGCTATTGAATATCATTTTGATTCTTAAATTACAAATACAGTAGCATTTCTATATTATGGGGAGTTTGATTTAGCTAGCATAAAAAATTCTTAGCAGTGATAAAGTGCATAAAAGCTCTACTTAATATACACTTAAAACTATAAAGCTGTATTTAATAGAAGATGCCTTCAAGCAATTTCTGAACACAAAATCTTAATTTATTAAGCATTAATATTGAGTCCTCAGTTTTATTTTGTCTTTGACTTTACTTTTATCATGGGTAAACTAATATAAACTAAAAATAAAAATTCAATAAAGCCCAAACTCTATGATTTGTCTTATTTGAACAAATCAGTGCTCAGATAAATGAAAATGTATATTTAATTAACAACTGAATAGTAGGCTCATATTTTAAAAATGACGTCATTGTTTTATTCATCTTGTTAAGCTACTTGAGAGAAAAGACCATCTTGTGTCTTCTACTGTTCTTTCCACCTATTCATTGATTATTTAATGTGTCAATTTTTTGATTCATTTATTCATTGAGCTGATGAACATTCATTGAACACCTATTTACACTAGGTATTTACTTGGTGTTAAGGACATACTGATGAGTAAGATGTGATTCCTGCTATCAGGTACTCACTATCCAGTTGGTAAGAGTACATAAGCAAGTTCAGAAAGTATGGCAAAAGCTATGATAAAGTATAGGATTGAAAAGCCTGAGGTATAACACTGTGCTTGGGATACAGGGAATCTTCAGGTCTTTGCTGATTGGATTAGATAAAAACTGAGTCATTTCAAAGCAAATAAGAAACATCAAACACAATTATCATTTAGTTTTTCAGCAGGCCTGAGATTAGAAATTTCAATAGTATCGAAACCTCATTGTTTTGGTCTCAGGGGAAAATGATGTCAGGTACAATATAGATGATTTCTGTAGTTCCTTTTCAAACTAAGAATTTATGATTCTAATATCCACTTTGGTGTAAATATTAAATATTGTATGATAATGCTTTAGTTTTTAAATATAGGTAAGAAAACATTATAGTATATATTTCCTTATAACTGAGTTGAAATCAGGGATGTGTTGAGATTCATCAAATATTGGAGTGATTTGTCAAGGTAAAGGTATAAAATCATATTATCTGCAAGCCTTAAATCCTAAGCAAATCTCCATTTATTCTAAATATTATGGATGTGGGCATACCTGGATCACTTTCAGTGTAATTGGAGTAAGCAAATTTTGGCATGACCACATTACCCACATCTCCTCTTACTTCAGCCATCATCCCTACTGGAGGAAGTCTGGATAAAAATATCTGTTGCAAAGGGTGCTCCTCCTTTCCCTCTCTGCACTACTGATTGCATAAGGAGTGGACATTTGACCAAACGATATGATACAGTACGAGAGACAGAGCCAGTTAGCCTTGGTGTTGGCTCTAAGAATTGGCACCAAGCCACCAGTGTATGTGTAAAAACTAAAGTTATGAGGGAGCAGAAACCATGAGAAAGCAGAGAAAACTCTCTGTGAAGAGTAGAGTACAACAGATGAGTGGAGGTAACAAAGTAAGAGATCAAGCAGCCCTAATGTTAAAGTGTAGATGAGGAGTAGCTGCCTGAGGCCTTCATGCCTTTTCAGCTCCATTTCCATAAAACCCAGCTGAACACTGTTTCCAGGGTGTGCATGCTTCTGAAGGACACCATACATATCTGGTGTGTGTGTTTGTGAGTGTGTGTGAAAAAGAAAGCTTGAGTTGGTTTATGTTAATTGAAACCAAGAGAACCCTTATTCTGAAATACTGGTTGAGTCTTGGTTACAATTTTTCCTGCTAGGAGCCAGCTTTACCAAGCATGTGGCTATATTTGGACTGTTCCTGCTGGTTCTGAAAACAGTGGCCCAGGCCCTTCTCTATAAACTCTCACCATGGGCTGGGTGTGAGGAAGGGAGATTGGTGACTGCAGGGGAACACTGCCAGCCTGAGGTTCTTCCAAGATCTGGGACATGTTCTCATCAAAAATGGACATGCTTGCTTTGTTAAAATAAAAGCTAAATTATTGTTTAATTGGAAAGGCAGAAATATTTAGCATTTTATATCCTCATTAATCATAAAAGGGCTTACCTATTCTTTATTCTTAGGGGCAAAGTTGAGTCTATCTATACTAGCAAAAGTCAGTAAAAGGTAGCATGTTGAGTTAGTACATCAGGACCAGTTGGAAAGTCCTTGGTACTGTCTGAGGATGGTATAGCTGCATTCAAATAAGACTTTTTGCAACATTTGGCATATAATGCTCCCTGGGTATCAGTTTCATCATTTGGTAAGTGCAATTTCTACTTGGAATTGTAACAATAATTGCATTGTATAATTGTTAAATGAGTGAACTCTGGAACCAGTCTCCTAGCTTCAAATCCTGGCTCCTCTACTGATTAGCTGAGTGACCATAGGCTACATACATGATGTATGCAACAAATTTATGCTTCAGCTTATGTATCTGCAAAATTGAAATAACAGTGGTACATATTTATAGGCTGTCATGAGAAGTAAATATGATAAAACATATAATCTACTGATACAAAGCCTGTTATATAGTACGAGGCACATAGGCACATAGTAAGAGTCAGAGGAGTGTTTACAGTAAGTGTTTACTATTATGAAGTGCTTTGTAAATTCTACAGCACTGTACATACGTGGTGATGTTCAAAGAAAGGTTTCAGGAGGAACAAAATGATGTATTTTGAGTTAATCTTCAAAGCACCTATAATTGACAGCTTGCTAATGGTTTAGTCTGCAATATCTATCTCCTTATATAAAGACCAGTTAAGTAGAAATGGTGTAGAAATTAGCTCTCCTGTGGGACTGAGCAGGTGTATGGAAAAGCTTTTATCGCCATTGTCGACTTACAGGTAAGGAGAATGTGGTCGCTTCTGGGAAGTTTCACTTGGCACCTCTCACGGACACTAAATTTACTCTGAAAAGAAAAAAGAAAAAGCATCTGTTCTTTTTGTGCCAGCAGAGGAGACAATGGTTCTTTTTGGCACCCTCAAATTTGCTTAAGCTCTTTTTCCTCCCCCAGGCAGGTAAGGGGTAAGATAATTGATGAGGCTGTCTGCTTCCAAGCACTCGGGTGTTTCCAGAACAAGTGTGAAACATTGGGAAAAACATTTGTTTGAAAATGTATTTTTTAAAAGAAAACAAGGCAGAAATCTCCAGATTCTTTTTTTAATTTATCATTTTATTCTATGTAAATCTAATTCTTTTTGCATTTCTAAAACAAGTATTTTATATGACTTTGTGATCAAATCAAGAATATTTGATATAACCTCCTTCCACGCTTCCTGCCTTTTCTGTCTCACTAGTGAGGCAGGTTGTTTCTATATTGTTAAGTATGAGAAACCTCAATGCATTGTGATTTTTCTCCTGTATCCCCTTTTCTTAGAAAGGTTTCTGTGTCATAAGTCCTGATGGATGGAGCAATACTTGCAAATCTATTTCCATGATCATTTATCTGTAGCCAGACATTTTCTTTTTGGAACTTCATGAGATTCCTTATACTGAAGTTTTCCTAAGAAAGTTGGAGATTTTTTTTTAGGTATTCTTTAAACTTTGCCACTCTAAACGTGAATATCTGACCAGCAGCATCAGAATCAGCATCACCTGGTTTATAGAAATGCAGAATTTTGGGCACCACCCCAAACCTACTGAATGAGAATCTGCATTTTTAAAACATACCTATGCAATTCCTATGACCATTAAAATTTGAGAAGAGCTACATTAAAACATAAGAATTCCATCTTCCCTCTGCTTTCAAGATGTGTCTCTTTAAGCCAGAATGATGGACTAGATCAATATTTCCAAAATTAAATTTCACAATGTGTTACAAGAAAAATGGTGTATTAGTTTCATATTTGCTGCTATAACAAATTACCTTAAAATTAGTGGCTTGAAACAATACAAAACAAAACGTATTGTCCTATAGAACTGGAGGCCCAAAGTCCAAAATAGGTCTCATTGGTCTAAAATCAAGGTGTCTATAAGGCTTTATTCCTTCTAGAGTCTTGTGAAGAATTCATTCCTTTTATTTTCCAGGTTCTAGAGGCTGACCTCATTTCTTGGCTTATGGCCATCTTACATTTTCAAAGCAAGTAGTGTAGCATCATTGAATCTCTCTCAGACTCTGACTCTTCTGCTTCCCTCTTTCACTTATAATGACCCTTGTGATTACTATGGGCGTGCTGGATAATCGAGGATAATCTCCCCATCTCAAGGTCGGCTGATTAGCAAACTTAATTTCATCTGCAGCCTTAATTTTCCCTTGCTATAAAGCGTAACATAATCAGCATTTCTGAAGATTAAGGATTGGGCATCTTTGGGGTATCATTGTTCTGACTACACAAATAGGATCTGTGACCTAATAGACTTGGGCAACATTGATTAAAAATAATTAAGAAGGTGACTTTTCTGCAGAACTTCTTGAGTCTTTAATATATTAAAGTCACATTATGAAACACTGAGAATGAGAAATACTGTGCACAAGTCTCCATATGTATTTGGCCACAGTACTCTTTTATTAACATCTCCCAGAAGAGGGGATTTCATTTGGGAAATGTGGACCAGAAGAATTTACATCCTTCCTTTCCATTGTATCCAAGGATTAAGCAACACACAATGGAGCCCTGGGCTTGGAGATTTAGGGCTGAGTTTTCATCATTGCTCCTAATCTTAAATTGCTTTAAATTGTAGGCAGATTGCTTTACTCTTCTGTTTCTATTCTGATTGGTTTATTGGGAAACCGATATTCTTATCTTGAACCTGCCACTTACTGATTATGTGGCCTTGATTTTACTCTCTCTAATTCCAAGTTCTGAGTTGTGGGAAAAGTTGAGAACATGGGTCCTAGACTCAGAGGCCTGGGTTATAAGGCTAACACTGCAGCTGTGTAACCCAGAAAAAGATATTTAACCTCTTTGTGCTTCCGTTTTCACATCTGTTAAATGAAGGCAAGAACTGTCGACCTCATAAAATTGTGAATTTAAATTAGATAATGCACATAAAATACTTGATGCAAAGCCTGGTGCACACTAAGTACTCAGTACAAGTTTGGAGGGGTTTCTTTTTTGGATATTATTATTATTATTTATAGAAAATAAGTATAAACACCAAAGATCTGTGCAAACAAATAAACAGTGTGAGAAGGGTAAACCTCGTTCCTCATGGGGATGTTGATTTAATGGATATGAAAGAGTACTTTTGACTCTAAAAATTTGAACAAATTCTAAGTTAAGATTTACTGTTAAATGCAAACCAGGGAGAAGAGTTTGCAGAGGCATTTGGTTGGATAAATAGAAGTTGAGTTTCAAGACTTGGAGGCATTCTATGGCAGAAGTACTTTGATCAAGAGTATCATTTCAGATGAAGAGCTACACAAATGTAGCCCGCTGGAGCCAAATCACTGAGAGAGTCTTCAAAGTTCTACGCATGGACTTTTACTGGTAGTTAAAAAGTTCACAAAGAAGACTTATTGACACATAAAAATCTTCAGAAAGTTTCCTTAAAGAAATAAATGGGGTTCCTGACCTGATATTTTATTTTAAAATGCTAATAAAACCAATTTTATATGAAAGCTGATTCCAGCAACATATTAATCAAACCAATTCAGGAGATTAGGACTTGTAATTAAAAGTGCTGTCTATACCTTTGTAAAGTGACAATTCAGATATAAGTGGAACTGCAGTGTCATATCTTTCCTGAGAGAGAAAAACATAATCGGGAATCTTAATTTGTCTCTATTGCAGCCTAATAACTCAATTAAGTTGTGATAGAAAAATGAGCTTTGAAGGAAATTGAGAGAAACACACTAATTTCCTCAGGTTTAATTAGCTAAGTAGAAATCACAATACTCATAATCACTGATACATATAGCTACAAAATGCTGATTGCCAAAGTACTAGAGTGTTTGGCTTCATGAGTGAGAGGTGTGTGGAGTATGGTGTGTGTGTGATGTGTGTGTGATACATATGTGTGTGGTATGTGTAGGGGGTGTGTGCACGTATGGTATGTGTGTGTGGTGCATTTGTGGTGTGTGTGGCCTGTGATGTGTGTGGTGTGGTGTGTGTGTGTGGAGCATGTCTGTGTGACGTGTGTGGTATGTGTAATGGTGTGTTTGTGAAATGTGTGTGTTGTATGTGCAGTTTCTCTTGGATCTGCACACTAGTCAGAGGACAGATACTAACAGTCAAAATGGACAGACAAATTACAAAACATCAGCGCTACGTCATGTAATTAATAGGATGGAATATGTCACCTGTTTTGAAAAGGGACATCTAGTTTGGGAAAGGTTGGACCTGGTGAACTACAATTTGTGACCCCGTCTGCCTCTTTATTCCAATCTAGCTGTAATCAGCTCTCAGTAGAGCACCGTTAGCTTTTCATGTTCTAACTCAGGTTTACTGCAAGTCATGGCCATTTTTAAATTCTGTTTATCATGACATCATAAGATATTTGCGCTATATAATTAAACCTAGTTTTGAAATCAGGCTTCATTTACCTCCTGGCTCATCTTGGGCAAATCACTTTCACACTTTTTCCTCCATTTATGAAACAAAACTATTATTTACCACGGGGGCACACTTCACCCATTTGACTCTCACAGTAAATCAGTTTCAACAACTGCTTCCTCTACGGGACGAAATTATTTTCAATAATAATCATGAAATGAATTAATAATAACAATGTGAAAAAAAGAAATGCAAGTGTAAAAATCTTATTTCATATGTACATTCATATTTATAATAAAATTATAAATAAATAAATAGAAATGGAAATTACAGTATTGGATAGGAAAATGGTAAGAGATAAATTTTAGATATGCTATTTTTTTTTAAAAAGAGGAAAAATGTATGCCTCCATATTGATTGGCCTGTTGCAGTAACAAATAATAACATCACAGTTTCTATTTGGAGGCTTTTACTTCTGTAAATTTGTCAATTATTTTGTAAAAGTCAATCTTTGTATATGCATGTTCAATAGACAACTTGGCCTTAATTGCCAATCTGTATTTGTTCAAAGTTGATTAAAGAACACTTACTAATTTTATTTCAAAAAGTTTTTTTTCACAAGATGCAATAGATATACAAATAGGAAAACTCTTAAAGATAAGCATAAGTTTGGCCAAAATTTGTGAAAATCTTATTTCATCATAAATTCCACAAATTGCCATAACACCCGTGTCTTTATTTCTTTGGGATTGAATTTTGACATGTCTCCGCATTGGGAAATTTCCTAAAATATCTTTGTCAAAATATTGTTCTTAAAAATCTATCATATTTTGTAACACCTTCTGAAGTTTTCTTTTTTCTGCAAAATTAAATAAAACGGTGACTGATACTGATCATTGACATTAATCCATTGTTTTAGAACAATTAACTGAACTGAAGTATTTAGGGTTATGTTTTTCCATCCTTACAATCACTGTGCTATCCTTGATTATTGTAAATGTACTGTTTAGATGAAAGAATATGCAGTACTACAGGAGTTGGAGGCATGAAATATGCCTGACGTGAGCCAGAATGACTCATAACTGTTATGAACTTACTCTTGAAATGAGCGTGTGTAACTAAATCTGCATTTTCAGAGGCCCACTATGTAATTTGGGATTCTCTGAGTTCACTTCCATGTAGAATATAAAGTTTGTTAAAGGATAAGCAATAAAAATGGTGCTGATTTGAAGGTTATGTATTTATTATTAAGACTCAGCAATAACCATAGCAATTGTCTAGAACTTGGACCAGGGGGTCAATGAATTGACCTTCAGGCAGAATTTGTCCAACTGCCTATTTTAATAATTTTTTTTGAAATGACGATTTTTTTACATATCGTCTAAGGAAGTTGGCTGCTCTCATGCTACAACAAAGTTGAGTAGCTGCAGCAGAGACTGTGTGGCTTGTAAAGTCTAAAATATTTACTATCTGGCCCTTTACAGAAAAACTTTGCTCACTCCTGACTTAGATCAATACAAGATTTTTGAGAGAAGAATATTTTTTACCTGTTCTTCTTTAGAATTTCCATCCTATGGTTCTAATAAAAAGCAGAAAGTTTCAGTTTGTTTTTTTTAATTCCCTACAATGCACTTTATTTTGCCTGGCCATTCCCGCTCCCCTCCGCCATATGCCTCTGATTCCATTTATAGTGTTATCGCATGATCTTATAGAATGGAGATCATACATGAGTACCAAATAGGGTCTAATGCACAGTAAATCTTCCATGATTATCAGTGTGCTTTCTCTTCCAAGAACACAGAACCATAGATTATAAGAGGAGGTGGTCCAAAAACATACAGATATTAGAAGAACTGGAGGTAAAATCTTGTATGGCGTGGTGTGCAGACCCTCACAACATCCATGTATACCCCAGAGGGCCAAGCTGGACTGAGTGTATATTCTAGGGCCTGCTGAAATTTCAGATTCCTCTACTTTCCAGATAGTACTTTGCCTTTTTTGATTGCAGTGTGCTGTCAATCCCCTATTGATAAGACAGCTCTAACTTTGGTCTGAGAGGAAAAGAGTGTTGTTGATTCTTTATGAACGCTCACCTTTCTAGTTGCCATCTTTCCTTAAGGGATTTTCTTCTTCCAAGGTATCTCCTAGAGTAATCCCTGAAGTCTAAGGGTGATTTTAGTGTGGATAAAGCTTTTAAAGCATAAGTCCATATAGTGTCTTTAGTATGTAACATGGGTTGAGTCCACACCATATATGAATATAGCAAATCACTTTAGATGTTGGTGAACATGTGTGTTCTTTTGATTCCTTTAACTCACAACATTGTCAAAAAGGTAGTAATCCAGATCTGATCTTAATCTCTAATTAAGGTATTTGAATGAGACAAAATGTGTACCTTACCCTCTAGGGAAGGAAATTTGCCAGAGCTAGCTTGATGCTCAGAGCTCACATAATCACCAAGGTGATTGCTTAGTTCAACCTAAATTAAAACTCATATTCATTGTTACAAGATTACGTGTATTTTCTTAATATTTTGCATTAAATATTTAACATCTGGTTGATTAGACTGTATTTTGTGTAATCACATTTCAAGATGTAATTTGTCATTTGTCGGGCCAAACAGTAGACCTCAGGTTCATGTCATTGCTGACTTATTATACTCTGGGTAGAAATCATGTGATGTCTACACATATTCATTCTATCACATTCTTTCCTTGTAGATGGTGCTCTGAGACTAGCCTGGAACTCAGTTTATCAGAAGCAATAGATTTGCAGGCCCAGCAGTTTTGAAAGCATTGGTTTTATTTTTAAGCATGGTACATAGCCTTCTAATTAATTTTTATTTCATTTACTCAATTTCAATAATTCTTTGAAAATGCAAAGAAAATGATGCCCTATCCTCTCTTATTCTTTTTTTGTGTGGCTCAAAATATAAAGCCTTAAAAACTGGTCTTGCTTTATTTAATCACTCATGTCTCTTTCTAGGATTTGAGGATATTTGCATGCATGTCTCTTCTTCTCTTCTTTCAAGACTTGCAAATGGTTGATCAAATTTACAGTGAGGGCATTAAAGGGGTGATTTTATTTATTTCTCTTTTGAAAATACTCTGAGAACAAAAACTCTTTCATTTCTATTATCAAATCACACTAAAAATGAATATGTCACAAAAGACAAGTATGTTTGCAAAAATGGTGAGAAAAAATGTCATCTTGGTTTAATACTAACAGTTAGCATCTTCTTAGAACAGGACTTCAGCTTTATCAGGTGCAGCTTTGGGTAAATCACTTGGGAGAAGATTGTAGTAGCATCTGTTTCCTGATTCCCAGACAGAGAGCTTGCACCCTCTCCAGAATCAGCATAGCTGATGCTGTGGAAGGAGTTGAATAAGGCTGATTTTCAGACTAATCCTGTCAGTAAGCCCATGTCTAATTTGCAAATGATACACTAACCTGTCGGGAGACATTTACTGCAATAAACTCTTCAAACTCTTAAGTGACCTAAGAAGTCAGAAAGTTTTGAATTCCCAAACTTGATGATCCATATTATGACTTGACTTGTGGGAATTCTCTAACAGAAAGAGGGTGAGCAAGACTTCTCCAAGGGCAGACCAGTAAATCGAAAGATGGGGGGATCTACTCCAAAGGTCGTATTCAATCCAATACTCTTGGAAAACTCAATGAACACTTTGCTTCTTACTGTTAACAATTCATTCAATCTCCTGGGACCTGGGATGCATTTACAAAAAGCCACCTGCTTTAGTCACATAGATGAGGACTTTGATGTTAACCAGCATTTTTGTTTTCCTACTGTGCTTAAAGAAGCATCAGCTGGCAGAAAGCCTTAAACACTACACTTCTCAGTGAGCAAGGGGAAGAATTTCTCTGAGCTTGTTAAAAATGGTGAGGGTATCATATTTGCAAAGCCACTAAATGTGGGATTCAGTCATTTCTACTTCTTTGGTTTGGGACATTGACACTGATAAGTAGCAAAGTTTCTTTAACAATAATAAAGGCCCAAATTTTTAAAAAATGGCTTTTATTGATATGTGTACTCTTTTAAGTCTTAAGAGAATAATAGTTTGCTGCAGTACTGACATATTTTGGCAGAGACACTAAAGGGAAGAAGGAAGAGAGCTGCAGAAAAAGACTGAAAAATAGCACAATTCTTAAAGTTAAATTTAATTTATCTTTTAGCATGCAGAGGTCACTATTTCAATGACAACTATTTATATTATACAATTCTAATTTTGATATCCAGTATGGCAAACTGTTATCCAACTTGATAGTGTTAATTGTATGAAAGTGGTGCTTTCTTTATATTTCTTTACAAAGTTGAATTCTATGTATTTAAACATTCCATTAACCATGCAGAAGAAGCCTAGAGATCAGAGTACGAATTATCCCCTTCCTATTGACAGGATGAAGACTGAATCATTTTTGTCCTCTAAGGCAAGAAATATATGCTTGTTTTTTGGAGAGGTTGAGTTAAAATATCTAGCACTGATTCATTAAATTAAAAAATACTATTACAAAAGAGTTAACAAAAATGTTCACTTCACCATAACCTAGAAGTTCACAGGGTTACAAGCATTCCATTGATTCTGTTTTATTGATTCATTGAGAGAAATGTGATGGAGGAGAGAGTACGGAGTGGGAGGTGGGGGAAATCTCATCAGAATTCCTGAGTGCTGGTAGGGAAATAGCTCTGGTTTGAGGGTCAGGGGTTCTCAACTTTTGTCTTTAGCTGTGTAGTGTTTGAAAAATCAACTTTAGCTATGTAGTGTTGGGCAAATCAGCTGAATTTCCAAGCTTCTGTCCCCTCATCTATAAAACGGACCAGTACCTCCACCTCTCCCCACCTGTGGTGGTACTCGGTGGTGTTCCAATAAGAAAGAAGGAATTAAAAAAGCTTTGGAATACTGCTTTTATGAAAGAACCAATGAAGCATGACATAAATAACTTATTAATTTATTCAGGGAAAATAATAGTATGGAGGTGATTTTTAAAATTACTCTAGTATAGTACTGCAAGAAGTGCACACACAAATTACTAGAGAATTCAGAAAGGTAAGAGTATATCTTTAGAACCACTGCCCCAGAAATATAATAAAACAGTTTTTCTATATATATGTATGCCTGCCCTACACTCCCATTGAATTTAAATTCTCTGAATGAATTCCCACACAGACATGATATCCTATTATCCCCTAATTTTCAAGATTTAAAATGAATCATAAAATAGGCCTGCTCCATTTCCCCCACACAAATCCAAGTGAGAATTGACTAAATGCAAACAGTAGTCTAGAAATATCCATTTTAGACTCCGGAGTTGACCTCCTTTTTATTGTCCAGGGATGCATAGTGGGACATCCTCACAGAGTTGCTGCTTGGAGACAAGTGACAACTGATTCAAACTGCCGAGGCTACTCAAGCCACAGGGAAAACCAGTGGCCGTGAAAAATCAGCCAATTTCTTAGTCTCATTCAGGGAAAGAAACAGCTTGCCTTCCAAAGGCTTCCTGAATCAGAGCACATTCTTGATTAACCCACTCACGACCTGCCAAGATACCAGCTGTTGAGAATAACTTGATGTTCTGTGTTGGGATTTTGGTTGTAAGCTAAACTTGGAGCATTCACAGAGGCCATCACAGTTTTGAAAGGAAATTAAAAAGGAAAGTTGCCTTATTAGTATGGATCCCAATGTGAGTGAGTAGGATGTTTGTCTTTTATGTTGATTTCTATATCCCCAGCAACTAAGAGAGTGCTTGAGACATGGCAGATGCTTAGTAAATATTTTTTTGAATGAAATGAATGTAAGGATGTAAAAATAACCAAGAAAGTAACTTGCAGTGCAACATCACCAGCTGAAAGAATATCAAATCAGAAATTTAAAGAAACCCAACAATTTCGGAGCAACAGCTCTGAAGCTGAGTTAGTCGGTCACTTTCCATTCTAGACCATGGGCACCATCTTTAAAATGGGAGGGTTGTAAGAAGAGGTATTTCAGTGCTTAGGTTCTAAGATCAAGTCAGCTAGAATAAACATGGCACTGTTCAAGGTTGCTTTAGCCTCAACATCTCCCAAAGTATGATGCAAATTCTTCTCAAGTAGAAGGACGCCCCTGAAATTCCTGAACACGCTTAACTGAGATTCATTGTCCAACGTTTCTTGACTGAAAGATATGATGGATTAACCTTTTATTAGCATGTGCAGATAGCGCATGAGCTTTGTTCTCAATGAGAGTCATGGTTCACACTGGCAGGGACACATCAGAAAGTTTTTCACCCAAGTATACAGTTTCTTTTGGTTTGTCTTACAAAGTCTTGTACAATTCAACCCCAACCCCACCTGTCTAACTACTGCTCTTTCTTATACTTTGCTGCAGGCAAGCTCATCTCTCCATGCTCTTCCAAATGCTATTTACATTCTGGCTGCTGAGTATTTTCTTGAGGTGTTTACCTGTCCTTGCTTCTCGCCTTTCTCCTTTCCTTTCTCTTCCCTCTCAATCCAGAAGGGAATATGAATATGTCAAAGATTATGCAGAGAGTTAGTGGCTAAGAAAAATCAAGAACCCTGAACTCCAAACTTCCAACAAATGTGCCTCCATCACCAAAATCTTTGTTCACCCCTCCTCCAACCCTGGGTACTGTTTCTAATTTCCATGTGACTACTTTACTCTCTTCCACTTTGTCTCCCTCTCCCACACAACTGTCTTGCCCACAAATCCATGCAGGTGCCAATCAGTCCCTTCTCCCAGCATCCCCTACTACAGTCATGATTCCTGGGCTCTCTTCTGCTTTGTACATTTCCTGAAATGTTTTACATTCTCAGGAATTTTCTCTCCCTTCTATATGGGGCTGTAAATTCTTTAAAGGCAAAGATAAATTAAGATTGTGTTCAACTGCAAGTAGAGAAAACTGACTGCTGGTAGTTAGATAAAAAGGCAGTTTGTTTTCTTGCATATCAGGAAGTCCATAGGTAAGTGGTCGCTGGCACTATTTCTTCTGCTCATTCACGTGTGACATCAGGGACTCTCGATCTTTCTATCTTTCTGGTTTACCATTTTCAGTGTATTGATTTTCATCATTTTGCTTGTGGCCCAATGGTGCCAAGAAGACAGTATACATAGCATCCACAAGGCTGGAGGAAGTGAGGTGCCAGCCTCTTTCTTTCTCTCTCTCTCCTGAAAAGAGCAAGTTTTTCCATAACTGTCTCCAGCAAACCCCTATATGTTTCATGGACAACATGGTCATTCCTACCGTGAAAAAAGGCTGGGAGATTGGAGAGCAGAATTGACCCCTTTGTCTGTGATCAGTGACAGACTCTTGCTTGGGACTGGACTTCTCACCACCCTGAGCAAAACCAGGAATCTATTAGCAAAGCAGGAAGGGAGAACAGAGGGTTGGACAATCTTATGCAAAATGTCTTTTCCAGTTTGACCTCTCTCTTTCCTGCATTAAGTATCCTTCTACTCACTCCCTACACAGATGTGAAATGTCCCATCTGACACTGAATTTCTTCCATAAAGCCTTTGGTGATTCCTCTAACAAGACGTATGTCCATCTTTTTCTGCTTATATAATATTTGTCCTCCTCTCCCCTTGATTTGTGAGGTACATGAGCACAAGAGTGCTATCTTGTTGTTTAGCATGAAGAATGGGAAGGATGAAAACCCTAGTACTCCTCTGACATTAAATTCGTGACTTGGGGTGAGTTTCTGAACTTCAGAATTCCTCCATTTTCTCCTGTCCAAATGGAAATGTTAGCAACCCTGCCTCAGGGTTGTATGACCATTGAATATGTCAATAGATAATAAAGCACTTAGAGGGGTATCTGACACACACATGGAACTTAGTGATTGCCAATCCTTCTACTATGATTAACATGATCTCTGTTACACTCTCTGGACCTCAGCTTCCTATTCATAACAGAGAATTGCAAAAGGTCATTTCTAAGGCTCTTTCTACTGTTTTCATATATTATTCCTTTAAAAAAATCTTAGCTTTTACATAATAGAATCTTGATAAATATTTGCTAAATTGAATTGGCATGTCTAAATAATAGACCAAATCATCAGTAGAACTGAATTGTGTATAAGCTGTGACAGGATTGAGTTGCAAACTTTAAGTGCTTTCCTACTGCAACTGCTTATTAGATGGAAAAGAATCTATAATCACTTGAGGGAGAAAAGTATTTTTAATGGAAACAATCTGTGGTCTGACTCCTGAAGTTCCTCTTGCTGTTATAGATTGCCAGCTACACAGGCAGATAGAAAACTGACCAGTTTTCAGCTCCAAATAGAGAAGCAGATTGATTTCTGGGACTCTGAAATTCTTTCCGTTACCTCAGTGGCTTGTATCTCCTCAAGCTGCTGACAGTGGGCTTTCTCAGTCAAAGCTGAGATGTCATGAAAGGAGTTGTCCTGTCTGTGACATGCCTCTTCATCTGCAACATTTATGATGGTACTGTCTAATTTTTCCTACCTGTTTGCTCCCCATAGAGCTTTGAATTAATTGATAGTTGCAATGCCGACTGGCACTGTCAAACTCGAATTAGTTTTCACACACAAATGAAATGCCCCTCAAAAGTTAGATTCTTAAGCTCTTGATGTTGAACCAATATTTTCTCAAATGTAAGTTGCTCATGTACTGTAGTGACCAAATAATACCAGAGATGTAACAGGTAAGCTGAATCCACTGTGAGGGAGTCAGCTGGAACACAAACCATAGAAAGTTTGCATTCAATAGGGCAGTAGCTTGGCGTAAAAAATGGCTATGTGTCAGAAGAGAATATAGTTTGCTGAGTTATCACCATTATTGAGAAATAAGTTAACTGGTAACTGAACACCAGGTGTGTGTGTGTGCATGTATGTGTGTGTGTCTGTGTGTGTGTGTGTGGACCACTCCATTCCTTGCTGGCAGACACATGAGACCCACATTATTTTCTCACAATGACATATTTCTGGCATGACATGCTTAGTCTGAATTGAATGCTCAAGTTGAAGTCATCTGTGTACACTCTATGTAAATGTTTAAACCTGTTGCATTCTTTTATGGATCTAAGGCAAAAGAAGTGACTATCTTTCCAGCAGTTACCACTCAAGACTTCCAAGAGCAGAAGATGAAAACAACATGTTTATCTCTTATTCTTTGTTTTCCAATCTTCTTTTCTTTTTATATTTTAACTTTATGAACGTGTTTATTCCCATTACCACGTTAATAGCCCATTTGTCTCTTCTCTTGAGTTGTTGATTTTGCTCACCTGTGGGCAGTTCGCTTCTCAATTCTGCAATCATGAAACTCCACGCATTGGTTCCCCTAGTAAGCACTGGGTGAGCCCTAAATCTGTGAGGGCAGAGCGCCCCTCCGCTAATCACATCGCCAAATGGGTTTGCTCTCATTTGCTTAACTACTCAGCTGTAATTGAATCCTGATGGGAAACTGGGTTCCCATCTAGAATTATTCCCTTTCTCCTGCCGAGAAGGTGGTGAAGTAGCCATTTCTTCTCTCCAGCAGCCCCAGGATGGTTTACAGATGGTCTCATCCCTCCAGACTCCGTGATGATTTCCAGACTTGGAGGAATTATGGCCTTGAGACTGTAGTCGCCTTTACCCAGGGATGTTTTTCCTGTTACTCTCTCTTTGCATCATTGTAAACTTTATAACAAAGCATAATGGCCCATCCCTTCCTTCCTTCTCCCTATCTCACCATCCTGAGAGCCCCCTAAAAAGTTTGGCTAGAATATGTATGCATGAATCCTACTTCCACCTGAGCTGGCTGCACCAATCTGGGGAGCCCAAGTGAGTATTTCTCAAAATATGCTCCCCTGGCCTCACAGCATGGTCCCCAGACCGGATGTCCCTCAATTTGGATTTTCCTGACACAAGACTTCTTGTGATTTAGATGAAGGTTATGGATTTTGAGGAAGAATGAAACATAAATGAGCTTCCCTTATCATCATATTATCAGGGGGCACATGAAATCAACATGACTTATCAACAGTGATGTTAACTTAGTGATCCAGTTAAAGTCATGTCTGCAAGGTTTCTCTGCTGTTAAGTTACTCGTTTTCCTTTCACAATTCTTCAGAAGCAAGTCACTAAGTCCAGCCTACACTTAAGGGTAAAGGAATTAATCTCCACTTCTTCAAAGAAAGTATCAAAGGAATTGTAGGCATATGTTAAAACTGCCACAATAACAAGTAAATATTTTGGGGGAGATACTTTTAAGCCATACAAATGTTCAGTGTCTCCTTATAGTTTGCCACACTAAGTTTAGCCTACATCAGCGGATCTCACGTGAAGCAATCATTACTACGATGTTCTGTTGGGGAGATTCCATTTCCCTCATTCCTTGCACGTTTATTCTTTGTAATTGTCCTGAGGGAAGATTCGTCCTTTCTCTTTTATTTATTTAGTGGTTTATTTCTATCAGTATGGATTCATAAGTGTGTATTGTATTCTTTGGGTAATCATTCCATATCATCACTATTTATTTTATCATTCATGTTGTTCTAGTTTTGTTCATTAGACTCTCTTTCAGGTGGCTCCTGTGTTGTTTAGACATACCTCCATAGTTCTTTTCTTTTCCTGTGTGTACTTCTTACTTTCCGACACTGTGGGCTCATCTTGTATACGCACTGCCCCAGCCTTAGAATAAGCATTTTTCCAAAGAGATTTGTTTTTTTTTTTTTTTCTGGAAAACGGTATTTTAAAACCAACATCTGGGCACTAGGTGTGCTGGTTCTGTGAGGTGTCATTGCTTCTAGGCTCTCTCTGTGGAGAAAGCTAGGATATATATGTATGTGTACTAACCCATGGATGCAAGCATATCTCTCTCTCTCTAAAGCATGAGTTTACACCGAGATTTCTGACTCCATCTAGCACCACACAGTTCATTCTAGCTTTTCTCTTTTGCTTACGTATAAATTCTTTCTCTGACAGTGAGACACCTGGCTCCCATTATCTACAATTTATTTACTGTTTTGTTCAACTCAAGTATGGAAAGCAGTTCCAGAATTGCTAACTCACATCCCCGTGAAACATCTACAAATCAGAGTAGCATTTTATGTATAGTTCTTTTTTCTTTAGACTTAGCATTTCCAGTCAAAGCGCTATGTTTCAAGTTACTTCGGTCAACTTCTTTTCTACTCATCTTCTTCAGTGAAATTTCCTTATATGGTTTGTAATACAGTTCGGTTCATTTGTCACAGTATGTATTCCATTTTAGAATCCTCTGATATCCTGGTTTATTTTTTAAAATTTGCATACAGTAAAGTCCAATTATGTGGTGTGTTGTGAAAGGTTTCAACAAGTGTATGGAGCACTGTGTCTACCACTATGGTACCATGCAGAGCATTTCCGTTACCCCAAATTCCCTCCGTAGTCACCCCTCCTCCATCTCTCAACTGCTGCTATCCACCAATCTACTTTACAGCGCTATGGTTTTGCTTTTTCAAGAATATCATATGAATAGAATTATAGAATATGTAGTCTTTTTGGTTTGGCTCTTTTTACTAAACAAAATGAATTTAAGATTTATTAGTGTTCTTCCGTGAATCGGTAGTTCCTTTTTGCTGCTGAGTAGTATTCTATTGTATGGATGTACCACAGTTGGTTTATCCATTGGCCTATTGATAGTTGTCTTAGCCGTTTTCATTTTTAATGATTATGAATAAAGTTGCTATAAACACTTGTGCTCACATTCATGTGAACGTAAGTTTTCAATTCACTGGGATAAATATGTAGGGTTTGAACTCCTGGTTGATATGTTAACTCTATGTTTAGCATTAGTGCCAAACTGTTTTCCAAAGCGGCTGTAGCATTGTGCATTCCCACCGGCAATGAAGGAGCATTCTTATTGCCCTGCATCTTCTCGAGCATTTGGTATTTTTAGTTTTTTGTTTTTTGAGGGTTTTTTTGGGTAACCTATTTTAATAGGTATGTAGTAATATATTGCTGTGGCTTTAATTAGCATTTCCCTAATGACTGCTGTTGTGAGCATCTTTTCATGTGCTTATTTGCCATCTCTACATCTTTTTTGTAGGTGTTTATTAGATGTTTTGCCTAGTTTGAGTTGTGTTTTTTTTTTAATCACTGAGTTTAAGAGTTCTTTATATATTCTGGGTACAAGTCATTTTTTAGATATATGATTTTCTCCAAGTCTCTGACTTAAGTTTTCATTTTCTTAATAGTATCTTTCATAAAACAGAAGTTTTAAATTTTAATAAAATCTAATTAATCAGTTTTTTCTTTATGGATTGTGCTTTTGATGTCATATCCAAAAACTCATTGCCAAACCTAAGGTCACATAGATTACCCCTTTGTTTTCTTATAAAAGTTTTCTGGTTTCATATTTTGCACTTGGGTCTATCATCCATTTGGCGTTACTTTTTGTATACCTCATGAGGTATTTGTTAAGATTCATTATTTCTGTGTGTGTATATTAGATATCCAATTGTTTCAGCCTCATTTGTTGAAAAGACCATCGTTTTTCCATTCATTGCCTCCGCATCCTTGCCAACCATCAGTTGATTATGCTTGTGTCAGGCTATTCCTGGACCTCCTTTCTCTTCCATTGATCTAAGAGTCTATCCTTTTACCAGCCCCACACTGTCTTGATTACTGTAGCTTGGACTTGGGTAGTGAGTTCTCCAGTTTTGTTCTCCTTTTTCCAAGGTGTTTTGACTATTCTACTTCCTTTGGCTCTCTGTATAAATATTAGAATTAGCTGCTGATATATACAAAAAAAAAATCTTGCTGAGATTTTGATTGAGATTACATTGAATCTATAGATAAAATTGGCAAGAATTTATTTAAAAGTTTTCTGATTTTTCAGCCATGTTTTATAGTTTTCAGCTTATGGATTCTATACATATTTTGGTAGATATATAAGCACCACATTTTTGGGTGATACTGTTAATGGCACTGTTTTTAGTTTAAAATTCCAATTGTTCATTGCTGATATATAGGTATATGATTGACTTCTTTATTTTTTGGGTAAAAATCCTATATAAAATCCTGCAAGCTTGCATAACTCACTTTTTAGTTCTAGGAGATTTTTTATAGTTTTTTGGGGCATTTCTATGTAGAGACAATCCTGTCATCTGCAAATAGAGACACTTTTACTTTTTTCCTTTGCAATTTGTATGCCTTTTGTTTCTTTTTCTTTCCTCATTCCTCTGAGAAGGATGTCCAGTACAATGTTGAATAGGAGTGGTAAGAGAGTAGAAGCTTGCCTTGTCATTTCTTAATATTAAGTGTGATGCTTATTGTAGGTTTTTTGTAGATGCCTCTTTTAGGCTAAGGAAATTCTTCTCTAATCCTACTTTATAGTTTCTATCATGAATATATATTGAATTTTGTTAAGTGCTTTTTCTGCGTGTATGGAGATGATCATATTTTTTTTTCTTATTTAGTCTGATAATATGTGAATTGTAATGAGTGATTTTCAAATAATGAATCAGCCTTGCATTCCTTTCATGAAATCCACTTGGTTAATATGTATTATCCTTTGTTTGTATTGCTGTGTTTATTTATTTTTTTTTTTTTAGGATTTTTGCAAGTATGTTCATGAATGGTATTGGTCTTTCTTTTTCCTTTTCTTAATATCTTTGCCTGATTTGGGTATTAGGGTAATACTGACTTTATGAAATGAGTTATTTTCTCTGCTCTTCTATTTTCTGGAAGAGATTGCACAGATTATATTTTATTTCTTCATTAACTGGTAGAATTTATTGGTGAAGCCATCTGAGCCTAGATCTTTCTTTTTGGAAGTTTTTGTAAAACTGTAATTTGGTATCTTTGTATATATAGGACTATTCAGGTTATGGAGTCTTCATTCAGTTTTGGTAATTTGTGTCTTTCAAGGGATTCTTCCACTTCATTTAAATTTCTGAATTTATTGGCATGAAGTTGTTTATAGTATTCTCTTCTTTCTCTTATTTCTTAAAATAGAAGCTTAAGCTGCTGATTTTGGATATTTCTAATTTTTGAATATGAGCACTTAATGATATGTAATGCCCTCTAAGCGCCACTTTAACTGTAATCTATACATTTTGATACGTTGCATTTTCACTTTCATGTAGCTAGAAATATTTTTAAATTTTCCTTGACACTTCTTCTTTGATCCATATGTTATTTAGAATACTAATTCAGGAGCTACTCTTCAGTAACAGGTGGAATAGTGGGGAGTATATCGGTTGCTTAGTAAACTGCTGAATATTTCCCTATCTTGAAATTCATAATGTCAATTAATATCATAACAGCTTTGAGAGGTCTTTAGTAAATGAGTCTATTTATCTCTTTAATCCCCTTCTTTTCTAACATAAAACGGGCAATACTAATTATCTTACAAGGTTTTTAAGGTGAGATAACACACGAGAAACACAACTGTGGCTTGGGCACATAGTACATGGTCAATAAAAATTTGTTACTCTGATTTATAATAGTTGTTGTTGTTGTTGTTGTTGTTCTTTTATTTTTAGATTTATCCCATTGGCTCTGAGTTTTAAAAGTTGGGAAGGGTATGAAAGGGAAATAAAGTCCAGGGAATACAAACTCTAGAAAACTCTCAGAGTTAAACATGAGCTTTACCTGTTCCAGTTTTGGGTTTTTTATTGTAGTTTATTTATCGTAGTTTTCTTGTAGTATATTACATTCATTTTAAAAACCTTCTCTCACCTACTTGGTCAAACTAAACCTACCTACCCAGAATCAATATCTTTTGTCTCCCTGGGCATAATTAGCATAATTAGCAAGTGCATTACAAAGAGAATGAGGCTATGCAATACCATGGAAGGTGCCCCACATATGAACAACTGCTCAAGACTCAGCATAACATCTTAAGCCTTCCTCATTCAGCAACATCACCAAGGAAGTGCTGTGCCCTGAGAATTCAAAATTTCCTCCTCCCCAATTACTTTCCTTTGTTCCTTTGGTATCTTTGCAGGAACTTTATTGACACTCTGCTTTCTTTTCTTAAACAGGTGGGCTCTGCATTGCCCAGTCCGTGAGAATCCCCCAAGAGCGCAAAGACAGGACCATTGACTTTGATAGAATTATCAAACAGCTCCTGGACACCCCCAACTCCAGGGCCGTCGTGATTTTTGCCAACGATGAGGATATAAAGTAAGGATGACTGATGAAATTCATTAATGTGCATGTTGCAGCAGAAAGATCAGGATACTGGCAGAGAAAGGGGAAAAGATAGAGAAGAATCAAATCTATAATTATATAGTGACAAAGCATGTACAAGCTTTCTACCCCACATACGTGGGTAGAGAGAACCACGGAAGCCACAGCATTTTGCTGGCATGTATTTCCCCTCTATTAGCAAAATAAATGTATTCAACTACTTATAAAAAGAGAAAACCACTAGACCTTTTAAAGATTCTTTTATTAAAAATGTATCCAAATGTAATAGACTTTTATCCAGAGAATTGTTCCTCTTAATGTAAAAGAAAAATGTCTTATAATTCTGTCTGTATTGCTGGTGCTTTACACTCAATATGTTCAAAACCAAGCTCGTCATACCTTTACATTCTCCAATTCACTTTCTCCTCTCTCTTTGCTTACCTTGATCCTCCTTGGAGTCAAAAATCTGATTGTAAGCTTGACTTCCTTTTTTGCCTCATTCTTTACATTCTTGGCTAAGCCATGTAGAGCTAACCTTCGAAATGTTTCTAGAACACAAATAGGCTCTGTTTTCTTTTCTGACCACTACTACCCCTGTCCAGAATCTTTATTTATTATTATATTTTAGAATAAATCGTTATTGCACCTAATTAAAAACTCAAAAACTATAAAAAGATCTAGGTGAAAAAATAGTTCCATCCATCCCGTCCCCTAGCTGAGAGTTCTCCTTTCCAGATGCAGTGGCTAATTATGAGTTTCTTGTATGTGCTTCTAGAGACAATTTGTAAATTTTGGCACAAATGGTAGCATACTATGTGCCCATCTTGTTCTGCTCCCTGTTTGCCTCTACTTACCATTTTGTCATGGAGGTCTCTGAGTTCAATACCTACAGATTTACTCAGTCTTTTTAATAGCCGAGCAGAATTTCATTTTATATCTGTACTGTAAATTACCCAACTGCTTCTTTATTGATTGACATTTGTTTGATTTTAGCCTTTCACAATTATAAATAATGTTGCAGTAAACTTTCTTTTCCACAAATCTGTGCCTAAATATAAATATGCAAATATATAATATTAATACATAATTTGTGGATATATACTGTTAATATAATCCAAATATAGAATATTATACAAGTATATAATTTTAGATATTTATTTTATAAGTATTTATAACAAATTCCTAGAAAAGAAGTTTCCAAGACAAAGAAGTGTCCTTTCTTAAAAAAAGACGGAAACTGTCTTTCAAAGAGATTGTGTTAGTTTATGCCTTCGCTGATGTGAAAAAGCTGTGTGGGTTTTTAAAATCGTTGTCTTATACTTCAAAATAATATGTCATTTAACTTGAAGGTGACTATCTTTTATTAGGGTAACGTTGAAGGGTCCGGGCCATTATTATATCCTGCTTGGATATTGCACTGTCACCATCACCAGCTTCCCTGTGCTGTCTCTCCCCTCTGCACATATCCTATATGCTGACTCTGAATCCCCCATCTTCCCAGTATTAAGATCTGATCGTGCGTGCCAGAACTGTTAAATGCAATGCTATTAAACCTGAAGTTGGGATACTTGTGGCTTTTTTGCTACTTAAATGAGCACTGTTTCACCTTGGGCAAGCCACTCCCCACCCCATCCCACTTCCTAACTTCTTAAGGCCTCAATTCTCCCATCAACATAATGAAACCCTTCCGAGGTCTTGATGATCTGGCCTTGTCCTACCTTTCTAGTCTTATTTCAGTCCATGCTTCCTCACGTTTTGTGTACTACACCACCGGGGCCATTTGTATCTCCTCCCTCCTAGGTCTTTGGACGTTCTTTTCCATCTAGCTGGAATGCTTCTCCTCCTCTACTTCATCATCCCAAACCGTCTCTGGAGTTGCTCTCCGAGGGAAGATTTCTCTAAGCAAAGTAGCTTTGGCAAGCTCTCCATGATAACTCAATTTCATAGTTTACGTCACTGCTGTAATTTTACATCGTTTGATCATTTAATTAGTGTCCGTATTCTCCATTAGACTGTATGCTTCAATAGGACAGAGATGATGCCTCTTTTGATTTTCTTTTATATTCTCAATCCCTACCACAGTGCTCAGTACATAGTAGATGCTCAATGAATGGCAGTGAATGAATGAATGAGTGAAATGTCTAGTCTAATGCTCACTATTTAATAATTTAAGTACAGGCTTCTCTCTCTGAACTTCATCGTGCTTTAAAATGTGATCCTAGTTTAGCCTTTAGACCACCCCTCCCCTCACCCAGTTCTCCACCTGAAATGCATGACTCTGGTCCTCCGACATGTCCTAATCCCTCCTTCATCACGGCCTTCGCTCGTGGTTTTCTTGTCTTCTCTACTGTTGAAATTGTGTCTGTTCTTCAAGGTCTATTTCAAACGTGCCCTTCTCCTTGAAACTGTTCTGATCACCCCTGTAAATGTATTATTTCTCTCCTGGCAAAATGAAGCTAATCCTAGGGCAGTTTTCTCCTACATTCTGTGTTTTAGTATTTTAAGAGATTTTGTTTTCGAAATATTACTTGACTTTTTGCTCCAGTTGTTTTTCAACTCTAATACCCTTTTTAACCATCCCACAAATCTTTTCCATATTTTCTGAACATGTAATACATCATAAGGTGTGGCTTCGTGCTTATGTTTGGATACATTGTACATGGCACTTAAAAGATTTATTGCAAATAGCTATGGTGACTAATCAGTTATCATTCTCTTGACTTGCAGGTAGTGTGAAGTTTCATTTGGGATGTGAAAGTGTATATAATCTGATCAATAGCTATGCTCGTTCTTTTTGCATTGAGGTTTGTTTGTGTGTTGGATATTATTGTATTCTGTGATTCATGGAAGTGACAGCAGTAATAGAGCACAGAAATAAAAGTCAAGTGCATATATAAATTTCTTCCAAAGCATGATCTTAAACACACTGATGTCTGAAGAGTACTGATAATCTATGATGTTCTATTTCTTTTTTCAGAAGATTTACACTGTAGATGAGAAATTTTGAGATTTCTTAGAACATTAACTTCAAATACTTTGTCAGAGAAAAGCAGTGAGAAGACAGTAATATCTAGATTTTGAAGCTAAGTGCTAAATCTGTCATGGACACTGGTAATTTGGATTTTAGACCAGTGGATTTTTTTCTGAGATACTTTATTCTGACTATAGAGGTAATACATGGCTATTGTAAACCCATTGGAAAATATGGAAAAGATTTTGTTGTTTCTTTTTAATAAAAGGAACCCTTAAGTTTACTCTGCACCCTGATTATATAGAAAAATTAAAGGTAGAGAGAATAATCAGAAACAACAATTTTAAATAATTTCTGATAAAACTTGTAATCTCAACACTCAGAGATAAACAAAAACACAAGTAAAGTTTTTGTTTAATGTTCAAAATCATTTTTTCCTAAACATACATAAGTTTTCCCTAAAAGAATCAGGATTACATAGAGTTTTATATCCTACTTTTTGCAATTCACATTTTACTTTTCATACCATAAGCATTTATAAATGGTTTAATCTTATTTATCTTACTAAATACATTCATACTTTGACACAGACATATTAAAGTGAGCATTTACTTTTTGCATTTATGTCAGTTTTGCCTTTCTTTCCTCGTTTTACTTGGCTTCTCCCCACCATTTTCATCCTCTTGATACCTCATCAGCACTTTCTCAAGAAACTGTTATTGTGAACAATGAATTGCATATTATCCTTATTTTTCTGTGTTCTCATATGACTTTATACTTTCAACTTTATATATCTCATGTAACTTTATAAAGTATATATATACTTTTATACATATACTTTATATGTATATGTATATATACATATATTCAGGCAATTTTTGGCCATCTTTCATTGTATAAGAATTAAATAATCTTGTGAAGTGTTTTTTTTCATTTTGACTCTTCTTTTTCAACAATACCTTGTGGAAATCAAACTAAGTCTGCTTTAATTGCTCTCTAATCCATCCTTTGGATGCACTGTTGTTTCAATAACCAGCTCCCTATTGCTCTGCATTGAGGTCATCTCCAGGAATGAACAGACGTTTTTGACAGCATGTTTGATCATTTCCTTTGGGTAGGTTAGTACAAGTGGTATCTCTAAGTCAAGAGCATAAATAATTGACTGTGTTCGTTTTTATGAAAACAGTAAACGTACATATTTAAAAAAACAAAATATAACTAAAACACTGTCAATGCAAAACATTAGTCTCCTGTCCCATCCCCCATGCTCTCTGGTCCTGTTCTCTTTGAGCACTTAGCTTAATTCCTTAAGGTATTTCTTCTGGTCTTATCTGCACAATGTGCCTTTACTGCAACTTGGTAATGATTAATTTTAAATATTATCTATTAATTCATCTTAGGTAAAATTTGGCTCATTTACACGTCCCCTGTCTTCCCTACATCGTTCTGTCAGATTTTTATTTAATAAAAATCAGAGTTTACATTATTAGTATTATATAAATATTATATACTACAGCTTCAAGTATTTCTTCTATGATATGATATGATTTTGGGAGGAAAACTTTTTCTTTTTCATTGAGTTAATATGACAAATTATTTACTTGCATAGTTATCTTTAATATTTCTATTATTAATGTCATAGGTCTATCATTTTTTCCCATACGCTCATAGAGAAAATAATCTGTGAATTCCATTATTTTCCTGGGCACTTACCTCCTGAAATCTCCATCTTTCTACTTTATAGACTAGTCTCTATCATTTTAAGAAATTTTTTCTTTCTATTCTGTCTCTTTCATTTTTATTCCTGGTGTATTTTCCTCATTTTGCTGGAGCACACCCTCCAATACTTTTCAAAAAAAAGGTTAAATTAAAGGAAAACATTTTTGTGTTCCATGCCTAAAAATACTCTTATTCTGCCTCTACACTTAATTAGTAGTTGGGAATGTAAGGTGTGGCCTCATATTTATTTTTAAATACCTCACACTTGGCACATCGATGATTTACAGCAAATAGCTATGGTGACTAATGAGTTACAGGAGTCCTAGCTTGCAGCGAGTTTGAAGTTCTAATTTTGGATGGAAAATTTTGTAAGATCCACTGGACATATATGCTAATTCTATTTGTATCAAGATTCTTTGTGTGTTGAATATTAGAATTCTAGATTATAAATAATTTTTCTTCACAATTTTGGAGGCATCGCTCCATCATCCATCATCTCTGTTTTTTGATCTAGAGAGGTTGGTGATATTCTGCTTCTTACTTCTCTCCATGTGTCCAGATTGTCTCTCAGAAACTTTTAGGATATTGTCATTTTTTCCAAAAGTCTTAGATTTTGTGACTTGCTTGATTTTTTGCTATTATTTTGCTAAGTCAGCCTCTTCAATCTGGAAACTCACACTTTCAATTTCTTGGATTTTTCTTCATTAAAAAATATTATCTAAAAAATTATTTTCCCTGTAGACTTGGCCTGGAAATGCTATTAGTTCGATGTAGGCATTCTTGGGTTTATTCCTTAAGATACTTAATCTTTTTCTGTGTATGTTTTGTTGTTTTGCTTTCTGGAGAATTTTCTTCACTTTCTTCATTATCTCTCCTTACATAATTTTAATTTCATATTTTTCATAACTAAAAGCTATTTCTTGTTGGTTTCTATCATGTTCTTGATCGTAGAGATGATAATTATCATTTAATTGTAGTGTTTTTTTGTGTGTGTGTGTATTTTCTCTGCCCCACCCCACACCAGTTTCCTTTTCCTTGTTAATTTATGTAGTTTCTATTTTACTTTGGAAATTTTCTGCAATTATGAGTGATTTCTGGCAGTTCTTATTTGAGAAAGACACTACAGTATTCCATGTACATGGGCAGAGCTTGTCAACTGATAGGGCTCTCAGTGGACTGGTCAGGCATCCAATTGGCCGTTCCATTAGAGGATCTCTCTATGTTAATATGTAGGATCTTTTTCCTGGGGTGGTTCAGATTTTTCCAGAAAAGCTGTTTTCTGCTTGGAGCAACACACCCTTCATCTCCAGCATTCCATAAGCAGAAGTGTAAATTTCCTAGAGGGTCTTCTTACCATTTCAACTCTTACGGTAACTTTAACTTCTTCCTGCACCCCATCCCTTACCAGCACCCTCATATTTAATTCACCATCTCTAATCCACAACCTTCTGCTGTTTGGGTGTTCACAATATCAGAACTTATTTCTTAAAATTTTATTAGAAAATTACCATTCCATTTCTTGCCTGGAAGAAAGAGAAGGAAATCTGGGGTATTGCCATGTCATATACACTCTTTCAACCAATCCTCCTATGTTTACCCATGCACCTCGGTGCTACCTGCCACCTCCAAGTCCTGAGAGGCAAACAAACCACTTCTCCTGTGGTATTACCACCAAAGGAGTTTTAATTGTAGCTTTCTCTGTTCTTTAGATGCAATTACCTCTTATCTATCCCCTGTCCTTCCCAAAATATTACTGTAGTAACTTTTCCATGAGCAACTAGCTTCTCTTTTTCTTTCTTTTATTTGCCCTTCTTATTAATATACTATTTTTATTTATAAATACAGGTTGTATACTTTTCAAGCTTAATATGGAGTTCTGTTCATTTTAATAAATAATTTAAGGACTTTCATTTAGACTGAGATATTGCTTTCCAGAAACGATACATACCACCAGCAGTGAATGAACAGTGCTCATTTCTCCGGCCCCCTGCCAAAACTCACAACACAAAATAAAGCAAAATAAACATTTTGGCCAATACAAGAAGTGAATATGACATCTTGCTCTAATTTACATTTTCCTCCTTTCTAATGTATGTGAATGACTAGCTTATTGGTCATTTATATTTCTCCTTTTATCTTTGACTTTTAATAATTCTTTGCCTGTTGTCTTCAAGCTAATTTGATGATTTTTGTTACTAGTTTACAAAATTTCTTTATAAATTAAGGATACAAATCCTTTGGCTTACTTTTTCGCCATCGATTATATTTTGAGAAATAGTAGTTTGCTTTTCTTCTGCTTGATTCCTAATATGTAAGTGTTCAACAGCTGCTCTTTATCATTAATATACCTTTTCTTGTTCCTTTCCACAGGCAGATCCTTGCAGCAGCCAAAAGAGCTGACCAAGTGGGTCATTTTCTTTGGGTGGGATCAGACAGCTGGGGATCCAAAATAAATCCACTGCACCAGCATGAAGATATTGCAGAAGGAGCCATCACCATTCAGCCCAAGCGAGCAACCGTGGAAGGTATGAGTTTTGTCAGTAGTGTGACATGCTAAGACAGTGATTGGTACTATGTAGGGTGGCTAAAGCATGTGTCTCTTTGAGGGTTTGTTGTTTTTACGTAATTTATGTGGGATAGCTTTAAACTTGTGGCCGTGCAATACACATATCTGGTCTGTTCGTTTAGTTGCTATTCCTCTTTTGAAGAGATCATGTTATTTTCATAATAATATCAGGATTCGCATATATTCTTTTTTCATTATGCCGCAGGAGCTTTCTGAGAGAAGAGCGTTACCATTAATAAGAAGTGAAATAATAATACAATCCAAGCGTATGTAAGTGAGCTGCAGTTTCTGAGAGATTATTTGCCTTTGTAACTTATCCATTATTTCCCCAGCAGGGTAACTACGGGGATTGTTTCCCCCATTGTCTCTTGGAGTCTCTTTCAGCCCAGGGAAGCCAAGATCACACAGCACACTGCCCCTCTCAGGCACCCCTTCACCTTGGCTTCCTGGGTCTCGTTTGTTCTTGCTCTCCTCGTCTTTCTCCTGCCTTCCTAAATTGACACTCCTTCCTTTCACGTTGCCTTTCTTGCTGCTACAAAGACTCTTTGCGAAGTAGAAGGAGGAGAGGGCGTTTATTGGCATCCTTCTGATCTAACAAAAGTTGCTGATTATAATTTATGTTCTCCTTTAATTTGAAAAGAAAAGTCATTTCTAAAAGAAGCCACCGGAAAGGAAAGGAACTCCTCCACTGGTGTCCTGTTTTGTATTCCTTTTCTGATGGGCTGGTTCTCCAAAGATTTCCTAAAACATGCTTTGAACATTAAACAGAACTCTATCCTCTCACTCAAAAAAAGATCAAATATTTGCATTTCTCTCCATTCTGTCTCCACTACTGTCTAATTAATTATTCTCCCCAGAAGGCTGCCTGGCCCATGTAAGCCTTTTTAAACAAGCCAAGTTGTGGTTTGTCCCTTTCTATGTTATCTGGGGGAGATAAGATCCCACAAGTCACCCATGTGTTCAGTGGGAGGCTTTGAATTAATTTCATTCCCCAATACATGTCTGGAGAAGATTCCTATTTTACAATGCAGATCAATACATTTGCGGATGGGTTGTAAAAATGAAAGGCAGCGTTTTAACTATCTCTACTTGTTTCACTCAAAAATTTGAGTATGTACTGTGTGCCTGCTCTGTGCTGAGTTGAAAAAACAAGATGAGGACAAAATCCTTGCCCTCAAACTGCGCAGAACTGAGTGAAAGTGTTAGAAAATAGCCAACGACTTTGTAACTTAAGAATCAGCATAAGCGCTGTATGGAATACATGCCACGGGGCACAAAGGAGATGCTGTGGATGGTGGTGGTGATGTTGTGACTGGGGAAGACTCCCTAGAGGAGGGGAAACATGAAGTGATGACTTGGAGCTCATCAGGCAGACAGGGAGAAGAAGAGCCCTCCTCCCAACATAGGAGATGGGAACAGAAGAGTCAAGGAGAAGGGCACATGGGCCAATTGCAAATAGTTTGTTGTGCAGCACAGTCCTTCATTGTAGCCATCTTAAAGTTCTTCCAGTTCTTTAAGAATGTTCCCATTTACAGGACATTGGGAAAGCGCATCTTTCTCCCAGGGTACCATTCACTACACTATTTGCCTCCTTGACCCCTTTCTACCCTTTGGGTCTCTGCTTAGATATTAATTTTCCTTGGGAGCCATGTGACCATTCTACCCCAGCCAAGTCTGAGATAGGAGCCTTTTCTATTGCGTCTACAGCATCCTATATATCCCCTACCGTGTAGAACTCTGTACATGTCGCTATCTGGAAATGTATCTGTTATGCACCATTGTACCCGCAGCACCTACAACTTGGCCTGGATATGGCAGGTGCTCAAACATATTTTTAAATGGTTGGATGTTTGAATGGATGGGGGAAACACAGATCACATAAGGGCCTGGCACAAAATATGGCTGAGAAGTGGGCCAGAGTTAGACTGTGAAGTTTCTTGGAAACTACACTAAGGAATTTGTACTTTATTCTGAAAGTCTAAATAGCATCTGATGATGCAAGTGGGATGTGATTAGAGGGGTTCAGAAAGTTCACTCAGGTGACTCTATGGAGAGGTGAAGTGTAAGAGTTGGGTGAGAATCAAAGCAAAGCAACACATGACGGGATCTACTAAGGTCCTCTCTTCTTAAGCTGCAGACGCCGTAAAGACATGAAAGCCCATACTCCATGGTTACTAGCCCCAGTTTCAAGATATTTTAGGAAATTACTCAGTATCTCAAACATTTTATAAATTCTGGAAACAAAAAATACTTTTTTCATGTGTATTTAGGGATTCACAGAGTTATTCAATCAGACACAAAACCACATCCTGATTGTACTGGAAAAACACATGGTCCCCAACAATGAAATGGGGGAGAAATGTTCTTATCAATAAAAATATTACTGGAATGTGATGGAACAGCAACTCTTCATGTAAAATTCTTCATTTCTGCCCAGATAAAAAATTAGGATTTTCTTTTGGCTTTTCAGAAATGTTGTGACTTCTCTCTAGCTATATTGCTTTCTATATTACTATAAAGAGCATCCAAGAATTATTCACTAACATAGAAGATGGAACATCAAGATTGTGGGTATGCATTTACAGTGTCACACTCATAAGAAAGTGAAAAAAGAAATGCGTTCAATTGCACCAAGTTTTCTGAACAAAGCTATAAAATATATCAAGTGAAACTATAAATGGAGCATATTCTATATGAGCAAGTAAGTTTTCCTCTCTTGTCTAAATTTTTTCTTTTTCCTTTTTGGTGGATGTTCCATATGGACTCTACTGGGGTGGAACATCCTCTAAATATTCATAATACTGCTACATCCCTGTATCTTTGACTGTGTTGTAAAATGTTGTGCCTACAAATGTAAACAGGAAAAAAACATCAATAATCAATATTTTTTCTTTAGATCCGTATTTTGAACATGTTCAGCAAACATCTGAATTTTTGGCTGGTCTTCTCTGTATCTACATGAACAATTAACAATAAATTATTTTAGGTCAAAGTGCTAGCGAGTACACATAAAAGTAGTATTCATCTTCTTTTATCTTGTATCTGTATTTATTCTCCATTTATAGAAAACAGGACCTGAGTATTTTCTAGCTAAGAGTGTCATTTTCTTCCCTCTTTCAATTTGATGATGATAGGAACTGTGCCCGGGAAAGGTCAACAGTGGACTGTGGGCCCGCTGGCTGCCCAGTGTTCACGGGAGATCTCAGAATGTCTCCAGAACTTGGCAGCACTCCTCTGGCTCCTGAGCCAAAACACTTCTGTAATTTTTAGTTTCTCTGCATTGTCTGATGAGCCAAGGGATCCCTGGCATTTTCCTCTCTGCTGTTGCCCCAGTAACTAGGATTCTCAGTCATCCTCTCCAGCCCCCAACAAGTCCACAGAACAAAAAATGCCCAACTCGTCTCCGACTCTTTGCTCTCCAAAGTGCTCTGCTTCTGTGAGAGTGGGGTGTCCTGTGCATCCTCTAATTATAGCCAGCAAGGATCATGGACCAGCATCTTTTCATCTCTGCCATAATCATTAACACTAAGGAGTTAGTGTAATGAAGGGTGGATTTTCAAAGCTAACTATAATGACTCTGACTATTGGCGACGATTTTCAAATGGGTCTATAGAACAGCTTGGTTCCTGAATTAAATCTGTGATATATGTAGGAAAATACAAAAAGTGTTCTGAACATGGCATTAAAAAGTTGGTTATTTCATACTTTTTTAACTCAAGATTAAAATGAATTCTTTCTTTATTTTTCCTAAAACCAGAAAGATCAAAGCTATGAAAACCTGAACTAAAATGTTTATGGCTCCAATTTAGATATGCCCTACTTTTCCCTTCCTTGATAGCCTGGAATGTTCCACACATGTCACAAGGTTTTGCGAGGTGAACGGGAGAAAAGGCCAAGAAAGAAATATTGCCTTGAACCACTATGGTATTACTAAGCAATATATATGCCTTTCAGACCTATAACCTTGTTTAAGAAGAGAACAGTTAGGATGTTGCATGTTCAATATCATGTCAATTTCTTTCATGAGTCTTTCATAAATGTTTATAAACTCTGGCAGGGTATCAGGCACTGATTTAAACATTGAGAGATATATCAGGTAACAATCTAAACCAGGTCCCTGCTCTCATGGAGTTGCTATCTTAATGTGAAAGTGACAGGTGATAAAGTAGAGTACACAAAAGAAAATATGATATTAAGATAATTACTATAAAGCACATTTCCTTAAAGACAAGCTTGTAAATTACAGAGATGCATCGGAAGAAGAAGAGAGATCAGGCAGCCAGGATATAATGCAGATCAAAATAAAGATTGGGAGGATGAAGATGCGGGCCAGTAGCTCAAGCTTCAATAGCATTTTCTAGATTCCTAGAGCATATTCATATTAGATATTTTCACTGCCTAAAATCCACCAAAGTCTCCCATTTCCCTATTTCTTATTGATCTGGAAAATAATTATTTTTCAAGGTAGATAAAATCATTAATATTTTTAAAAGACTTCCTGCTTTTCCCAGGAAGAATTAGTCTACCCTGCAAAACCAAACTCATTGCTCCCCTGGTCCAAAATGTGCCACGTGCCCGCTTGAGAGTGAACACCAATCATACTCAACATGTTCACGTGCAGCACCCACACTAGAACCTGAACCTCGAGGGCGGAGCCCACAGCCTGTGGGGTCCCTGTGGTTGTCCATCTTTATTTCTGCACCCTTGGCATTTACTAGAGGACCTAGCACATAGTAAGTTCTAAAAAAGATGAATTTATCTTTTCTGTCTATTATATCTGAATGTATCTATAATACCTGAATATGCAAAGGATTGCATATTTACGTGAATTTGAAGTTTTTCTCAGGATAAGGAAATATTCATTCAAAATAGTTTAGAGGCCAGCCCGGTGGTGCAGCAGTTGAGTTGTGCGCTCCACTTTGGTGACCCAGGGTTCACCAGTTCGGATCCTGGGTGAGGACCTATGCATTGCTCATCAAGCCATGCTGTGGCAGGTGTCCCACATATGGCACAGATGTTACCTCAGGGTCAATCTTCCTCAGCAAAAATAAGGATTGGCGGTGGATGTTAGGTCAGGGTTAATCTTCCTAAAAGAAAAAAAAAAGGAAAATAAAAGAAAGAACATGATATCAAAAAGGTTTATCTCTTTGACCTTTTATTCTAAGACATTTAGTAGAAAGATGCACATAACTCTCCAATTCAGGATCTCACCAAAAATGTCAAAAGTGGGTTTGCACAATTTTCCTTTTCCTTTCCTTTGGAATACCTCTGACCTTCTTTGTTCATCTTGTCTTTCTTTTCAAATCTGGAGAGACTTCCTGTGGAGGCCTGGCATGCGGGCTCAATTAGGTGATTTGTTGAGATGTTACAAACATGCAAGGCAAGCTCAGCTCTGACTCCACAGAAAATAGAAAGTGCAGACAAGGCTGCCTCCATTTGTCTCAGACATTCCAGGGTGAACTTCCTTTCCAGCCTGTACTGCTTCTGCTAATAGGACGGACTGAGGAAGGGAGGGCGCGCAGATCGCAGGGTGAGAAGAATATCTGTGTGAAGAATAACACCATCTTATTTTTAATTTTGTGATGTTTAAAGTGGAGATTATTGGCCTTGAGCAATGGGTAAGAAATGAAAACAGAAAAATTTGCTACCTAGATACCTAAGGAGATCTGAGAACAATTAACTTTGAGTTGCTTTCTATGTATAAAGTCCCAAATTTTGAGCCATTCTCTCTCCTGTCTTACAGGATAGAGGCTCTCTTAACTGACTTCACTTAACTGGTCACCAATCATTTCCTAAACAGCAAATACATAAACCAACAAGAAAATATCCATTCTGTTTGCAAGATATACTGTCTGATGCCCCTGTGCACTGAACACTCACAGCTAATAATCTGGTCTCTAGTGTGTCCCACTGATTGAATTTTTGGCTACCAAGAACTAGCTATTCTAAATCTATTTACTCCAGTAATATACGTTACCATAATTATTTAACGAAATCAAAAATTATATAAACTAGTGAAGTAAATAGAGAGAGAGAGAGTAAAAGAGAGAGAGAGAGGCTATTTCAAAGAAAATAAATTTGAATTCTTTGGAGAGATTTGGTAAAAGTTTGTCACAGTTAGTCGTGGGTAGCACAATAGTAAATTTTGCAAAGAAATCATAAACACTAGAAAAATAGTGCACTTAGATTAACTTACTTTGAGTTTCCATTTCACTTTAAAGACCACAAAACTGAATTTTATTATAGTTGATTTCTTTTCAGGATTATGAGAGAGGGGCCAATCGGACAAGGCATATTCACAAAAAAATACCTTGCTCCCACATCAGAAAATTGACAAGTCGCTCTCTCCTTCTCTCTCTATATGTGTGTATGCATGTGTGTGTGGCTTTTGAGTCAAAAGATTTAATGCATTTATGTATTTTTAATAATTCGTTGCTAAGATAGAAATTTTTGATTAACTGATCAATTTTGGGTCCCAATCATATTTAATTATAAAGTTTCCAATATACTTTCATTCCGGCTTTCCCTTTCTAGGGCTTCATTTTCTCACCTGTAGATGAAAGGTTTCAACTAGATTACCCCTAAGGTCTCTTCTAGGAGGAACATTCTAGGAAGGATTATCTGTTATGTCGGCCTACCCAGCATCCATTCCCTCCTCTTATTACAGCCCCCACATTTTCACCTGGGGAACCCCACAATCTACTGTCAGACACTGTGGTTCAGGTGAGGCTCATTCAAACCCTTTGCTCTGGGAGCAGGCAAAGAGCTCATATCACACTCCTGGCCAGAATGAAGATTGTTTCAGAGCTAGGACATGACCCAAGGCAGACCATGGTTGTGTTATCTAATCCCTAAAGCTTTACTACAACATTCAAGAAAGACACACTCTCTCTCTCAAAGTTACTAAGTTGAAAGAGTATGAACTCAGAGCTTCTGGAGTCCACCTTCATAAAGAGAGTCTGCATGAAAACATCAGAGACCTGAATGCTGAAGAGGAAAACATCAAATCCAAAGACAGCGCTGACCTTCCTGAGCCCTCCTGAAGCTGAAGTCTGGATCTGGACTTCTCATCTCTACAAACTTACAGACTCCTGTTTCTGCCACTTGTAACAAATAACTTAATAAATATGGTTGAAAATTAGGATCGCCTTCTAGGCATTTCTTTCGACCTTTTGTCTTATCTGCATTACATCATTTCCATGTGCTATTTACCTCACAGAGACGTCCCTCTCTTGCTTTTTCTCTCTTCTTTCTCCCTCTCCCATGAAATGTATACATCCTTCAGGCCCCACCATAAGGCTCACGTACCCTTTGAAGCATTCCTGCCCTCATCACCTCAGCCTCGTTCCTAATCTCATCCTCTCAGGCATACAGAGTCTAGTCTGCTTATGAAGTAGTTTCACATATAATCACTTATTATATTTATACATCAGGGGAATACTAACTAGAATTGAAGTGACAGATTTAGATATACCTAGGAAATGCAAATGAACTGTCAGATCACCCTCCAGAAAGGTAATTGTTTGAGAATTGACAAAACCTTAAGAGAGAACTCCTTCTAAAGAAAGGATGACAATATGAGCCTGAATTCATACATGAATTCCATAGGGTACAGGCAGATTATTCATAAAAATGGATCTTAGTCAAAACAGACTAAGCTACACTGTGATAACAAATAAACTCTCAACAGACTAACACAACAAACAAATGTTGCTTGTCCATGTAAAATCTGCAGTGGCTCCAGAGACATTCCAGGACAGTTGGCCTCTATATATTTGTTCAGCTTTCTAGGCTGTTTCTCTTTTATGGTGCCTGGATATCAATGCATTCTCTGTGACATTCCCAAAAAGAGAGTGGCAGATTCACATACAGTTCTTAAATGCTTTTATCTGGAAAGGATGCACATTATTTCTACTTCCATTTCATTGGCCAAAGCAAGTCAAAGCAAGTTTTCTCTTCAAGGGAGCTTGTGCGTGGCAAAAAAGGTGAGCCGAATATTGGTGAACCTAATTCATGACTACCTTAAGCTCCAATTGACTAAAGACTTTGTCAGCTATTAGGACACTAACAGCAATGCTTTGGAACTTTCTAACAGTGCAACATGTGAAGAGAGTGATATTCTCCCCTACTTTGCCCTAGACATCTGAACAGCTTTGACACCAGGAGTAGTGCCTTGGCAGCAATGCAAAAGCTGGGGATTTCAGTGTCAGTAAAAAACATGGTGTTTGGCAGAGCCCTGGCAGTGCCACTGTGCCCAGAAGATGCCCAGAGGTAAACAGTGATTCCTAGAAAATAGGAAGTTACTCAGTAGGCTTGCTCATGAGAACAAATGCGTATGACACCCTTAAGTAGATGCTCTGCATGAGCCATGTGGAAAGTGTCTGTGAGGCTTTGGAGGACGTAGACAACATGATGCCACTTAGTCCTGCAAGCAACTTTCGACTGTTCACCCAACAGCCATTCTTTCACACTTCTTTTTGGTCAGCAGAAGCCGCCTCCTGCTATGAAGTTTGAAAATGTCAAATTCTCAGTTAGCGTAACTTCCCTGGAGTTGAGGATGAGCAGATGACTTAATCCCAACCACTGGGACCCATGAGGACATTTTCTGAAGGAGCTTCTTGGAAATATTTTCCTCCCTTGGAAAAAAAGAGTCATGTTACTGAAGCATCTACATGACTTGTTAGCCAATCCAGGACACCAGAAGTAAAAGATGGAGTAAAATGAGATTGTCCCAGGCAAACCAAGGTATGTGGCCACCTTTCCCACCAGAAGGAAAACCTCTGCCTTCCTCTTTTCCTGTCTGTGTCATGTTATCTTGTGAGGACAGGACACTTGGAGCTATTGCAGTCATCTTAGCAATTAAGGGAGAGAAGGCCAACAACAGAGGAAAGCAGAGAAGACATATGGAAAAGCCTGGGCCCATAATGATTTGCTTAAATTGTTGAACCAATCCTGGAACCATCTACCTCAGAATTTCCTCTTATGTGAGAAAGATTACCATTTATCTTTAAGCCACTCTCAACCTAGATATTTTGTTACATGTAGCCTAAGATATCCTTAATGATATATCCATCTTATTCACGTCTGTATACCCAGCACTTAAATAATGCCTGTAAAATTATAGGCTCTCAAAAAATATTTGTTGAATGAATGGAATTTACAAAATAATGCTATTTTTAAGACTTCTTTTTTAGAAGTTTAGATTTTGAGTTTACAACAAAATTGAGAGAGAGAGAGAGAGATTTCCCACATACCCCTTAACCCACACATGAATAGCATCTCCTATTATTAACGTCACTCACCAGAGTGGTACTTTTTTTTTTTTACCAAGGATGAGCCTACATTGACACATCATAGTCACCCAAAGTCCATAGTTTACGTTAGGATTCACTCTTGGTATTCTACATTCTATGGGTTTGGGCAAATGTATAACGAAATGTATTCATCATTAAAAGATAATACAGAGTATATTCACTGCCATAAAAATCCTCTGTGCTATGCGTGTATTCATCTCCACCACCACTCAGGGCTGTGAGAGAAAATCTGTTTCATGTCTCTTGTCTAGACTTTGATGATTTTCTGGAAATCTTCGGTGTTCCTTGGCTTGCCTTCATCTTCACATGATGTTCTCCCTATGCATTCTCCCTGTCTCTCTGGCCCAATTTTCCCTTTGTATAAGAATAATAGTTATATTGGATTAGGGCCCACCCTATAAACCTCAACTTAACTAAGTACATCTGTAATGGCCCTATTTCCAAATAAGGTCACATTTGAGGTACTAGAGGTTAGGACTTCAACATACAAATTTTGATGGGGACTCAGATCAACACATAACACTCAGTCTTTGTGGATTGTCTCTATTCTAGTGCACTCCTTCAACACTTGACCAGGCTCTTTACAATTCTACCTTAGCCTTCATTTACTGCTTATGCTGAGCCTAGAGATTAGCCAAAGAAGAGAGGTTATGAGCTCCTCAGGTCTTTTCTGAGCATCCATCCTGCCCTAGGTATGTGTTGGCAGAGTTGAATGTCCTAATTTCCCAAAGAAACTCTCTTTTCAGATTTTCCTCCTAGACTTTAGGCTGTCTATTGTGTGTTTCAATCATAATCTTTTGCTCCAGGTGGTTTGTGTTTTTCATTCACCTTTCACCTTATAATGTTTGTCAACAGTGCTTGCCTCTTTTCCACTCTGAATGAGTTCCAACTTAGGCAAAACAGAGACAAATATGTCGATCTGTTTTTTTTTGTTGTTGTTTTTGGTGAGGAATACTTGCCCTGAACTAACAGCTATTGCCAATCTTCCTCTTTTTGCTTGAAGAAGATTGTCTCTGAGCTAAGATCTGTGCCAATATTCCTCTATCTTGTATGCGGGATGCCACTACAGCATGGCTTGATCAACAGTGTGTAGGTCTGCACCAGGGATCCAAACCTGTGAATCCCAGGCTGCTGAAGTAAAGCGTGCAAACCTAACCACTACACCACTGTGTCAGCACCACAAGTATGTTGTTTTAATCCTCAGGTCATCTCAGGCAGGTTAGAATACAGAAACGTAACACTTTTCTAATGAAGTCTGCTCTGCTATCTCCCAAGAAGCAAGTACTAGGGTCTCACCCTTGGAACATGGGCTGTAGTCTTCAGGTTTTCTCATTGAGATAGAGAGGTGGTGGGATAAAAGCAAATAAAAATGCCACAAAGCTTTCCTACCGTTTTCAAGTTGCTTTTTTCTTGATTCAGCATTCACTTGGTTACTGTAAATCTTTTACTGTTTTCCAGAGTTCTAACAAAATTTGTTTTGACATTTTCTGATTGCTTTTTTAATATTTCTGTGGAAGGAAAGACTTTGGAGCTGCAATTTTGATGACATCACTCTTGGCAAGTGCTATAAAGTAAGAAAAAGTAGAGCAAATAAGAGTGATCATCAATGGTGATTGGGGTGTTGCAGTTTTAAATAGAATGGCCAGAGTAGGCTTCATTGAGAAGGTGACTTTTGACAAATAATTTAAAGAAGTGAAGGGACTATCCAAGTATATATCTGGAGAAGAATGTTAGGAGCATAGAAAGCAGTGCAAAGGTCCTGGGGCAAGAGCATGCCTGGGGTATGTGAGGAACAAGGAATCTGATTGGGCTGGAACAGGGTGAGAAATAAAGAGATTAAGCCAAGAGGTAATGGGAGAGTCAGATCACAAAGGACCTTGCAGGCCATTGTAAAGACTTCGTAATTTATTATAAGTAACGTAGAAGGCCTTTGCAGAGTTTGAGCACAGGAATAACACAATCACTTCTACATATTAAAGGACAATATTGGCTGTTAGGTTGAATATAGAGGAACAAGGATGAAGTCTAAGAGACTGGATGTGATGCTATTACAATAATCTAGGTGAGAGATGAGAGTAGGGTGAATCAGAGTGGTAGTAGTGAAGATAATGAGAAGTGTTTGGATTTAAAATATAATTTGAAAATAAAGCCAATAGGATTTAGGACAGAAAAAAAGAAAAGTCAAGAATTATTGCAAAGTTCTTTACTTGAGTGTTATCAGCTGAGATGGGGAAAGCTGTCAGTAAAGCAGGTTTTAGGAGAACAAACAACAATGTCAACTTGGGATGTACGGAAATGGAGATATTATTAGACATTCCAAGTAGAGATATGAAGTAGGCAATTAGGAATATGAATCACGAATTTTAGAGAGGCTTCTAGAAACAAAATTTAATTTCATGGAGTCATTGAAATATATGTGGTATTTAAAGAAGTATTATGGAGAATAATAGAGGACCAAAGGGTGATTGATAGAACATTCTGACATTGAGAGGCTGGGAAGAGAAGAAATTAGATTGACCAGTGAGGTAGGATAAAAATGACATGATTTCTTGGAACCTAGGTCAAGAAAATGTTTCAGAGTGGAGGGATTTCATCAAAATACTGCTGCTTAGTCAGGTAGAAGTACTGAGAATTGACCGTTGAGTTTGCCAATGTGGAGTTCATTGGTGGGTTTTGACAAGTTGTTACATTTGAGTGGCGTTTTTCAAAAGCCTGCTTGAAGTAAGTTTAAGAGTATTGGAGAAGTGTGTCTATAGTTAATAAATATCATCCCCCAGAACTCCCACAAAACTCTCCCCCATTTTTATACCACAGACCTTGAGGAAGGAGGATGTGGTCACCTATATCTTGTGAGTACCTTCAAAGGATGTGCCGTTGGAAATGGCAAAAGGACATAAACATATAGGACAGATAATAATCCTGTTTCCAGAATATCGAGCTAATTTTGCATATAAAGTCATGTCACAACATATAGACAGAGGAAAACCCTGGGAGGAACTTAACAAGGCAGGTATTTACTGTCTTAACGACATGATGAGTTTAGTTGTAGGCATTTGTTTCATATAGTTGTGCTTATTTGTATTTTGGCATACAGAAAATGTGTGTGTGTGTGTGTGTATGTATGATATAATCCCCACCAACTGTATTGCTAGATACCGAGACAGTGGATTTGGATAGGGAGCTAATCAACATCAGTTCTTGTGTTGTGTCACCAACTAGCTAGGGTGCTAAGTAGGTATGGGAAAATATGTTTTCTGCCACTCCAGTTTTCTTATATAGAAAATTGAGTGGGTAGGATTAAAGGATTATTGAGAATGTTTATAATCCTAGTGTTCTCTGGTTATCTATTGCCAAAAAAAGTGTGTGTGTGTTTGTGTGTGTGTGATGTAGACAAAAAGAACTAGAAACACTGCTCTCAAGAAGAACAGGTAAGAGAATAAAGAGATGAAATCAAAATTATAGTGAAGCCTGGGAACAGGAGTAAAATAGATTGCAAAAATTTTTGAAGATACCCATCTTGTTTTTTTTCAAGTAGAGGGCACATAGAAAACAATGAAATTGTTAGAGGAGAGGTTGAAGAAGAAGAAAAACAAGAAAGGGAACCAGGGAGAGGTGAAGTCTAAAATCGGAAGCTGAAAGAAAGGAAAAAATACACAAATTAAGTAAGAAGGGAGGGAAAACTCACAAAGATCTCACCACGTTGAAAAGCCCTATCCTTGAAATGGACCTGTCCAAAACTACTTTTCTTCTCTTTTCAGAACAATGGCTATTTATTTCCTTACCACAAGGAAAAGGAAACAGTTTTTATCTGTTTTCCCCGTTTAGGAGAGTGTTGACTTGGTCCATTGCCCGGAAGAAGGCAGTTAAATAGAGACTGAGACAGAGGCTTCCCTTCTTTGCCAGCAGTAGGTCCTCAAACAGGATGACCACGAACTTACCTATGGGCTGTGAAGAGCTGCACCTAGGGCAGTTCAAAAGTGTAATTAGCTTGGACTGAGTGTGAACAGTAAGAAGCCCTTGAAACTATCAAATGCAGGGCTGACTATGAAAGCAAAGCAGTAGTGAGAATTTAAAGGGCCATTAAGTTAACCAAATGGATGTCTGGAAGAAAAATCGTTTATAAAAATGGAAAGGTTGAAGGGGCTTCGTTAATGTTCTTTAGCAAAAGTTAGATGCTTGTTAATCTCTCCTCATTTGGATAAGAGGAAAAAAAAAACCCTCTGGATCAGAAATGGGGTTTTTCAGGCTCAGTATACTCATGATATTAGGTGTGTGCTCTTAGGTTAATTGGACTTTTAAAGTTAAAATATCTTCTTCTAATTTTAAATGGAATTTTTTCCTCAGTCCATTGTAAAAGAGGATATTTTGCACACTGTTCCTGAGCCCTCAGTCTAGTGTGCTATTTGTAATTTGACTCAGAAAATTACCTACCTAACCCCTAATGCTCCATCCTCTTTAATGTTGCAAAAAGAGCTGATGGCTTTTTCTTAAAATTCACAATTCAGATAAAAAAGTATCAGTTTGTCTTGTTGGATTTTAGGAGGTTTTGGCACAAGACATTGGGTGTTCCCAACCTGTGTGAGTTTTTGAAGTCCCTTCATTTAACATATCTTCAACAAACTCTAGTTGAGTACAGCCCACAAATTCTGATAGGTTCTAGGAATAAGAGATAAGATACCATCCCTATATTAAAGGAACTCATGGTGTATTTGAGGAATAAGACAAAAAATATCAGACCATAATAATGTCAGAGGATGAATTATGATAATAGAGATAAGCCCAGGGCGTTGTGTGAAAACTGATAGGTAGAGGCATTAACTGACAATAGTAGGTGAGAGTAGAGTTAATCCTTAAAAAACTAATAGTAGTTGATTATTAAATAAGGAGTGGAGGGGTTCCATTTAGTGAGGACAGCATTAAGAAAGGGCCAAAAGTAGCAAACGGTATGTCAATATGTGAGAACAAACTAGGGTGTGTGGAGGACTTGAGATGAGTGATAGAGAGATTGGCAGAGACCAAATCAAAAACAGCATCCCTGGGGCTGGCCCAGTAGTGCAGCCATTAAGTTCACACATTCAGCTTCGGTGGCCTGGGGTTCACTGCTTCAGATCCAGGGTGCTGACCTACCCATCTCTTAGCAAGCCATGCTGTGGCAGCATCCCACATATAAAGTGGAGGAGGATGGGCACAGATGTCAGCTCAGGGCCACTCTTCCTCAGCAAAAAGAGGAGGATGGGCACAGATGTTAGCTCAGGGCTAATCTTCCTCAAAAAAAATGAAAAGAAACAGAAACAGCCCCCTTGACATGATATCTTGAAGACCTGTAGCAAAATGGACCGATCTGAACCTTTGGAATATTGATTCTAGAGCAGAGATTAGTTTTTCTTAGATTTCTAATGGACACCAGAATTTATCCTAAGAAAACCAGAATGCCTATGGTGGAGCAAAAGTGTCCAAAACTGACTTGCTATTTAAAAGGATTTAGGCCCAGCCAGCTTGAAGCTGCTAGTAAATTTTACAAAAAGACAACAAACTTCCTTAACTTATCCTGGCTACAGAAAAAATTGAACTATAATACACCATTCTTGTTTTCTTACTGTTCTTTAGATGCATTTCCTGATTTAAAAACTGATTTAGTTCTCATATTCTGTTTCCTTGTTTTTTATTTTAATTTTATTTTTAAACCTTTTTATTGGAGTATAATTTGCATAGATTAGAATATGTAAATCTTAAATACACTACTCAGTGACTTTTTACAGATTTGTACACTGAAGTAACCACTACACAATTCAAGACATAAGATAGTTCCATCACACTAGACAAATTCTCTTGCGTCCATTTCCTGTCACCAATCCTCTCATCCTCAAGGAGGTTAATGCCGTCTTCTCTTTGACTTCATACAAGTAGAATTATTTGTTTTTCTCACAGTCGATCAGTTTTGTCTATTTTTGAACTTCCTAGAATGGTACATGAGGTATGGAATCATGCAGAGTGTGTGTGCATGTGAGTGTGTGTCTGATTTCTTTCACTTGATGTAATGTTTTAGAAGTGGATCCTTACTATTCCATACAACAGTAGTTTCTTCTTTTCATTGATATGTAATATTCCATTGTGTGAATACACCACAATGTGTTTATTCATTGATACATCATAAGCATTTGTTTTATGGTGCTCTGCCCATGTAATTTCTGACACTTTGGATTCCAAGCTGAAAGACTGTCTAAGACACAAATATCCCTGTTATCTTTTATTACTTCTTGAATAACATGTCTTACTGGGTAAACTCATATTCTTATAGATTTTTCAGCTACCGTACCATTTTAACAAAGTTTCCTGGTGCTTTTTTCAATCATCTTATGTCTCACTGCCATTGAGCCCTCTTAGTGAGCTTCAGATGCAGTCATAAAGAAAAATCACAAAGAAAAGCAATAGATATATAAGGATGGAAGGCAGTGGGGAAGTCAGAGAATGCAGAACAATATGGCTATATAATGCAGGGAGTGTTAGAAGAGAATTATTTATGATCTAAACCTGAGTTGTCACACAAATATTATAGAGTTCATGAGGTTCTGAGATTAATGATGATACCAACAGTTTTTAAATTTGGACGAGATTTCTATTTGTAGTTCTGCCCATAAACTTAATTGCCTCATGACCTGTGTGTATACATAGCAATATATGTTAAGTAGTGAGTTCAATTATTTGGTCAGTTTGATGAATATAGAAACCAACCTCTGACCAGTCCCCAAAACTAGAGTGATTAATCATACAATTTTCTTTCTTAGGAAACAAATAACATTTTTGTGATTTACAATCTCTCTGCTATATTTTTCTTCTGTCTTTACACAACAAATCATAGTGGGATAGAATTTCTCTTTTCCTATTTTGGTACATAGTTTAACACTCGGGTTTGTAGCAGTTGTTTTTCTAAATCAAATACCAGTTTGCGAAAAGCCAATCACTCTGACACTGACATTTAGAGCACTAATTTATTCCAACCTCAGGGAATTTGCTTTTTAGGAATAAATTGAGCATTAAAAATTTCTGTCTGATGTTTTTAAAAGGTTTTATGGAATTTCTTGTATATAAGCCAAGTGATGCACAGCATGTTGACACTTATCCAATACTTTTGGGTAGCATGGGATTCCCAAAAATGTTCTTGTCTTGAATTGATTGTTTCAACTATTAACATCATTCTGCAGATGCTGGTGACTTATGCTATGGTTAGGTTATATCTGGCCTCCATCTGTCAATGTCAATGTGAATTGCCTCCAGCAAATTAGTGTTTCATTCCAAGAAATACCCAAGAATATTAAGGGCATAGTCAATAGTGAAATAAAAACAGTATTCCCTTGAAATTAGCTGTGTAAGTAATAAAGAAAAGGAGTATATGGAGGTTTCGGGGTTTTTTCCCCTCTATGGATAGGACGATTAGATAATTATTTGGAACCATTTGCCATAATGATGATGATGGTGATGATGATGATTATAACAAGAATGATGTTACTGGTGAACTTCTGTTAAAAACTTGTGATATGCCAGGTATGATGAAATGCAATCTTGAAAGTAAGAACTGTTTTTATCCAGATCTTGTAGAAGAAAAAATGTTTGCTTAGATTGGATAGCTTGCCCAAGGTTACACCATATAGTATCTGCTGAAACTGGGATTTTCCCACAAGACCCAACTTTTTCCTAACACTTTTTTCTTAACCACTATTTTATACTCTACTTAGTGAAGGGGGGATTTACCAGTTGGTGTATAAAATTTATCATTGTATTTGAAAATAGGAGCTTTGGAAAGTGCTGAAAGTGTCCTTTGGATGTTAGGAATGTGCCCATTTTAATGGCTTCATCATCTTAGACTGAGTTCTTTAGAAACAGAGCTTAAGTCAGGGATTCTGATACTTACTTTTCCTGAGGGAGTGTTCACAGGAGAAAGGAGTGAGGAAAGCAGGGTAGGACAGGGGAAGGCACTAAGTAAGGACATGGCCACCACTGGAATCTAGATTCAGCCTGATCTCATGGAAATCTCTGGAGCATGAATTAGCCCAGAGAACTGGTCCCACTACAAAGCAAGAGGGATGGACATTTGCATTCCAGGATCAATCATTTACTAGCTTCAGGCTGCCCCTAAGAAGGAGGTATAAATAACTTCATGGACGCAGCTTCTGTTTAGCAAAGGAGAAGGGAATGAGCTGTGGATTATTAGCAACCTATCACGTATCTTAGTCCATTTGAGCTGCTATAGCAGAATACCATCGATTGGCTGGCTTATGAATAACAGACATTTATTTCTTAGAGTTTTGGATCCTGGAAGTCCAAGACCAAGGCACTGACAAGTTTGGTGTCTGGTGAGGGCCCACTTCTTCACAGTTGACCATCTTTTTGCTATGTCCTCACATGGAGGAGGGGGTGAGGGAGTTCTCTGGGTTTTTTTTTTTAATAAAGGAGCTAATCTCATCCCTCCCCAAGTCCCCACCTAGAAATACCATCACATTGTGCATTAGGATTTAACATATAAAAATTTGAGGGGACACAAATATTCAGTCTACAGCATGATACATTGTGAATCCTTTATAGGAGTAAGAGAGGGCAAGACACAATAGCTGTTTTCTTACTTTGAAGAGTTGGTCTTGACTATCCCAAACTACTAAATTCCCCTAACACTTTACTGACATAGCAGGACTGTCAATCTTTGTAATGTGTGTTTCTCGCGATCTGGTGCACGTCTTCTTACTAAGTCATCTGGAGTACTTGCCGCTTATTGCTCAACATGTCTAATTAACATATCATTAGTATAGTGACCTCATTTTATTTTAGATAGAATGTTGACAATGTTGAAATATACTGTGGCTGAGGGTCAGAAAATTATCATAACCCTGGGCAATATTAATGTATACTGTTGTCCGTCACATGTGAAAGCAGACTGCTTTTGACACTCTTTCCTTTTAGGTGTTAGGGGATTAAAAAACAAACGAATTTCCCAGATCAGTAGCCACATACCATGTACCAGTGTTATTAATCTGCTCTAATATGACAGTCACATCAGAGGCAACAGCTGCAATTTGAACTACAACTTGGTTTAGTTTTTGCAGCAGTCAACTGTCATCTGCCCTGATTATGCTGGTTTTGCAAGGGCCAAACAAGTAAAACGAAAGGAGATATGATGGGTATTGTCACCTTTGCATCCTTTAAATCTTTAAGGGTGGCATTAATCTCTCATGCCCCTCCCCAGAGGCAGGACAGTTCGTTCCAATTATATATTAGGAACCACCACTACCACGTGGGTTTACAGACCACACGTGAGACAAACCTGGGCCAAGACTCCATTTATTACCTGATCCATAGCTCCTATTTTCATGTATTTCAGGAGAATGGTCGTCACGGTGGTGCTTTCCCTCCCTTCCTGGGTATGAGCTTCAACTCAAACCCTGTATAAAAAGAGCCCTTGAGAAATCTAGTTACTCCCCTTTCCCTTGTTTTTGAAGTAAGAAGCATCGGTTCCTTTAAGGAAGAAGCAGGAGAATCACTTCTCTCTTCATTTATAATATTGCAGGGTCCTACCCACGGGAAATTGGCGTTTCCTTCAGTCAGTGAGTTCTGAGTCTAGAAACTGGGCAAAAGATCATGACGTTTTGTTAGGACAGCTGACTCGAGCCCGGTTTTCTGTAACAATGTCTGCTGCTATCAGTCGCAATTCATGAAGAACACCCTCTGTTGACCTTCTCAGTGAGTATAGATTCCTCTCAGCAGCATATTCCTTGTCACCAGGGTAAAGGGAGTGTCCTCCAGGCTCCCTTGAGGAACATGGTCGGTCACTGGGTTTCCTGGTCTTAAAAACACATTCTAGCAAGTCTTTTTTTCTCTGAGGATCTTTCTCTCTGCTTCCACTCTCTGCTACTGCATTTTGGCGTCTCGACTTCCAAGAGCCATGCCAACACTGCAAGCATCAATCCCTAGAATCTTTGTCAAGGTGTTAAATATGGAGTCCTAGGTGAGTACCCCATGTCAGCAAATTCTCTCTGGCCCAGCTTTATATTCTAGCCCCTTCTCCCTTGACCCAGCCAGCACCCTGAGGATCTGCTTCCAAATATACTCTCCTAGCTCCTAATAGTATATATCAGCTGGGTCTTGCTTTTCCAACATACAATTCCTCTCCTCACTTAGCAGACCAGAATTTCCCCCGTCAGGCTACCTAGTTATTTTCCCAGTGACCAGGAAGGGAGGAGAAGAGGATTCAATGCTTGAAGGAAACCAAGTATTGTCTTGTAGGCCATCTGCCTCATTCTATGCCTTTTCAGAATCCTCCAGAATTCTGTATATTCAATACTATGAATCTACATAGCATTGAAATAACCATTCTAATCAAATGTGATTTATTTCAGAAGAGCATTTCTACAAGAATCTCCACATATTGAATCATTTAAATATTGGTAGCATTAAAAAAAGTAATAGAGATACTTTTATTCTTCCAAATAATATAGCAATGAAAACTTTGGGGGTTTCTGGGCTTTCTCTCTACTTCATTAGTCTAGAAAATAAACTACCCCTTCTATTCTCCCAAAAGCATGAGCGCCACCTGATTCTTAGTAAAGTGAAAAGAGCTTTGGACTTAGATTTAAGTGACAACTACAGTAATTAAGGGTGCTGCAACTGTTGAACAACAATAGGCAAAAAAAAAAAAGGTCACTTTTTTTGAATAGGAAACAACAGCTAATAAAGTGATTTCATACAAGGAAGCCTACTTAAAAATTCAGATGGTAATTATTGGATAGGAGTCTCCTTTCTGTCAGTGTTGGTCTAATTTTGTCTTGAGAACTTATTAGATGTAACTGCAAGTAAGTTATTATTATATTCTTTTTAACTGCAGATAGTGACACATCATAGTAAGTGACTAGCATTTTTCCTTTAAAGAGCTTAAAGTTAAAGGTGTTTCCGGGTGACATTTTTTTGAGTTAATGTCCATATCATTAGATAATGAGGTTTGACTGAGCACTGTGTATCAAGGAAGAAAGGAAGAGATGTTGAGGAGAAGTAAAGACATTTCGGGGCAGAGACTGACACTGAGTTCTGGAAGATAGGGTGACTGATGGAGGTTGAGAGAGCAAGGTCAGGGGCCAGGAGGCATGGAGGATAGCTACTGATGGGCAGATGGAGAGAGATACTGAGAGAGAGAGAGATGCATGAAGGAAGAAAGAGAGAGAGAAAGAGAAAGACAGAAAATAAAGAGACATGGAGACAGACAGATGGAAAAGTAAAGACAAGCTCCAGGACTGTGCTCAAAGTGGTGTGAGGTGGGAATTGGAGGTAGAGGAAAGACGGGTGTGTGTATGTACGCATTGAAAGAAGGAGGAACTTTTCTAGGTGAATATACCTTATACACCCAGTCACAGACCAATATAATCAACAAAGGCAAACCACTAGCATGGAGAAACAATGCAATTTATTTTTATCGTTAATGTCAAACCCAGTCCTTCCTGGCTAATGTGAAACAATTTGGGAGGCTGAGATCGTATGAATCTTCCCTCTCGTGCAGTTGCCTTGCTGTATGAGACGCTCCTTTAGCTCGGTCCTGCTGCTTCACAGTGGTCTTCAGAGGTGGCACTGCTGCTGTTTCCCAGGCAAGAGGGATCCAGTCCCCCATTAGGCAGAGAGATGGGTTCCTCCAGGCAGCTTTACAGGAACAATACTCCTGTGATCACCTGTATTTGTGGAGGGAGGGGAATTGGAAAGTATTAGGTTAGTAGTTTTTCTTACCCTCCTTATGGTAAAAACCTGCTTGTTGGAGTTTTTTAGTTTAATGTTCATAGATGGAAAGCGCCTGGCACATAGTAAATACTCAGATGGTATTTTTATTGTTGCAGGTACCACCACTGTCACCATATTACACCATGTTTATCCCTGCAACTACTTGCCTCCACCCACGCATTCACCCATCCTTCTAACCTAACCGTCCTTTATTTCTCTGTGCATTTGCACATCTTTCTGAGCATCCTTTGTCTCTCTCTTCTCTGTCTCTCTGGCTGGTGTGCCAGCATGTATCTTTGTACACACACTCAGAAAATAGCATTTGAAATACACTTTACACATTCCATATTGGGAAATTTTTGCCATTTCTTTCACTTTCTCTGAAGGGGAAATATTTTTCCTTCTTTTCTATAATCTGTATTATGTTTGATTTGGGACATGAAAGTCACTGAGAAGAAAGGTATCAGATTTTGGCTCCTTCTCACCCGAGGTCAAAAGAGCCCCCTGCCTGACTTGACCTGCTTCCTCTCCGGCCCAAATATAGCCTCTTTCTCTCTGGATTACTGAGCTCTAGACACGCTGGCCATCCCCAAAGATTGCAGCTATTTCCTGGTTCCAGTAGAGCTTGTCTTCATAGTTACACATTTGTTTTTTAGCATTGGTTTACAGTGTTCCCTTCGACTTCAATGTTTCTCTCAGCTCTTTTGCCCACCCCTCCTTGTTATAATTTCTTAAAGGGATCTATATGCTTTCTTCACCACAATTATTACAGTTGCACTTAAATATCTGTTTGCATAAATATTTGTTAGATGTCTGTCTGTGTCCCTAGAATTTAAGCTTCATGAAAGCACATATGGCATTTCACTTGTTCACTCTTGGCATGGTGCCTGGCTCATAATAGTGCTTAAAAAACTGTCGAAGAAATTATTTGGTAATTAATTAAAATGCTTTTCTTTACCAGCCAATATCTCTGGACCTAGGACTAATCCTGACCATGCCTATGAATACATTGTTGTTTTTTTTAAAAAAAAAATTATTTATTTTTAAATTTTTTTTATTGTGGTAACATTGGTTTATAACATTATATGAATTTCGGATGTACATCGTTATATTTCGCTTCCTGTGTAGATTGAATCATGTTCATAACCCAAAGATTAATTACAATACATCACCATATACATGCACCTCATCACCCCTTTTGCCCTCTTCCCTCCCTACTTCAACTCTAAGCACCAATCCCATCTATCTCTCTATTTGTTGTTTTTATCTTCTGTTTATGAGTGAGATCATATGGTAATTGACTTTCTCCCTCTGACTTATTTCGCATAATACCCTCAAGGTCCATCTATGTTGTCACAAATAGCCAGATTTCATCCATTTTTTTTATGGCTGAGTGGTATTCTATTGTGCATATATACCATATTGTCTTTATCCGTTCGTCCCTTGACGGGCACCTAGGTTGCTTCCAAGTCTTGACTATTGTGAATAATGCTGCAGTGAACATAGGGGTGCATATATCTTTAAGCATTCGTGTTTTCATGTTCTTTGGTATATAACCAGCAGTGGAATAGCTGGATCGTATGGTAATTCTATTCTTAATTTTTTGAGGAACCTGCATGTTGTTTTCCATAGTGGCTAAACGAGTTTACACTCCCGCCAGCTGTGTATGAGAGTTCCCTTCTCTCTAAATCCTCTCCAACACTTCTTTCCTTTCTTTTTAATTATAGTCATTCTGATGTGCATGAGGTGATATCTCATTGTAGTTTTGCTTTGCATTTCCCTGATAATTAGTGATATTGAACATCTTTTCACGTGCCTGTTGGTCATCTGTATATGCTCTTTGGAGAAATGTCTGTTTAGATCTTTTGCCCATTTTTTAATTGGGTTGTTAGTTTTTTTGGTGTTGAGATGTATGAGTGCTTTATATATTTTGGATATTAACCCCTTATCAGATACGTGGTTTGAAAATATCTTCCCCCAATTGTTACTTGTCTTTTTGTTTTGTTGATGGTTTCCTCTGCTGTGCAGAAGATTTTTAGTTTGAAGTAGTCCTATTCGTTTATATTTTCTATTGTTTCCCTTGCCGGGTCAGACATGGTACTTGAAAATATGCTGCTCAGACCGATGTCAAAGAGTGTATTGCCTATGTTGTCTTCTAGAAGTTTCATGGTTTCAGGTCTTATATTCAGGTCTTTAATCCATTTTGAGTTAATTTTTGTATATGGTGTCTACTTTCATTCTTTTTGCATTTGGCTGTCCAGTTTCTCCAACATCATTTATTGAAAAGACTCTCCTTTCTCCATTGTGTGTGCTTGGCTCCCTTGTGGAAAATTGATTGTTCATAGATGTGTGGGTTTATTTCTGGGCTCTCAGTTCTGTTCCATTGATCTGTGTGTCTGTTTTTGTTCCATTACCATGCTGTTTTGATTACGATATCTTTGTAGTATGTTTTGAAATCAGAGAGTGTGATGCCTCCAGCTTTGTTCTTTTCTCTCAGGATTCCTTTAGCTATTAGTGATCTTTCATTGTTCCATATAAATTTTAGGATTCTTGTTCTATTTCTGTGAAAAATGTCATTGGAACTTTGATAGGGATGGTATTGAATCTGTAGGCTGCTTTAGGAAGTATGGACATTTTATCCATGCTAGTTCTTCCAATCCAACAGCACGGAATATCTTTCCATTTCTTTGTGTCTTCTTTAATTTTTTTCAAAAATGTTTTGCAGTTGTTTTTTGTTTTTTGTTTTGAGAAAGATTAGCCCTGAGCTAACTACTGCCAATCCTCCTCATTTTTCTGAGGAAGACTGGCCCTGACTTAATATCCATGCCCATCTTCCTCTACTTTACACGTGGGATGCCAACCACAGCATGGCTTTTGCCAAGCAGTGCCATATCCACAGCTGGGATCCGAACAAGCAAACCCCGGGCTGCCAAGAAGCAGAACTGCAAACTTAACCGTTGCACCACCAGGCCAGCCCCTGTTTTACAGTTTTCAGTGTACAGGTCTTTCACCTCTTTGGTTTAGATTATTCCTAGTCATTTTATTCTTTTTGTTGCAATTATAAATGGGATTGCATTCTTAATTTCTCTTTCTGATACTTTGTTGTTAATGTATAGAAACACAACTGATTTTTATATGTTGATTTTGTACCCTGCAACTTTACTGTATTCATTTATTATTTCTAAAAATTTTTTGGTGGATTCTTTAGGATTTTCTATATATGAAATCATGTCATCTGCAGTGACAGTTTCACTTCTTCCTTTCCAGTTTGGATCTGTTTTACTACTTTTTCTTGCCTGATTTTTCTGGCTAGGACTTCTAATACTATGTTAAATAAGAGTGGTGAAAGTGGGCATCCTTGTCTCTTTCCAGTTCTTAGAGGGATAGCTTTCAGTTTCTCTCCATCGACAATGATATCAACTGTGGGTTTGTCATATATGGCCTTTATTACATTGAGGTGCTTTCCTTCTATACCCATTATAGTCAGAGTTTTTATCATAAATGGATTCTACATCTTGTCAAATGCTTTCTCTGCATCTATCGAGATGATCATGTGATTTTTATTCTTTGTTTTGTTAATGTGGTGTATCACATTGATTGATTTGTGGATGTTGAACCATCCCTGCATCCCTGGAATAAATCCCACTTGATCATTGTGTATGATTTTTTATTTATTTGTTTATTTTTGGTGAGGATGATTGGCCCTGTGCTAACAGCTGTTGCCAATCTTCCTCTTTGTGCTTGAGGAAGATTATCCCTGAGCTAACATCTTCCTCTTATTTCTGTGTGGAACAACACCACAAGCGTGGCTTGATGAGCAATGCATAGGTCTGCACCCAGCATCTGAACCCAAGAACCCTGGGCCATCAAAGTGGCATACACAAACTTATCTACTATGCTACTGGGCTGAGCCCTGTATGATCTTTTTAATGTCTTGTTGTATTTGACTTGCAGTATTTTATTGAGGATTTTTGCATCAATTTTCATCAATGCTATTGGCCTGTAATTTACTTTTATTGTGTTGTCCTTGTCTGGTTTTGTTATCAGGGTAATGTTGGCCTCATAGAATGAGTTAGGAAGCTTCCTCCTGTCTTCAATTTTTGGAAGATTTTGAGAAGGATAAGTATTAAGTCTTGTTTCAATGTTTGTTAGAATTCACCAGGGAAGCTGTCTGGTCCTGGACTTTTATTTTTTGGGGAGGTTTTTGATTACTGTTTTGATCTCCTTACTGGTGATTGGTCTATTCAAATTCTCTATTTCTTCTTGATTCAGTTTGGGAAGGTTGTATGATTCTTAGACTTTATCCTTTTCTTCTAGATTATCCAATTTGTTTCCGTATAGGTTTTCATAGTATTCTGTTATAATCATTTATATTTCTGAGGTGTCCATTGTAATTTCTCCTCTTCCATTTCTGACTTTATGTATTTGAATATTCTCTCTTTTTTTCTTGGTGAGTCTAGCTAAAGGTTTGTCAATTTTGTTTATCTTTTCAAAGAATGAGCTCTTGGTTTCACTGATTTTTTTCTATTGTTTTTTTAGCCTCTATTTCATTTATTTCTGCTCTGATTTTTATTATTTCCATCCTTCTGCTGATTGTGGGCTTTGCTTGTTCTTTTTCCAGTTCCTTTAGGTGCACTGTTGGATTGTTTATTTGAGATTTTTCTTGTTTGTTGAAGTAGGCCTGTATTGCTATAAACTTACCTCTTAGAACCACATCTGCTGTACCCAATAAATTTTGGCATTTTGTATTTTCATTTTCATTTGTCTCCAGGTATTTTTTATTTTTCCCTTGATTTCTTCATTGACCCAATCGTTCAGTAGCATTTTGTTTAATGTCCTCATCTTTGTGGATTTTCTGATTTTCTTCCTGTAGTTGATTTCTAGTTTCACATTGCTGTTGTCAGAAAAGATTCTTGGTATTATTTCAGTCTTCTTAAATTTACTGAGATTTCTTTTGTGACCTAATATGTGGTCTATCCTGTAGAATATTCCATATGCATTTAAAAAGAAGGTGTCTTCTGTGATTTTTGTATGGAATGTTCTGTATGTATGTACTAAGTCCATCTGGTCTAATGTGTCAGTTAAGGCCAATGTTTCCTTCTTGATCTTCTGTTTGGGTGATCTCTCCATTGGTGTAAGTGGAATGTTAGAGTCTCCTACTATTATTGTGTTGCTGTCTATTTCTCCTTTTATGTCTGCTAATAATCTCCTTACATGTTTAGGTGCTCCTAACTTGGGTCCATAGATATTTACAAGTGTTATATCCTCTTGTTGCATTGTTCCCTTTGTCATTATGTAGTGCCCTTTGTCTCTTGTTACAGTTTTTGTTTCGAAGTCTGTTTCCTCTGATATAGGTTTTGCTACTCCAGCTTTCTTTTCATTGCCATTTGCATGGAGTATCTTTTTCTATCCCTTTACTTTCAGTTTATGAGTGTCTTTAGGTCTGAAGTGTGTCTCTTTTTGCAGCATATATATGGGTCTTTTTTATCCAATAAGCCACCCTATGCCTTTTGATTGGAGCATTTAGTTCATTGACATTTAAACTAGCTTTTTGTAAGAATGTACTTATTGCCATTTTGTCCCTTTTTTTCTGGGTGTTTTAGTAGTTCTTCTCTGTTGCTTTCTTCTTCTCTTGCTCTCTTCCCTTGTGGTTTGATGGCTTTCTTTAGTATTATGTTTGGGTTCCTTTCTCTTAATTTCTTGTGTATTTATTATAGGTTTCTGGGTTTTGATTACCATGAGGTTCATATATAATAACCTACATATATAGGAATCTATATTAAGTTGATGGTCTTTTTAGTTTGACCTCTTGCTAAAGTCTCTTCTCTTTTACTCTCCTCCTCCCACATTTTATGTTTTTGATATCACATATAACCTCTTTTTTTGTGCATATGCATCCATTACCCTTTTATCATGGATACAGATAATGTTAGAGCTTTTGTCTTTTGACCTTCGCATTAGCTTCATACGTGGTGGATCTGCTACTTTACTGTATATTTGCCTTTACTAGTGATTTTCTTGTTGTGTTTTGAGATAATTTTCTTATTCCTATTTGTGATCTTCTCTTTTCCACTTAAATAAATCCATTTAGCATTTCTGTTAGGGCTGTTTTCTTGGTGATAAACCCCTTTAGATTTTGCTTCTCTGGAAAACTCTTTATCTCTCCTTCTATTCTGAATGACAACCTTGAAGTATAGAGTATTCTTAGCTGTAGATTTTTTCCTTTCAGCACTTTAATTATACTGTTCCATTCCCTTCTAGCCTATAAGGTTTCTGCTGAGAAGTCACCTTACAGCCTTATGGAGTTTCCTTTGCATGTAACTTGTTGCCTTTCTCTTGTGACTTTCAGGATTCTCTCTTTATCTTTAATTCTTGACATTTTAATTATAATGTGTCTTGGTGTGGGCTGCTTTGGCTTTATCTTGCTTGATGCTCTCTCTTCTTCCTGTACCTAGATGTCTGTTTCCTTCTTTTGGTTAGGAAATTTGTCAGCTATTATTTCTTCAAATAGATTCTATGTCCCTTTATCTCTCTCTCCTCCTTCTGGGTCACCTATAATATGGATGTTAGTGTGCTTGATGTTGTTGCAGAGGTCCCTTAGACTGTCCTCATTCTTTTTAATTCTTCTTTCTTTTATCTGTTCAGCTTGGGCAATTTCCTCTAGTCTTTTGTCCAGCTCACTGGTCTGTTCTTCTATATCATCTACTCTGCTATTGAGCCCCTCTAGTGAATTTTTCATTTCCAGTGTTGTATTCTTCATTTCTGATGGGTTCTTTTTTATATTTTCAATTCTTTGTTGAAGTTCCCACTGAGTTCATCCATTCTTCTCCCAAGATCAGTGAGCACACTTGTGACTATTAGTTTGTACTCTTTGTCAGGTAGATTGTTTATCTCTGTTTCATTTAGTTCCTTTTCTGAAGTTTTGTCCTGTTCCCTTACTTGGAACATATTCTTTTGTCTCCTCATTTTGCCTCTTTCTCTGTGCTAATATCTATGTATTAGTTAGGTCATCTACATCTCCTGATCTTCGAAATGCCTTATGAGGTCAAGCAGTGTGCTTCCCTCTTGTCACCAGGTCCAAATGTTCCAGGAGTGTCCCCTGTGTGAGCTACATGTGTCCTTCCATTGTGGTGGGGTTGCTCTTGCTGCGGGTACATGGGGAGGCTAGGCTGTACCTCTGCTGGGCTGGTTGTAATGCTCAGCTGTGTGTTGCTGCTATGGTCCCTTCAGTCACTTTATCGTATGTGGGGACCCCCAACATAGTTGGCATCAAGATCTAATAGCACATTCCTATTGCAGTTTTTCTATTAAGTGAGTAGGCCCCAACAGTGGCTGGTTGCTAGGCTCAGGGACTTACAATTGCTGTAGGCCTCCAGCCTACAAGGCTGTTGTCAGCTCTCTCGGGATTGCAACTGTGTGGGACCAGCCACAGGCCCAGGAGCACCCAATTGTTTCAGGTTTGGAAGATGGGGCTGATCCCCTATGTGGCTGTTTGACAAGCACAGGTCTGCTGCAGCTGACAAGCCCCACTTCCCACAGGGCCACACACCTGGTCAACACAGCCTGGCCCCATGCACATGCCCTGACCCACGGAAGCAGAGCCAGTTTCCCCACTGCAGAGGCCCAACACACTGCACCAATGCAGACCTGGCCCTCATGCATGCCCTGCCCTACAGAGGTGGATCCATTCACCCAGCTGCAGATGTTCCAGGCACCCCACCTATGTGGGCCCACAAGTTGCCTGAGGCCTTGCTGTTGAGTGAGGCCAGTCCCTAGGGAGGGTTGCCTGCCCTGGCTGAGCTGGATTGAATCAGTGCTCTAGTGGGTAGGGCAGACCTCTGAGCTCACAGACCAGGGAAAGGACTCCAAAGGCATCTGCCAGTGTCTGTGTCACCACACCTGTACTAGGTCACAATAATGGCTGAAGACAATGTCTCACTCCCTGGGGAGGTAGTCCCTGCCTGGCAGAGAGGTCTCACCTCTCACCAAGATGTGCCCAGAGCCTATCAAGTGAGTCTCTTTTCACCAAAGGACTGTGTACCTTTCTTTCTGGTGATTTTAGGTTACTTTCCAAAATGGGTGAATTTGTGCATGGGCCCTTTAAGAACACAAGGTTTTCCCCTTATGTCTGATAGCTTTTGGGGGAGTATTCCTCGTTGTAGTTAATAGCCAGCAAAGCCACATATTATGACACTTGTTTCATTTGTGCTAAGTCCAAAAGCTGCTTGAAGTGGTAACACTTCCCTGCTTAGATTCCCCACTCCTCCATGGACGGATTCATACCTTAGGATTATTCCTGGCCAGCCATGAAGCACCACAGCTAGAAGGTGGCTTTTTCTCTCCAGAAATGAATTTCTGCCTCTTCCACCTCAGTCCGTACTGTCCATTGTTGTGGGAGTTCTTTTCTTCCAGTTTCCTGTTCTCTCTCAGGAGTAATTGTTCCCAGAGTAGTTGTAAGTTTGTTGTGTCCTTGGGAGGAGGTGAGTTCAAACTCTACCTACAGCACCATCTTGACACTATCAATCTGAATTCAAAGTTAGTTGCTCAAATTGTATATTTCAAAATAAGAATAAGCTCATCAAGGAAAAGAATCCTTCTATTGAGTATTTTAAAGATTGGCTCAGAGTTAATACCCATGAATTTACTTCTTCATTGACAGACCTCAAGTGTACACTTCCTCAATATTATTTTACCAATAGAAAATTCTGGTAGTTCCCCCCTGCTTCCTATGAGAAAAAAAGAGAGGGAGGGAGGGAAGGAAAGAGAGAGGGGAAGAAAGAAAGAGAGAGAGAGAGACAGAAAGAAAGAAAGAAAGAGAGAGAGAGAGAGAGAGAAAGAAAAGACAACAGTATTGTAGATCTTTTTTCTCAGTTTGAACATGATTCAATAATGCAAAATTCTCTTGGGTCTACAAGGAAAAATTTATTATAAACTTCAAGATAACATATTCATATTTATATTTATTTATATATTTAAAATATAACTTCAAAAATCTTCTTGCTATTCCTTGTAGAAAATATTCCTACAATCAAAATATAGTTGGACTTCTCTATTTTTCACACCAAGCTTTAATCTCCATAGAAACTTATTAAAAATATAAAGATGCCCAAGCCCTATAACCTGAGATTCTGATTGGCCATATCTAATGGGATGTCACAGTATTTGCATTTGTAACAAATCCCTCAGGTGACCCTGATGTGTAACCCACACTGACACTAAACTCACATCTAATTCCAGAAGCAACCATTTACTGAGCATCTGCTTTGAGCTGAACACTATTCTAAATAATATGTAAGAACTTTTTAAATCCTACAAGAAACTTAGGAAAAGGTAAGTGATGTCTTCTCCATTTTGTAGATGGGGAAAGCAAGGCTTTAAGGGGTTGTGGTTTCCATCAGGGCTATTAGCTACCAGGCGCCAAAGACAGGATTTGAACTTGGGTCTCTCAAGTGCTAACACCGATGCTATGCTGACAGCCCTTTTCACCTTGACCCCTCTCTGTGCCCTACGTGTAGACGTGATGCCTGGAGCTGCCGTCTTTCATCTGTTAGTCAATAAATCAACATGGTAAAGATAACTGAGCAGAAATTTAATATAAACCTGGGTCTCTAATGACATTGTTGAACCTCAACACTGGCCCTAGACTTCATGCTATCAGAATACTTATTAGGAAAGAAAAATACACCCTATCTGTTTATGTTCCTGTTAGTCATTAATTCTATTAGTTTTAGCTAAACGCATTCCTCTCTGACATGAATTTTGCTAGGTGTAGCAAACTACATGGTAAATCTCTCACAGATCAGGTTTATTGTTTATTCCTACAGCGCCTAGAACTGAGCTTTTCATATGATAGAAACACAGGGAAGTTTTTGTGGGGATGCATATGTGTGATGTCTGTTTTGATGTTTCAGCATGTCTACCTGCTCTTCTACTGGGCCTGTTAGTCTCTTTGCAGATGCTCTTCCTTCTGAACATAAATTAAAGTTCTCTGAGAGTTAGCTTTGATAAAGAACCTGAAATAAAACCAGATTCCAGGACCCCTTATATTTATAACCTGGCCTGTGTTAAGGATGTTGGCTCTGTGACATTACTATTAATCATAACCTTCCTTCTGTCACAAAAGACATCATCAAAGTATCCAAACCAAGGCCACGAGTCACTTGAGGAACATTCTGATGACAAATTCTCTCCTAGACGTTGCTACTTTGCTACACTTCCACTAGGATAGAAACAGGTTCCCAAGGCATTCATTCTTACTGGGACAGCTAGACTGAAAACTGCTCCATCCATCATTCAACAAGCAGGCCCCTTCAACCATGCCTCACCGTAAGTTGCTTTACTCTGCCACGCACTTGCATTGGATCTTGGTGAAGTAGCTTGACCCATGATGGGGGAGACTACATCACCAGTAATTGAGAAATTGCAGCTTGATTTATTCTTTCTGACTGAGTGTGTGCAGCCACCTACCACTTGGCTGCTCTTCTCCTTGCCTTGCTTTGATCAATTGAGACAGGATTTTCAGAATAAAGCTAGGTGAATCAATTAGACCATAGTTTTTGAAAGGGTGATATGGACATCATCAACGAAGTGATTTTAGGTGTACACAAATGAACATTTAAGATTTTTAATAGTCACGAATTTTAATATAGTTTAAAAATATATCTAGCACATCACATCTATGATTTCGTGGATACTCAGTAGTCTTGTGTGGGTACATAGATGTGTGTTTATGTTTCTCTTGAACATGTGTTTACATATGTGTAAGAATGCGTATGTATACATGCATGTACAGTCATCTGTTGCTTAACGACAGGGATACTTTCTGAAAATTGTGTCATTAGGCGATTTCATCATTGTGCGAACATCACAGAGTGTACTTACACAAACCTAGATGGTATAGCTTACTACATACCTAGGCTATATGGTACCAATCTTATGGGACCACTGTCATTTACATGGTCCATTATTGACTGAAATGTTTTTATGTGGTATATGACTGTTTACACACATGTAAATGTATGTAACCATTTCTCTTTAAAATATGCTTAAGTAAAAAGTGTTTTGTTTTAGAGAAATAAATTATTTATTCAATGGTACAGATGACATATGGATTTAGCAAAAATTTTGAAGGCGATGCATGAATGACTAGTGTTTGGGAAACACTGTAAAGTACCAATTACTGAACTCTAAGAACGTCACTAGGAGAAAGAAATGTAATTATGCCATGCAGAAGATAATGCTAACATTACCCAATCACAGAGGTCAAGACATGGAGAATCCACTTCCGATAGCTGGAATCCTTCCTAAATGAATTCAAAAGGTCTCATAAATTTTACTTCAGAATCAGCTTGGCAACTATATATTGAATTCCTACTATTTGTAAGACTTTGTCTTAGTTTTTTAGAGGTACGAAAATGTCTAAGATACACGATGTTTTCAATGCTTCTATAAGGGTATAAGGAAGGACCTTGCACGAAACCCGCCAATGACTTCTCTCCAACTTGAAAGAAGACCTAAGTTTCTGACCTCTTTATAAGTGCTACAAGCTGACCTTCAGCCTCATCTCCTAGCCTTCTGCAATCTGTCCTTTGTACTAGCCATGCTGGCTTCCTTTTCTTTCCTCCATTATTCCATGTTTGTTCCCACCTTAGAATCTGGAGACAAGATGGTCCTTCTACCTGGAATATTCTTTCTTTTATTTCCATGGGGCTGACCAGGAAAAGGTCATTTATCTCTTACCTAAATGACCTCTTCAGAGAGGGCCTTCCTGAATACTTCATCTGAAGAGTCTCCTTCTACCCCAGGCCCAGGAAAAAGCTTACTCTCTATCTTATTTATTTTGTTGATCTTCATCACAACTCTTACCACTATCAGAAAATTACCTTATATATTCACTTGCTTATTATCTGTCTTCCCCAGAAGAAAATAAATTGAACAAGATCAGGGACCATGTCTCTCTAAGTTAACACTATCTTCTCTCTGAACTACAATGTAAAAAACAAGATCTGGTACACATTAGATACTCAATGCATATTTTTAAAGGAATGAATACAAAGCAGCCATGATGTTTCATGGCCAAACTACAAAAACTTTATGTAGTGAAGTGAGCATGGCTGATGAGAAAATATTTTATGATGGAGAAGGAACTTGGCAGAATTTTGACAGGAAGAGATAGAAGAATGGGGAATTTTCTTGAAAAGGAGAATCACATGATCAAAAGTGTGGGTGAAAGAATGAGACAAATTGGGGGAGATTCTGAAAATGCAGCAGGAGCAGGGACTCCGAGTGGACACTCCATCGGTTAAGTTAATGTGTTAAGAGCCAAAATATCACCCTCTGAAAGCAAGATACATTTTTTCCTCCTGTAGATATCCAACCAATCTCTACGAGACAGCAGCATGGATTCTATAGCCAGAAGTCCCAGAGGACCTGCAGCTTGAATTGTAGATGTGTTGACTTCATTATTCCACATCCTTCCAGGTGCTTTTGCTGTGTTACAGAGCAAGGTCCCTCATGTTGTAGTCCAGTGTTATGCCTCGTAATTCTTGTATGGCATAGAGAGGTCTCTTGTCTCACTGAGCCTCAGTTTCCCCATATGTAAAAAGTACAGAGTTAGCTCTCTAAGGTCTCCATTAGCTCTGGCATTCAAGAACTAAGGAAGAATCAAGGAATTAAATGTTAGGAATGTTTTGTGAATGTTCTCCTGCAGTACAACACTGACAAGCAGACCAACACAAAGCAATCTCATTGGGTGTGTCTGGAAAAGGATGTTAAAAATTAAAGGAGGTAAGAAATGATGGTGCCTCAGACTAGGGTGGTAGCGGAGGTAATGGCGAAAAGTGGTCAGATTGTAGATATAGTTCAAAGGGTATCCAATAGTAATTTTCCTTTTGACTAGCGTAGACTTCAAATCCTTGCATCACTAAGTAAAATAACGGTGACTCAATGACACGATCAAAGTGAAGGTCAACCCAGTTGTCCCATGTGTTACTGCTGCTGAGTTTACACATTTGTTTGGAGCTCACATAGCCCCTTCCCACTCATTATATAATTTGGTTTTCCCAACAACTTTGTGTGGGGGGAGGAGATGAGGAGGATACACAGTTCATCTAATTTATAGGGAAAGAAATAGAACTGAGATCACCTGTGGTGAATAGTGAGGATTGGACTTGAATTGCAGCCTCCTGTTTCCATACAGTCTCTTGGGACAGAGGAGGCTAAGCTATGGTCAGACAATCCCTCTTGAGACAGACGATAAACTATCTTCACTGTATCAAATAGTCTGTCTAAGTAGCATAAGTAAGCTTTGAAATCATAGATTTATTTCTTTGTCTAATTCCCCTCGGGGTCATATATGAATCTATAAGCCAATCAATAACAACCAAGTCTTGAAAGCTCTTTTTCTCCAATTAAGAAGATATTTCCCTCATACAAATCTTATGTGGTAAGCAGCTATGGATTCTACTTAAGGAGTCTGAACAGCATTTCATGACTACATGGAGAACATTTGCCTTTTGAATTACACAATCATGGATGCTTTATGAAAATGTCTGCATTACCTGGGATCACAGGTCCACAGGTATTAAAACTAGCAAACTCTCTCCATTTGATATCATGATTGTAGAAATAACAATTAGTCATTGTCAACTGAACAAATCTATTGAAATCAGCAAATTCTCTCTGTTTGATTTCATGATCATAGAAATAAATTTGGCCTATAAGCTTGTCCTTCTACCAGCTGAACCCTGCACTTGCCCTTATTTCATAAAGGGATATTCCTCTCCAGGCCAGAAAAGCTCCTAACTTATTCCATCACCCTATAATATTATCTTTTCACATCTATCTCTTTCAAAAAAACATCAGAATTTACAAAATAACATTTTAAAAATAAAAAAACCCTCAAGCCACAGAAAATGGTATTTGATAATTTGATAATACAAATTACATCATAAGGGTCATATCTCAAACATGTACCGGTCAGGGATGTGTTAAATAGTTGAAATCTCTCTAAAGAAAAGCTCTGGAGAAATCTATTTCATCTTTTATGAATTGCCAAAGTGACAGTGTTTGTTCAAAGGCCACTTGGGTAACATGGAGACCTTTAATGGATTAGAAAGCAATCAAAAGGACAAAGATCAAGGCAGTTAGTAGGTGCCAGCTCTCATGCTCCGTTTCTAGCTTGCCACCTTTTTCCTTTCTTAAGCAGGCTTGAGTCATGTGGGGAATATATCTTTTCAGGAAGTATAGTAATTGACCACAGGGTCTAAGCTTTCAGATGAAATGAGCATTTCCATAAATACAGTGTCTTAAAAAGTTTGCTGGTCTCTGATAGAATCTATAACACCCCCCGTTGAGTGAGGAGAATGTTAGTTTCCAAAAGACACTCTCAGAATTTCAGTGGCCTCCTGGAGCCTCTAAGCTCCAGCCCTTTTAGGCTTTTAGAATCATCTGGAACAATAGTTAAGCAGACAATGCCTAGAAAATTACCATGCCTGAGGCACAGTGTCCATGTTTTAAAGGAATTGACTTAAAGGAGAAATGAGCTACTTCATGGCAAAGAGAAGTCAGTCATATCTCAGTAAGGATGGGCTAGGTGAATTGATGAATTTTGCTGAATACTCCCTAGGTATTCGGTAGAATGAACTGTAGGGCTCTTTTTCCTAAACAACTGGGTAGTTCAAGTTGGCTCAGCTACCTCAAAGAACATATTCTACCAAGAATGAAATGACTCCAGTGACTGCTGACTGTTTGTGTCCATTTGCACAGCAGCAGAGGAAAAATATAAGCCAGAAAGCAAGACATTTTTAGCTCTAAAGATCATTAACCAAGAGTCTGGATCCTTGTGAAGCTGAGAAATAACTTTCCGAAAGATAATTTTAAATATTCAGGGAAAAGGTAATATGATTATATTTCTTCTAACATTCAAACATTTAAGACACTTTTATGTTGAATAAGTGGCCTCAAGTTACAGGCACTAGGACAGTTTTTTATCTTTCTTCTATAAAATAAGAAGCTCCTTCTCAGTAAGAATGGTGTCATATTCATCTCTTTTGAATGCCTTACAGTGTCCAGAGTCAGTGCCTTCATGAATATACTACATTTTTCATAAAAGTCTGTTAATGTACTTTCATATTTCCTCCTAGTTAGAAGGAGGGCATTTCCAGAAGTGAGACCTCTTGCCTTCAACCATGATAATATCTCAGCTTTAGGTCAATCACTTATGCTGTATTATTCAGGAAAAAGGGAAAAATAAACATCCATGATGATCAACAGAACTACTAACTGCCAATCTCTGATCAAGAGTTTTACCGAAATCAAAATTCTGTTGTAAAATCCAACCTGAATTGTCTTTGCAGTGAGCTCTGACAGCTCAAGGATGGGAGTTGTGCACCTGTATCAAGACTCACAGGGTGGTGAGAGCTGATATTTACTGCCTCCTCTGTATGTCCCTGGTACCAGCAGAGGCAGACTGAAGCTCCCACAGCTTTCTAAGCTAAGAAAAAACATAACCGCAACTAAAGGTTGGAAATGGAGGAAGATCACACAGACAGATGCTTCTCTTTGTTCTTAAGCATTGTTAACTTTGGCACAACTTCTGGCTTGGGGAAGAGAGTTTTAGAGAAGAATGACTTGCTTAAAAGATACGTTGTATCTCTGAGTGAAAGCCGAAGGCCATAGTCAACTGATGGTACAGGAGAGAACATTTCCTCAGATTTGAGAACACTTCCAGAGATTCCATTAGGGGGTGAAAATGCAGTGGATCTAGTTTCAAGCAACGATGGACTGTCACTTAAACGAGACTGTGTGTCTGTGCATGGGTTGTGGAGATAATATTACAAATGATGGTAAAATTCAGGTCATTTTTTTCCTTGTTTATTTAGCAAATGTTTATTCAACACTTGCTATGGGCTAGGCCATTGCAAAGGCTCATAAAATAGTGTCTCTCTCTTACAGGAGCTTACAATCTAGTAGATAGGGGTAAACTTTTGTAAGCAGTGTGGTCTGCATATTGATTAGATCAGCATAACTGCTTTAGCCAAAAGTTTGGGTCTTTTTGGCTCCATTCCACTCAAAGAGCACTTGGCAGAGGCCAAAAGATTTGTCTCTCCCAGCACTGAACTAATTGTCTAATTTAGAAGGCCAACATTTGTTGAGTGTTTACTATGAATTTGATAAGGCTTTTGGATAGGACCTCATATGGAGGGAACTAAAACTTAGAGGAAGTTTAGTAACCTGCTCAAGTTTGCATAGCAAGTTACAAAAAGAGCTGGGATTCAAACCCAGGCTTTCGGAGTCGAGAACCAATGCTCTGAACCATTAATCTCTTTCCTCTGTTATTGATGAGTCAAGGCTATGTACACAGAATGTAAATTTAAAATTATAGATTGTATTGATAGGAGGATCATTCAGGAAAAGTAGATCATAAAAAAAAGCAGGCACCATGCTTTCCTAAGCAATAAACAGATGTGAATATGGGATGTAAGAGAAACAGCATTCCTTTATTACACCACATTGTCCTGAATTCATAGCCCCCCAACTCAATTTCCTGCAGAGCCTGTGTCCTACCTCCCTGAGAGGCACAGGAATCAATTGTTTGGTTTAAGTGACATTGCAATGACTCAGTGACCCAGAGATGATATTTTCTCTGACTCCCTTGCATGGTGATTTTCAAAACAAACTATGAGTTTTATTCACTCTAACTTCGGTTGCTTTTCTTAGATGGGCCCTCAATCCAGACCTCTACATTTGCCAACAAACAACGAAAGTGTCTAGGTCCTAGATTCTTTACTATCTCCACAGGGTGTAAAGGATGCAGTCTGCATACTGCTCATCCATCCATCCAAGTCCGAGTCTATGGTAGACATCATCACAACTTTTACATTTGGCATGAGAGACGTAATTTTGTTTTCTACCTCAAGAGTTTATTGAGGGCAGAACCTGTCTGCTTGAGTCCGTCCGCCCTATACTAGTGATTCCCAACCTTTATCCCACCACAAAATTACCTGCAAGAATGTTAAGTTAAAGCAGATTCCTGGGCTCCACTCCCTAGTACCCAACTCAGTATGTCTGAGCTGGGACCAAAGAATTTCTATTTCTAACAAGTTCCCAGGTGATGGTGATGCTACTGGGCCAGGTACCACACTTTGAGACCCATTGCTGTTTAATTGGTAATGCTGTGGTTGAGATCATGGGCTCCAGAGCCAAATTGCCGGCTTAAATGCCAGCCCCGCCACTTATGAGGTCTGTGGCTTTAGACAAGTTATTAAACTTCTGGGTGCCTGCAATTCCTCATACGCAAAATGTGATGAGAGTAATGTCCCCCATGGGGTTATTGTAAGGATTAAGTGAGCTCAAGTATATTAAGTTCTTAAAACAGAACTAGAACTTAGTAGGTTGATTAAAATGTGTTGGCTAATATTATTTATTCATTGTGGTTCTTGTAATTGCAGGTACTCAAATGCTCAGTTTATTGAAATTAACACCCAGAATTATAATAATGTATCTGACAGGTGGCCTCTTTAAGCAGCAGGCGGCACTAAGATGTAAGAGGTTACAGCAGTTTACAGCTCTTTTAGGAGGCCATTTTTAGTTGCAATATTTCTTCATAGACTGTATTACCAACTGTTTGGGTTTTTTGATTATCAAATTGATGCATGTACAGAGGTAGACTATTGCAGAGTTATCGATGCTCAGAAGAAAAACCTAACACTTGTCATACAAAAGACAGAAAGAAAGACTGAATCTTCTTCAGCATTGCCTCTCGTTAAAGGTAGAGCAGGATGCTTCTTTTCCGAAACACTGGGAGAGCTTTGAAACAATTGTGTTGTCACTAGACCATGGCTTGGTTTTATGGCTGGCATTTCTCATGAGGATGATTGAAGTCTGTCATCCGAATTACTTGTCTCTTTTCATTATTCATTCACGTGTCCACAGTCATGCAGTTGCCGTGATACTCCTTCTGAGCCCCTCAGCTACAAATTGCATACAGCACACAGGGAATGAGAGACTTAGGAATTTGGCGCTCTGATGCAGAGGCCACACCTAAAGGGTTAACTATTTGTCTGAACCTAAAATCAGACCACTCAAATCATCAAAGCTTTCTTTGCTCTGACTTTTCAGGTCATTCATTTATACACACACACACACACCCACACACACATATATATATACACACGTAAGTTTAGCTGTATATTTACCAAATCATGTTTATTGATAAGAAATATGCATAAAATGGGGAGAGATGAAAAAATCCAATGAAAAACACAATAATGTGTAATTATTGTGGAGAGAAATTGATCTACTATAAAAATAGCATTTAAATTTTCCATTATAAATCAAGTCTGAACTTGATCTGAACTCATACTGTATGGGGTTTCCTATAAAGTAACGATAATGTTTTCCACTTTTGACTTGTGGAATATGTCTCAGGTCTTCATGATTGTTCTGACTTTCTGATGACCAACAGAATTTTTTTGCAACCTATTTTATGCAGAGTGTCTCACACATAATAAGTGCTTGAATAAATGTCAGCAGTTCGATCATAGCATAGGGCTAGCCACTCTGCCGGGTGAAGATCAACGCTGCTTTCAGCTCTTACCAATTTTTCATTCCTGTAGTCATTGAGTGAAGTTGACACTGGCAGGAGGCTGGGGTAAGATATGTTCATCCACAGAGCATCTCAAAAAGTAAATCAAGTTCAATTTGGACAAAGATGTTTTTAAATCTTAAAAATGTTGCTGTATTAATGTAAGGTATAGTTGCAGCTTTCAGGCAGAGTGTAAAGACATTGTGATTAGCAATATCCTTTCAGAGAAGTAAGTATAAACTATGAATCAAACCATACAGCTCTCCCCCAAATAGATTGACCACATATTGCAGGAGCTACAAATTAATAGTTAGCCACTAATCTAGCCATTTATGTACCTAGCAGACATGCAGCAGACTCTCATTATGTTTTATTTGAATTACATGATGGTGACAATAGTTGAGAGAGAACATGCTTATAATACCATTTTTGTCATCCATGGTCTGTGTGCCTGGGTGATTTCAATACTGTGGAAGCACCAATTTCAGATTTTAAGAACATGTTTGTCTGCAACTCGTCTATACCCTATTAACTCTGATGTGTTCCAGTGTGACCTGTAGCAATTCTAATAACCTATCTTTGTTTTCTGAATGGTGGATTTTGTGAATTTCAAGAGCCATCAGAAGGTCTTTATGTTTTCAGTCTGTGTGGAAGCTAGATGACATGACTCTCTTCTTTAGAACTAAGCCAACAGTTGAAATACTAACAAAAAGCCCATGAATTTCATTGAGATTGCTTGTTTGATTTCTACAGTGAATCATTTCCTTGTGAGAAAAATCATATTCTGTGGGGATTCTAGGAAAACAATTACTCCCAGGAATGTCTAGATACAACTGCAATGGTGTGGGAGAAAATTTCTCCTCTGGAAATGCGTAACCATAAGATTCATATTTTCCTTCTTCTCCCTATTCTTGTCCTATTAGTAAGTGAGCAATAAAAGAAGCCCCTGGTAAATGTATTACCAAGGAGCTCAGGGCACAGTAAATATTCCCTTTTAAAAAATATCCTTTCCAATTCTTTGTGATTTCATTAGCTAAGCAGCATCCTTTATATCTAGTCTGATGCTTTCTACTAAGATGGGAATTCTAAGTGAGGTCTGGCACCAGAAAGACCGTAAGTCTAAAACATGAAATCTTAAACCTGTATGACAACGCCTAACACCTACCTTGAGACTTTCGACTTCAGCTCAGATCTAGTGAGATGTCATACTATACCTAGACTCTCTCAGAGAAACCAGACAGATAAAATGGTCAGGCAGATGGCTTACGGAGGAAAAACACTGTATTAAAAATAAACAGGACATCCATCAGGGAAAAATGCCCTTGAGGAACTTTTAGTGTTTTAAGCTTCTCCAAGTTTTCAATCAATCCAGGTCACTTAGCGAAATCAATAAAATGTCATCCCAGTTCCAAAGAAGCCTTCGAGTGTGTTTGGAGAGAAGGATGGCTCTGAAATTTAAATGGAGTGTTGTTGCTACAGTGAGATCACAACACTTTTAAAAATATTTCAAGGCTGCTTCTTACAATGCTTGAGTTTAAGATAACTTGCCTATGTTAAGTTGATGGTCTCTTGAGTTTGAACTCTTTCTAAAAGCTCTACTCTTTTATTCTTCTCATCTTACATTTTCTGTTTTTGATATCATATCTAACTTCCGTGTGTCTGTTACCCTCTTATCATGGAAATGGATAATTTTAATACTTTTGTCTGTTGACCTTCATATTATCTTTGTAGGTGGTTGATCTACTAACTTTACTGTATTTTTGGCTCTACCAGTGATTTTATTGGTTTTTTAAAAATAATTTTCATACTCCCATTTGTAGTCTTCTCTTTCCCATTTAAATGAATACTACTCAGCCATAATAAATCATGAAATCGGGCCATTTGTGACAACATGGATGGACCTTGAGGGTATTATGCTGAATGAAATAAGTCAGAGGGAGAAAGTCAAATACCATATGATCTCATTCATAAGTAGAAGATAAAAACAATAACAAACAATCACATAGAGACAGAGATTGGATCGGTGTTTACCAGAGGGGAAGCGGGGAGGGAGGAGGACAAAGAGGTGATTAGGCACATGTGTGATGAGGGATTGTAATTAGACTTTGCCTGGTGAACATGATGTAATCTCCACCGTAATCAAGATACAATGTTGTACACCTGAAATTTATATAATATTCTAAACCTATGTAACTACAATAAAAAATAAAAGAAAATAATAACAACAACAAAAAAGATGACATGACTATATCTCTGTCGCACCTTCCATTTTCTCGTGTAAATGGGTACTTGGCATTTACTGTACAGCCATAGATTAATCCAAAGGTGGATCCTTCCACTTTTGGAACCATTCTTTGGTCACCTGCAACATTTGCAGATACGCCAACAAGATTTGCTTGGTAATGAATCATTTTAACTCGGGAAATATTCTTTCCAATGCCACAAATTAAATTCGGTGTAAATCTTCCTATCATTGACCCATCCAGATTGAACCCACACAATGAGTTCTTCTTCTAAGTAAGTATGCCAATTACAGCATGTTTTTGCCATAGTCTTTTGGAGATCTGTAGTATCCAAGCATCCCCACAGCTCATTTTGTTCAAGGATTTCCACAAATCTACCTTTGACCAAATGTGAACCAAACATAGAGGAAAAAAACAAAAAAACAACACTTCTTCCTATCTTCACCATTTCTATCTCCAATCCCACTCTTTTCAGGCATCCTAGGGTATAAATCTTTTTTTTTTTTTTACTTATTTTATTGAGTTCAGATTGGTTTATAGCATTGTATAATTTCAGGTGTACATTATTATATTTCAGTTTCTGTGTAGACTGCATCGTATTCGCCACCAACAGTCCAATCTTTATCCGTCAGCATATACATGTGCCCCTTTACCCCTTTTGCCCTCCCCTCACCTCTTTCCCTGCTGGTAACCACCAGTCTGTCCTCCTTATCACTGTGTTTGTTTGTTTATCTTCCACATATGAGTGAAATCATATAGCATTTTTCTTTCTCTGTCTGACTTATTTCACTTAGCATAATGCCCTCAAGGTCCAGCCATGTTGTAGCAAATGGCATAATTTTACCTTTTTTACAGCTCAGTAGTATGCCATTGTATTATAGACCACATCTTCTTTATCCATTATCTATTCATGGTCACTTGGGTTGCTTCCACATCTTGGCTGTTGTGAATAATGCTGCGATGAACATAGGGGTAGGTTAGAAATCTTAATCTGAGTCTTATTTACCCCTTCTCCAATACGTTACTGGTTACAAAGTCCTCAAAGTGCTTCTTTGATATTGTGCCTTGGATTTATTCTTTCCTCTCCTTTTCTTCTATGTTAATCCTAATATTATAGCCAATAATTACCGTGGGTTTATAGAAAAGCATTGTGCTGAATGCTATTCATACACATTTGCATTTAATCTTTATAAAAAACTCTGGAAGGCCATTATTCTTGTTTTACAGAGGAGGAAATTGAGGATCTGATTGATCAAGTGACCTTGTCATAAGATCACCTTGATAGTAAATCTGTACAAGTCTGAGTGATGGTAACAGGCTTCTACCTGGCCTCCTGGGCTCCCCATCCTCAGCCTCTAATCTAACCTTCAGGCAATCAGTCTTTCAAGCAGTGACTTCTATCAGCCTGATTAATCTCTTGCTTAAGAACTTACTTTTTTTCTTCTGTTTCAGTTAAATACCTACTCCATCTGGCATTCTAGGCCATATTACCAGGGAGTCCATTTTATATGTGGAGACTTAGATCCCCATTATTTGCTGTTGCTAATCCTTTTCTCCAACTGAATCAGTCTTCTTATCGACATGTCCCAACCAAACAAGGATCGCCATTTTCACTCTCACCTCTAGTTCATCCCTTCTTTTTCTTTCCTACAGCTAATGTCTTCCTTATATTTGTTCTTCCACAAATTTGGAGGAACAAATTATATTTGTTCACATATTCCTGAAATATCTTTTCTTCCATATTTTCCTCAAGTCCCTGTTAAATGCTCATACCATCCTTGAACATTCCTTATTCAGTTAGTCTCTCTATTAATTAGTGTAATGATAGCTTCTCAAACAAATGTATAAAGTTGCAAATATAATAAAAGCACATATCCATGATTAGCAGGTGGCTTTCATCCACACAGTGATTCTAGAACCCAGACTCCTGTTATCACATGGCTCCTCTATCCCTCAGAAGGTGGTCTTCATATAACAGCAACATCAGCATTACTTGGGAACTTATTAGAGATGCAAATTATAAGGCTGTATCCCAGACGTACTGAATCAGAAACTATGAGGACAGGTCCCAGAAATCTGTGTTTGTACAAGCCCTCCAGGTAATTCTAATGCACACTAAAGTCTGCAAATCACTACCCTACAGCCTCATAGTCATCTACATCCAGCCTGTGGAAATTCAGAGAATGTGGACGAGAACCACGTGCTTCTTAAAAGCATTGTTCCCAAAGTGATGCACATCACTTCCATTCATATCTTACTGGCGAGTGCTAATTAAATGATCATGCCTAATGCAAGGGAGATGTGAAATGAGGTCCCTGTAGTCCTCATTTCAGTAATATATAGATAGACAAATGTGAGCACGGTCCTTTTAGGAAACCGTCTTCCATCCCCTGGTTTTCATAAAGTATGCTTTAGAATGCAGTCTGACAGGTTCTTAAAGTCAATTTCAATGCTTCTGTCAGCTCAGTTTCTCAGAATGAACATTTTTATTCCTTTTTCCTCTTCGTTGTAGTTCGATTTTCTTCGTCATTTTACTTGGTTACAGCTTGACGTAAATGTCTTTCTCTATTCATTAAGCGACTGGCCACTGCAAACCTTCAGTTGCAGGTTGCTGTAACATGTCAGCTTATTTTCTATCAGTGTAAAGTGGCCCAGCCGATGGGCTTGTCATGCAGAACTCAGGACACAATGGCTAGCTGTTCCTCAAGCACAGTGTGAATGTTTCTAATTTTGAATTTGTCTTCTCCGCATGTATTCTGCACTGACATTCTTTGGCACTCAAGTCATGAAAGTATTCACGAACAGGAGGGGATATTTTTTAGCTCAAGGTATCAAAGTTGATGAAGTGCAATGTCCCTGTGTGCCCTAGTTCTGTGCAACTTAGCAAGTCAAGTTCATTACCTTGACTGCACTCAGACCCTATGGAACACTTGACAGTATAGAGAGTGACCAAATCATTTATGGAACCAGATACATTACTCATCCCTCAATATAAAACAATGTTTCATTTTCCCTATAGTAAGATTCAAAAACGTTTATTTTTGGCCAATTATATATATAATTGTTAAGGATGTAGATGAAATAGTCAAATATCTATTTATACACTTTACTAATTTCATTCTATACACATTTTTAATTCATATAAAAATGGCATAGTTTAGAATTATCCTTCTTTTTCTTTTTGTAAAATAATTATGTTGAAATATTTCATAAGAATCTTCAAGTCCAATTCCTTTGTCATCTCTAGAGCTACTTTTTGAATTATCTTGTGGTTTTCCCGAGCATATTATCTTGACTTCCACTTATCTTTTTGGAAATACAGCCCTTATTCAATCTGCGTAAGAGGCCATAGCTGAAATTGTTGATCCTAGTACAAGTACACGATCACAAAACAGAAGGGCAATGTTATTTTGTATTGTCTAAAGTTTACTTCATTCTTTAAATGTTCGTGGTGTTCCTCTACAGTGTAGCTGGGTACTGTATTGTTTTCTAAAAAGACTTAGAAGAGGTTACTTTTAAGTAACCTCTTACTTGCTAATAACCTCTTGCTAATACTTAGCACTTTTAGCTCATATCGCTAAATAATCCATAACTATGTGTTACATTTCTTTACCCCAAACTAGCATTGGTTGAGATTGTTACAGGTTAAAGACTTCCCTGACGGTGTTCTCATATTCCAAACAAAGTAGACCAGAAAATGCCTAGTGATATGAACAATTTTGTATGGATTCAATTATAAGCAAACTGTCTCTGGTAAAAGGCATAAAAGTAAAAGAGAATCTATGATCAAATGATAAAGTTTGAGGGGTAATTTCTGAGGTCTGTAGGACATCAGATTAAATTCTTATCATTGAAGACACATGATTTTATTTATTCTTGTATCGACCCTGTGAGATGGGCATTTGTCTTCCTGTTTGTCATGAGGAGACTGAAACTCTGAAGCTTAAGTGATCTGCACAGAATTCCCGTTCAGTAAAGAATGAAACCAGGATTCAAACCCAGGTTGGTCTCTCTCTAAGACCCATGCTATCTTCTCATAGAAAGGAGATCTTAATGCAAACAAACTCCTTGTTTCTGGCAGAGAAAAGTGATGTTTCCCCCAAACGTTATTGGACATCAGAGCAGATAGAGGACATTTGTCTTGTGTCACAGAAAGCTCAAAACATGCCGGGGACTACAGGCTGTCTTCTCACTACCTGTAGGTTCCTTTTCCCAACATTCACTTGGTGCCTTATAAAATGACCCAGCGCCCCACCATCATAAATATAATATCTTTATATTCTTGCAACCCTACTGAAGCTGTGACTCACATGGTCCAACTAGGCAAAAATAAATAACAAGGAATTTTATTCTTTTTACACATTGTCCTTAAAGAAGACACGGAGATGCAGTTCATGAAGTTCTATGGCACTACTGCCAGCCCGGGTGTTCTAGTGGTTACGATTTAGTGCTCTCACTGCCACAGTCCAGATTCCTTTCCAGGTCAGGAAACCACACGGCTGTCTGTCGGTTGTCATACTTATGGCAGCCATGTGTTGCTGTGATTCTGAAAGCTATGCCACCTGTATTTCAAATACCAGCAGGGTCACCGATGGTGGACAGGTTTCAGTGGAGCCTCCAGACTAAGATAGACTAGGAAGAAGTGGCTACCCACTTCTGAAGAAACTGACCATGACATCCTATGACCAGCAGTGGAGCATTGTCTGAGATAGTCCTAGAAGGTGAGAGAATGGTGCAAAAAGAATGGGCAGGGTTCCCATGTACACAGGGTCACTAGGAGTCGCAATAGACTTGATGGCACTAACAGCAATGACACTACCCTCTCTCCATTCTTGCCAGTATTTTTTCACCCCAAACACTTTAGAACTTCTTAAATACAAAAATTTTTCCAAGATTCCCCTTCCTACCCGGCACCATAAGACTTTCATTTCTCCTCTGACATTTTCAACCTGAAGTCTCCATCTTACAGTCCCTATAGACATGTTCTCTTTTCCAAGGTGCTACAAAAATATTGAGACAATATTTAAAAGCTAGAGATTTCCCATAATATCTGAATATCTGGCATCTTTTAAAATAAAATCAGAAAGTCTTGCTACGCTGCCTGTTTTCTTGGCTAGTGACTGTTACAGCCGAATAGCTTCCTGCAGCAGAGAATACCATCTTCGGTCAGGGCATGCATCCTCCCCACCCCCAGTGCATCACAGTCCTTGTCTTTTATGGTCCTTCTGATGTTCAAGTGCACTGGTCACCATGTATCCTAGCTTTTGCACGCTCATTTTTCCCCATAGTAAGGAAACCTTTCTCTGTGTTCATGTCTTTACCAAAAGGGCGAAATTGAAAGACTGACCAAGAGGATTGCAGGTAATAAGAAAATTGGTTATTCGTGGCTATAAAAAATTATTGCTTTGAATCCAATAAGGCAATACTCAGACTGGTTAACTCATGTCAGTTACCTGCCGGGCCCCTGTAGGCATGTGAAATTATGACCGCAATATAGATCTACATAATGTTTTCTACATCCCTCCCCGCTCTCTCCTTCTCCTTTACTCAAGTCCTCCTTCCATCTATTGTAAAGTTACATATTACGACAACTCTTCTCAGAGGGTTGGAAGTTGAAAATCAGATTAGCCATTTAGGGATGCTATTTGGAGAGCTAGGGGAAAGGGACAAATCTCTCAAGACCCCCCAGGAGTAAAAGGAAGAGAACTTTCAGATGTGGGGGATTATGATTCTAGAGCCCAAGTGATGGTAAGGCAAGAAAGGACAGACTTCAGGTTATTACCAGAAGTCTAGTTAATTAGGTTCACAAGCAAGAATGCACAGATTGAGTCCCAAGAGGTTGCTACCTACAGTCATTTGACTAGTAACAAATATTCTTAAAAGTTGAAGGAATTTAATGATCATGTGGACCAGAGTTTCCTAAGTATCTTTCATAGACCACCACTGTTGAAAAACTCTACTGAAAGGACTCCATGGCCAAACAACTTTGGAAAATTATTTATGTATGTTACTATCTTTTTCTGGAAGATTCACAATGTATTTTCATACTACAAAGGCTCTGAGAGGTCCTGCAATAAAGAAACCAATTTAACTTTAACCCAACGCTTCCAAAATTTATTTCACTATGAAACTCTTCTTTGCAAATAACAATTTTTAACTTCCTATGGAATTAATGTTGCACTTATGCCTTTCATGATAAGCTTCTCTACTGAATACAGATTATTTTTATAGGTGCCGCCTCTTTTATCATATTTTTTTATTTATAAGCCTGTCCTTTCCTATATTGTGCAAGTGCTTTATAAACTTGAACTTAGAGAATTTCCTTAGGTCTGTATATTTTATTTTAAAGTGACTTTGCCTTTACCATTTTACAGGGTGTGTATGCATGTGCGTGTGGCAGTTTTATACTAAAGTATTCCTTTCTACTAGACACTCCCTAAAAATAACTGAATGTCTCTATCTAGGGAACGTACATTTCTGTTCTTTGACTTTCTTTTTTGTAAACCAATTTCCTTAAGTTGACTTTGCATCCTCATAAATCACTTTAGCACATGGCACATGATGGGCATGAAGAAAATGTGGAACTATACTGAGCAGATTGTAAATTTCGTAATAAGCAAGGCACTTACTCTCGTGGTTCTTGATATTTTCCCATTATTTGCCATTTCTTCTTTTTTCAGAATTCAGTCTCGAACAGGGATTCTCCTTGAGGTTTCTTCTAACCACTGAGAAGTGAGTTAGTCAGGAAGGCAAGTAAAGTCGTTATTAGTTGCCGAGCTTTGGGGCAGACATGAATTGACAGCAGAAATGTGATGGTTGATAGGAAACTGTTTTACCATGATTAATGTTCCACTCTGATACTGGGGAAAACTCATTTTTATCCTGAAATTTCAATTGCCCAATGCTGGCCAGCATGAGGATGCCTTTGTATTTGTTTGCATTCGTGTGCACGTGTGTGTGTGTGTGTGTGTCGAGAGAGAGAGAGACAGAGAGAGAGAGAGAGAGAGATAATAGATTAATGAATGAATGTTAAGTCTTTGGCTCAACTTGCATGTGTTTATTCACAAGTCATTTTTATCAGGGAAGAGAGTGATATCAGCAAATATTCAGAAAATAAGACCTGAAATCTACATTTAAAAAGTCTTCATGTATTTAGAGTATTTGAAAAAAAAAAGGAAATTAAAATTAGTAAAAACTCATAAAAATATACAAATATACTCTCTAGGGAAATAAGACAGAGTGGATGTTGTGAACCGCGCTTTAATACATACGGTAAAAAAATATTCGAGATTCCCATCAAAATTATAATTTTGTCAATTGCTTCCAAAGTTCTACAAAGCAGTATTTTTTGTCATACATACTAAATATTTCACTACCATTGCTCCTCGCCGACATCTTTATTATTCAGTTCCTTTGTTTAGCTCAACTGTAGGAATTCCAGTCCATTCATGACAAATAATATTCTAGCCGAACGGGGTTGAATAAACCATTTCTCCACATAAATGAGTAAAGGTGTGACTGCATTGCAGGCTATGCGGGCTATTTTAACCAATCTGTGATGTTTCCTGGTGGGATAAAATGTCATGGGATGTCATGACGACTTGCATACCTAGAAGTATGTAGGCTGTTTATGGATAAATCATCATCAAAATGTGATAAACAAAATTCATTCATAACGCACTGGATGGAACTAAATCACTAGTCCCCAGAGATTTTCTTTTCTTCTTTTTTTGAATTTTCCTTTCTCATAAGATCCTGTATTTTGAAATATCAGACAGTCTCTGCATTCACGTTTAAAGACGGCCTCATCCTGGGCATCCCAGGAGAAAATGGGACAGCTCCCAGGTCTAGGAACTAATGGATATTTTCTCCTGGCTGCTGATACATACCTTCCCTGAAATGGGTTCTCAAAAACTTATGTTCATGGAAGGAGAAAATATTTGGATAGATATTACTTATATAGAGCCCTAGGGTCCAGAGTTAATTTAAATTCAGAACCATAGAATTGGAGAAGATTTACGGAGGATTTCTGTTGGCTCTAAGGCTTAAGGAGGCTCTGGTCAATGTTCATGCATCAGGCACACATCAGACCAGTGTTGGACAACTAGGTTATTCAAGCCTAAAGTCTCAGCTTTGATAGTCGTATTATATTGCAACACTTTCGTAGTTCATACTGATCTGGGAGCTGAAAGGGTAAAGTTAGAATTGGAAAGTGGTATCATGCCACTGTATTTGAAATACCTTTTTAAAACAGTACATTTTTTTGAGTCATTTGTAACAGCATTATTAATGTGATGGGGACACGGATGAGTGAAAGTTGAAACTGTATCTGATCAGCAGTCCAGTAGGAGGCGAGGAACAAAGTAATGATAATTATTTTGGACAATTTTTAAACACAGCATAGCAGGTTCCCATCATTAACGATATGTTCTAATTTTTAACAGTCTACTGTCAGAAATTAAAGAGTTTAAATATATGTGTAACTTTTGTCAAAAAACAACATGGGGCAAAATGACCATGTTTGAAAATAATTGAAGTTGAATGTTGAAAATATTGAAGTGAGATGTAAAATTTTTAAGAAAAATTGGGAAAATATTTCTTTTTTTCCACAACCAATTATTTTAAATTCAATGTAATTCCTACATGGACTGCCTCTCATGTGCTCGGTTACACATCTGGTCTAATTAATAGACATTGGTGATAGTCACAGCTATTGATCTATCACAACTCCTCTTTAGGTGTCAAATTCATTGAAAAAATAACTAATTAGTGTTTCTTTAAAACTTCTTTGTCGGTAATATGAATAATAACCCTAAACATATACTTCCAAGTTTAAGTGTGGTGTAACAGAAACATGTGTTAGTTCAGATATCAAGTCTACTGTTTGCTACTTGTGTAACATTAGTCAAGTCACTTCATTCGGAGCTTCTATTTCCTATATTTGAACATAGTGGTAGTGATACAGTATGTCTCGCAGAGTCATTGTGATATTTAAATAACTTGTACCCAAAGGTGAAAAAGCACATCTGCTATGTGACCGTAATTCCATGAAGTGTCCTGCGCTAACTCTTGAGGAGGTTATGACATCACAGGAGGCCACCAGAGAAGATGGAGATCAAGATAAACAAAGGTAGAGAAAAATGTACTTTATTTGCCACTTGGACCAGCATGACAAAAAGAGCAAGGTGTTCAGTGCAATGAACACTATTAAATAACCAAAATGGTGGGAGACCTTAGGAAATCCAACCACCCTCTAAACTTTCTCCTTGTTTGTATAGTAAACTTTCCTCATAATCCCCTCAAACCAGAAGACCAACTACATCTCCTGATGTCAACTTACAAGGCATATTTTTCTCTACATTAAATTAACAGAGGGTGTATAATGAGCATCTCCTTCTCCCCTCTACATCCATTCCGTCTTTCTCTGTAACAGCACCTCTGTTTTTCTCTGGAAAACCATCCCTGAAAAGTAATCAATAGCACTAAGTGGTGTCTGGCCTGCTCCTCTGTATCTTTACACTTAAACATATAGTAAAATCTAACATAGATTTAGATTGTATGTATATTTTTGAACTATGTATATCATTTGTGCGTGTTTTTTCTCATTCAACATTATTTATCAGGGATACATTATGTTCCAGAGATTTAGTTTATCTTAATTCGCTTAGTTTCAGTTTATTTATTTTAATTATTGCTTATGATTATACCTCCCCTTATCGGAAGGACATTTATTATTATTTATGCCTCCCCTTATTAGAAAGACATTTAGTATATTCTCAAATTTTTCTTCTTACCACTTAAAAAGATGATACACATTTTTGTATACACATGTGAGAGTTTCTCTAGAGTAATTCACATAAAAGGGAGTAACTGGGGCTCACCCAATATGGGCACCCTCCACCTAATTGATGTCAAGTGAACTGTCAACTGATTCATCCCACCAAAAGCCAACAAAAGTTCCGCTTATTCTGTATGCTCACCAACACTTGACACTATTAGATTTTTACATTTTTATGAATATGATGGACAAAATTATTACTATCTTGCATTGCCCTGATTATTAGCATACTTTTCATGTCTATTTGTCATTCTAATTTTCTCTTCTGCAAACTGACAGTTCATATTCTTTGCTGATTTTTCTGTTGATGGATTTCCCACTCATGATTGGAAAGAGTTATTCTCCGATCGTTAAATGTTGGGTTCTACATGTCTTGAGGATAAAGCTTGTTAATTGTATCACTCAAACTTTCTTTACCCTTAAAAGATATCAATCTGTTTAATCTGTATGTTTCTGAGAAAAGTGTATTAAAATATCCTACCATGATTATCTGTGTATGTGTGTGTGTGATCCGATCACTTTTACCAGAGAGAGAGATTGATTTCCTTGTTCTCTGTGGTGAGTTTTTCCTTTCATAATATTTTAATACCTTCTTTACTCTTGTTAAGGATTTTTGCTTTACATTCTTTTTTGTCTCATATTTAGGCTTTTTCAGTTTTATTGATCCATCTCTCAATATTTTTGTTTGTTATTATGTTTAAGGTAGGTCTCCTGTAGGCAACGGCTATCTAGATTTCTAAAAATTCATTGCAGGACCTCTGTCCTTTTAGTAGTGAGTTTGTGTTCTCTTTATTGTGATTATTTGGATTTATTTCTACTACCGTCTTTTGTGTTTTCTATACTATACAATTTTTATTTGCCTTTTTCTCCCTTTCTCCTCCTATTGAATTAAACTTTTTTTTCCATTCCTTTTTCTTCCCTCTATTAGGAAGCTATACAATTTATTTCTCCTTCTTCACTGGTTCTGCTGAATTTATAACATTCACTTTTGACTGAAAAACTTCAAATTGGTTGGTGTATCATTTCTTCTCTCAAAGAATACTAAATTTTTTGAAGGCTGTAAACTTGCTTACCTAATGCCACACTCCATGGTTATGTCCACTTTTGTTAAATCCAGTGCTTATAAACCCCTTAATACTTGAGTTATGCAGAGGCGATGTGTTATTTGTATTAACCCACATGAGAACAAATTTCCTTGCTCGTCATTTCTTTTTGCATCCTATTTGCTCATCTGCTTCCCTCTCCTTTCTTCTGGAGTATAGCTTTCAGAATTTATTTCTATAAAGGTACATGAGTAGTAATCTTTGTCCAAACTTTCCCTTATTTTGCCCATATTCTTGATGAACAGTTTAGTTAGGTGTGGAAATACGAAATAACAGTTGATATTTTTTCCTCTCAGCACCTTTGAAGGTATTATTCCACAGTTTTCTGGCTTTTCTATTGCTGGTGATTGGTTTGCTGCCCAATTCTTTTTCGTTTTAAAGTAATCTGCTGTTCTTTCTGATCGTTTTCAAGGCACCCTCTACCCCTACTTTTTTCCTGGAGTGATTTCTCTATGATAAAGATGTATGTCATTTGTGTGTATGAACTGGTGTTTTCTTTTAAATGTAAATTGATATATTACATAAAGTCAAAACAAATCTCAACCATTTTGTCTTTAAATATTGACTCTCCACTCTTCTCTAATTTTTTATTTTGGAAGTCCTCCACAATTTCTCCATCTCCATGCTTGGTAACATCCCTTTCATTTTCTCCTCTGTTCATCTCTTTGTGCTAAATCCTGTGAAATTTTCTCAACCTGTCTTCTAGTTCACTTATCATCTGTTGGTCTGTACCTAATCTGATATTTAAACCTTGATTATGGGTTACTTTATTCAAATAAATTTTATTTTCTATATTTGCCATTTCAGATAACTTGATTTTCCCCCTTTAATCTATCTGTCTTGATCCCCTGTAGTGCTCTGAATTTTTGTGATAGTGTCTATATTTTCTTCTACCTCCTTAGTAGTTTAAACACAGTATATTATAGCCTCTTTTACATGGCTTTCTTACCTGATTCATAGGGGACACTAGCAGAGTGAATTTAGACTACAAAATAGAGTATCGTGCAAGCTTGAGATGTTTTTCTTTTGTTATTTTCTGGACTGGAGAGGCCTAATTGCTTTGTTTTACTGTAACAAAGGGGACTACCTTTCCTGAGGACTAGCTTTATGCTGAGGTCTTGTTGCTTTCTATGGGCCCAAAGTCATACTTCCATTCCCAAGAGGACTTTAACAGCCAATAGCCCATACTCATTATGGCCTATATCTGGGCACTGCTACCTTCTCTGCCTCTGTCCTCTGGCCTCTGTGGCATTATAGTTCTGTCTTGAATTTTCCTCTGTATTCTTGACTCCTGGGCTCTTTCTTTCGACTCTCTCAAATTCATCTCTGTGTCTAAAAAATGTTAAATTTTGTGTCATTCACACTTTCTAAGTGTCTATTTTTAATGACCATCGGAAAGTTAGTACTTCCTTAATCTATCATAAAATAGAAGTATAGTTCTTTCCACTGTCTTTATAATTTTTGATTAAAGATCGTCCTTAATTAAGATTTAAGAAATAAATTTGGGAAATAGTATTTTCTTAATCATTTTTGATGTTAACTATGATTGACAATTATCTAAAATTGCTCCCCTTATTTTTCTATAAGTGCACACCATTCAATAACCCTAAATCTTTATTTGGTATTGAATGTACCTAAATCTTTATTTGGTATTATTTGGTATTGAAGGTTTTCGCAGCGTCTCAGATCTTCCATTTGCAACATCATTTCTCACTCTATAAAAAGGACGAGAAGATTGAGAAAGCTATGTGAGAGATGGCTGCATGGGTTCTGAATCACAATAACTAGAAATTTCTGTATAATATATAGCATCACTCAACTCTTTTATCATTTGAGTCTTTCTCCTAAAAATAATATATTAGCAAAAGCCATGGATAATTGAGATTTCTATTTAATCAAAATAAATTTTAATAGAAACTGGTCAGATAAGTTGTAATGTTTGGTTATGTTATACTTCTTAGTAAGTTGTTTTAATTAATCTTACAATTATCTTGGAAGTACATTTTCTTCCTCTTAATATGAATCTTCCTAAAGATTCTTACAGGAATATAATAAAAGCATGTTCTAAGTGGCTTACAGGTTTCTTCTGCAATTGTGCTGCTTAAGGTTTCCCTGGGGTTGGTCTATCTTTTTTGTATTGTGTGCCTCTATTCTTACTCCAAGGGTATCGATGTTTTTCTTCTATATACTTTCTAGACAAGAATCCTAAAATCCTGTTGAAGAAGGGTCAGGAATATAATGTATTATTCTTTTCCCCTTCATAGTGCTGTTTTTTTCTATTTTTTCAGCATGTACAAAATCATTACTATATATCCAATGATATTTGTTGCCCATAGTTCATCTTGAAAATGGATTTTAGTATCACTGGGTTCTTTTTTGGAGGGCATTTTTATTTGTAAGAACGGTAATGGCCTAAAAATTGAATGCAACAAAATGAACTTACTTTATATTCTAATTTCATTGCTGAAATATATTAGGAATTCCTGACAAGATGCTAGAAAGATGTTTTTAGTAGAATATGAATATTATTTACCCTCACTCTTTCTCTCTTGTGTTTTCTTTATACCAAGTTGAACTCCTGCAGGAGAACAGGGGTGGGATGGGGAGAAGACCCTGAATAATAACCATATCCGACTCCAAAAAAAAAACAACTCCAGTATCTTCTCATAAGACCCAAGTATATTTTAACAATGCAGTGTGGAATGGTTGCACTAAAAGAGAGGAAAAAGGAAAATGGTAGTGCTCACAGTTGAAAAAATTCTGAAAAGAGTCTGGATAGTAAATCCCCTTGTCATCTTTGTCAACCATCTAGATGGGGCCCTGTGGAGAGTTAATCCAAACAGTCGTCCAAAACCTCACATTCTACATTATTCCCTCTGCCATAATTGTTCTCCAAACTTGACCATTAAGGGAAAACGAATGTCAATCCTCAAAACAAAACACAAACACAAAAACTCCAGAGATGTAAACAATGAATAATATAAGAATCATAAAAAGGCTTAAGAGAATCCAAGAAATAATGTCTACTTGGAGAAAAGAGAAGTGTAAGAGACGCACATAATGTACAAGACCATCACATCTTTAGAAAATACCTGGGTGGTCTTATCTTCCTGGAGATTGGCTTAGAAAGACTAAGAAGACATTGCTGGGAGTTTTGCTCCCTGGGATATAACAGTAAGATTGCCAGGCTACAACTTATAATTATGCCACCAATTTAAAAAATGGGGGCTGGCCTGGTGGCGTAGCGGTTAAGTTCTGTGCTCCACTTCAGCAACCCGGGGTTTGCTGGTTTGGAACCCCGGTGTGGACCTATGCACCACTTATCAAGCTATCTGTGACAGCCGTCCCACATATAAAATAGAGGAAGATGAGCATAGATGTTAGCTCAGGGCCACTTTTCTTCAACAAAAAGAGGATTGACGGCATATGTTAGCTCAGGGCTAATCTTCCTCAAAAAAAAAAAAAATGGAGCGATTTGCAAAGCTCCAATGATATGTGGTTATATTTTCTTAACACCTCACAAACTGAGCCACAATTTTTCTTTATATAGAACTTATTTTTTATGTTTTTTTTTTTAATTTCAGTAGTTAATTTCCTAGAGATTGTGAGTTGGCAACATGTAAAATGGGATCCATATAATAGTTTTGTTGGTAGTAATGGATAATTTACTTTACATAATTCTTTTCTTTTCTATTCAAAATGTAACTCATTCCTTTGATAGCTTTAGCACTTTCTGTTGAAAATAGGGATTACCTATTTCCCACTTTGTTTTATGGTATTCCTCAGGGAGTTGAACAATTTAGTTGAGAGAACGTGGGCCTTAACAGCAAACAAGCCAGATTTAGATCAAATGACTAAAAAATTCTCTGAGCCTGGTGCTCCTAATTTGTAACTGTGTGATGATAATAAGCACCACAATTTGGATATAGAAGGATCAGATGGGCAGTGCACAGGCCAGAACTGCTCTTGGTGTAGAAGTCCCTTAACTTGCCAGCCTCATGCTGTCAGGGACTGTATTTATTCTCTATCCCCATTTTATCGCCAACATCAAACACAATGCTTAGCACAGAATAGCAGTCTGGTAAAAATGTGTTGAATGAAAACATGAATGATAACAATCAGTGTTTTCCATACTCATTCCAAATTCATCTATCTGATCTCACTACTTTTGAAAAATTCTGCTAAGTTCCAATCATCTTTAATTCTCACTTATTTTGACTTATCTGTCCTAGCGTTCCCCCTCCATGTTGCACAGTGCCACTGGAAAGATCTTTCTAAAGAACATACATAAGCAAGTTACACATTGATCTTAAGGGAAAGTCCACATTTCTCACCTAGCTTCAGGATCCGATCTGGCACAGCTCTCATATCATAGTCCAATCTCCTCTTTCACCATAAGCTTCTGCAAGCTCTATTTTCCACTACGCTGAAAGTACCCAGAACCTGGTAAAATGCCCCAAGCTATGTTATATTAGTTAAGGTATATCCTAAGCTGCTGTAACAAATAGACTCCAGAATGAGGTGGCTTAAACAAGGTAGGCATTTATTACTCTGTGTACAGGGTAGAGGTAAGTAGGTGGGATGGGTGACTCTGATGTAGTCAGCCTGTGTCTTCCATGTCTGGGTGGTTCTCATGCTCAGTCAGGAAGAAGGAGGAAAGAGGTCCAGGCAAGGCAGACATGCATGCGTTCCTTTCCAGAGTGGCGGTCTTCACTTCACATTCTCTAGACCAGAACTTTGTCATATGGCCACAGCCAAGTAGGGGAAGCTGGGAAATGTAATTTTTAGTAGGCAGTCATGTCTATATTAAAGTAGGGGGAATGAATGTCAGAGTACAATTAGCAGTTATTGTCCTATGAGTTTTCATAATTCCCTCTGACATCTTTGTTTTCTCTGAATAACGTTGTCGATTCATTTTGTTGTTTTTTCCACTGAAGTCTAGAGTTTTTGAGGACAGGAAATATGTTTCATTCATTATTATATCACTAATGCTGATCATAGTCCCTGATAAATAGTAGACACTCAATTAATATTTGTTCAATGAATCAACAACCCCAGGATTAAGACAGATCTCTTAGAGTTATGTGTTAAAATAGCATATTTTTTTAAATAGCAAAACTGTGCTCTGGTTTACAGTTTGTTTCCTCCCGTTCTTTCTGTCTTCACTCTGAATGAACCGAGGGTCCTATAGGTAAAGGAAATAGCTGAGAAGATATGAGCATTCCTCATAGGAAGTTTCTCTGGGAAAAATAAGAGGAAGGCAAGTTTTGGTTACAGCCACTCTGCCTGGCATAGTCTATGGGATGACTGCATAATGTATGAGATGAATTCCGTCAAAACCCCTACTTTCCTGGGTTAAAAAAAAATTTCCAATTAGCTGTCTCAGATAACTAAAAGGTTTTTTGGCATCTGAAGCCAAAACTTAAATACCTGATGCTGAGAGAATTTTTTTCTCCAAATTAGTTAATTAAAAGTCCTTTAATAAGTATCCCAATGTCCATCAGCGTCAAATGTGGATGTAACATCTCCCTAGACCTATTCCTCATATCCATAAACCCTTGAGGCTTGGGTGATTTGGGTCCAGGTTGAAGGAATGGAAAGGGTTAGGGATGTCTCCAGAAAGATCCAGAAACTGAAGGACAAACAGAATGTCTGCAAATATGACCAGAAACAATTCCCCTTGCTCTGTTCCTTCACCCCATACCTTTCCTCATAGAAGGAATCGTGTGCATCAGCATTAGGGTTGGCACTTGAGCTAATATGTTTGGTCTCAGAAAAATTGAAACCAGAGCTCACATTTCCTCTTCCATTCCTCAGGCAGTGGTGAGGTAGTATGCCTTACATGTGTTAGAAGATGTTCTAAAATTAATTTTTAAAAAGAGTTTCTGAAATTCAGGACTCAATAAACTAACCTACGCTTAAATAGCCCCAAGTCTGGAATTTGATTTCAGAAGCCTGATTCATTGGCTATTGGTATATGCTCCTGACCCGAACAAGAGCAGAATTTCTAAGTAAAACACCATTTTGAATATTTTTTCTTCATTCAGCGCCCCTTAAATATTCAGTGAGCATCTACTGTAGGTCACTTTGTGGGCTACAGTTCTAGGACAATGCAACTCAAAATCTGTAGTAAAGGACTATTTTAAAAATAATAATTTAATCTATTGCAGACCAAAACTTCTGTAAAATCGGATAAAAATGTAACCATGGCACATTGCTATGAAAGCTTTTAAAAGCTGACAATTTCTGAAGCCATCTCACTGTGGCCCCCAGTACCAAGCATTCTGCAGACCACACTTGGTGACCACTGATCTAGAAGACATAAAAAGAAATCCTCTCAAGTTGCTTACGACTTGGTCAGATACTTAGGCTTAATTGATTCATAACTAAAGTAGGTGATAATTGTAATAAATGGTTTATAACACTTGACCTAAGATGAAAGAAGACATCAAAATAGAGACTGGTTATGCTAGATGTGATCAGTAGTAACAGCTAATAATTCTTGATTGCTTATGATGTACTAGGGGCTATACTAAGTACTTTTTGCATGTATCAAGTCATTTCATTGTCAGCAATGCACAAGGGGGTAGATGCTATTGGTAACCCAATATCATAGAAAGGAGATAGACATCTCTCCATCTCTGTCTGTCTATGAACTTCTCTGTTTCTCTCTCTGTCTGTACCTGTCCCACACTGCCCCCTTTCTCTGTCTCTCTCTCTCTCTCCCTCCCTCTCTCTCTCCCTTCTTCTCTCTCTCTGTCTCCCTCTCCTTCTCTCTCTCTCTCATAAACACACATACACATACTGATAATTAGCTGATCTGGGATTTGCACCCAGGTCGATCTGTCTGACTCAAACAAACAGCCTATGGGCTTAACCTCTTTGCTATAATGCTTTGAAGGAATAACTGAATTTCGAAAAGGGAAGAAGCTTCTAACAGACTTAGTAAACAGAATGAGCCAAGGTATGATCAGTGAGTTAGTGGCCTCGGTTGGTGTAGATCAGTGTTCTGGAACAGAGGACCCTGAGCATATAGTTGGAGATAATCTCAAAGAAGTAGGAGATGCTCCAGAGGGAGGGAGAAGTGTTTGAATCCGCTAGAGGAGGGGCAGATGTGGAGAGATGTCAGAGTTTGAAGGAAGAGTTATCCAGTTAGATATCCTGTGGCTGTAGCTAAGGGCCTCCTCACTATAGAAGCTATGAAAGTACAGGAAAGGTGGGCAGGAGTGTGGGCACTGTTGGAGGAAGGAGCTACTGCTAACTAGGTAAGGGATAACTAGGCAAAGAGGAGTGGTTTTGGGGAGAAGGCAGTGCTCCCATTAGGGTTTGCTGGGTTTCAAATGTTAAGTAAGGGAATCATGCAAAGATGTACTCATGGATTTGCTCAAACTCCTAATACATGTAGGACACTCCTGGGTGCTGGAAATATTCGTCTTGTGTCCTCAGGTTGCATACAAGCTAATGACATGCAGGAAACATTGGAAAATTCAGATGTGGAGTCCAAAGCAAAGTTTGATCTTTACAGCTAAGCAGGCTTTAGAACCAGAATTGTAGAAAGTGGCCTGCATGCATAAAACAGGTCCCCAACTAGCCTTGGGGCTACAAGCGTACAGAACACTTTGTAGTCCTTAATTGTGTGCATTCACTTTGCACACCGTTTAGACTCTAATATTTCAACAATTAATCACCTTTCGCACATGTAGCAGGATGACTCAGAATAAAAGCTCCCAAGAGGTAGCAGGTATTTTCAAATTCTGCACTTTGGGACAAAACAGGTAACTGTTGATATCTGTAATTTTCATCAGGGAGAATGAATATTCCATCATTTTATTTTAGGTCATGTTATATCTTACCACAGCAATGTTGACCTGCAGCCGATTTTATATACTGTGTGTATGAGAGGAATGTGTTGAAGGAGCAGACAGAGGGGAGGAAAGGAAACAGCCAGCAGAAAACATTTTTTTTTTTTTTTAATTTTCACAGGAAACGTGTCCTTGGCAGCGGAGGACAGTTAGGAGATATTTTCTCTTTTTATTTAATATATTTTTCTTGCAAAAAGGAAATGCTTGTATAATGTACCACTAAGCCAACATAATTCAAATTGCGTTTGGAAAGCATAATTAGAGCAGCATATTTGAAATCTTTCTGGAATTTGGAATTATGACCCAGCCATTTTAGAAATGTGAAGGCACTCAAACTGTTTTATTCTCTCTCAAGGACACTCCGCATAAAGTCTCATAGGTCAAAGCTGCCACTATCTGCCTAATACTTTAATTATTTGTGGTCCCTTATCTTGGTTACCACTGATACCTGGCTTCCTAAATCCTGTTTGCCAAGTTTTTCTTTCAGAATCACAAGTTGCTTTTATGCTTGGTACACAGAAGTTGGATAGCTAATTTTTCAGAACTGCCTAATTTGGTTAGCCCGAGATTATTTGTGATATTATCCCAAATGATATTAGTTTGGCTAATTTTATTTCTGTACACATGAGCATAAAAAGAAATCAGATTATGTGGATGCTTAGACTAAGCTTTAATCCCCCATATAGTGTCTGCTAGGTCGACCTTCTTTATCAGTATTCTTCAGTTAATCTCCAGTTTCTGTTAAACTACATTAATAAACATAGCACCAGGAAGCCAGTCCTTTACAAGAAAAGTCCAGAGCATCTTTGCTTAAGCTCTTCTTTATTATTCACACTCTGATTTCTCCTTGTTTTAAGGTAGAATTCTTGTGTGCACAAATGGGTCTCTGTTATGGAGGGATGAAGAGAAAGAAAACAAAATGGCAGCTCTCCCCCCTTGTCTTTGAGTTTGTGACACAAAACGTCTGCTCTGAGTTTTCTACTTTAACAGTTTTGGAATGTGGCACATGTCTTTGGGATATTATATTCTGAAGCAGCCCCACTGTTTAGTAGAACTTTCTGCCATGATGAAATGGTCTCTCTCTGTGCTGTGCCATATGGTAGCCACCAGCCAAGTGTGACTATAGAACACTTGAAATGCTGCTTATGTGACTGAGGAACTGAATTTTTTATTTTAAGTAGCTTAAAGTGAAATAGCCGCATGTGCGCAGTGGCTGTGATGTCAAGGGAGTGCAGTTCTGAAGAATGGTCATCTCAGTGGCGTGTTCTTTGGGAGAGGTAGCATGGTATAGTGGGAATCTACCCTCTTCCATTTTTATCTCTGGGTCCTTGGGCATGTCACATACACCTCTGAACCTCAGTTTCCCCACTAGAAAATATCTAAGTAAAAACACTTCCTTGCATGAGGCATTAATAAGATATAACATGGGTGAAACAGGCTTTCTTAAGGTCCAGCACTTGTACACACTCTGTAAATGTTAGCTAAAAAAGGAGGCCAGCCTCAGTGGCCTAGTGGTTAAGCTTGGGATGCTCCACTTTGGTGGCCTGGGTTTGGTTCCTGGGTTCAGACCTATACCACTTGTCTCTCAGCGGCCATGCTGTGGTGGTGGCTCACATATGAAAAAAGGAAGATTTGCAGTGGATGTCAGCTCAGGGCAAATCTTCCTCAGCAGAAAAATAGCATAAAATGAAATAAAAAGGAGACCATGAGATAGAGGACTTGAGTTAAACTTGAACAGCTGTATTTGCGATAGTGAACTAATGACTTAAGATTTCTGTGTTTGTTACCTCATTTGTAAAATGAGATGATAATTCCTGCCCTGACTATTTGAGGGGATGTCCAAGTTCTAAAATTGTTACCTCCTAAGTGTTTCTTGAATCTGTTTCTTTTCCTCCTTCCTGCTACCACTGCCTCATCTCTCTGTGGATGGCAGAGCAGCCTCCTCTGAGCTCCTCCTCTGCACTCTCCTCAGATATGGACTGTCTATCATGACTTGAGTTTTGAAATTTCACCACTGTATTCTTCATCATCTAAAGTATTAAGTTCATACCCTTCCAAATAGCAACCAAGAACAAACCATGAACTGGCTCACACTTAAACATCCATTCATTTACGCCTCCTTCTCCAAGTTTAATCTCAGGCTTCCCCTCAGATTCTTGTCATTCCCCTATCACACGTCATGTGTCCTGCTGTTTCTCACCTCCACGGCTTTGCTCTCCCTGTGCCTGCAATGTCCTCTTTCTCTCCACCTCCTTTCCAGCCCACTCCTGGGTTGACTAATTCTTCATATGACCCCTGCTTCCTCCCCTCCCTCCCCACCCCTATTTTTAGATTGACTTCTCATTATTTTAGCACTCAACTCAAGCAAGACAATTTAGCAAAAAACCCCTGACCACATCTTCTCTTAGCCTCACACGCAATTCAGGCTGTGTCGCTATCGTCTTCCAGAAGAAGATCTCATTCACTGAACACGTCAATGTTCTGTTTCTCTCTCTGTTTTCCCCACTGGACCAAAATCTACTGGAAAGAAATGCTCAAGTCTCACTTGCCTATGTAACCCAGATATCTGTTAATTATAGCTCAGAAAGTTTTACTGACGAGATGAGATTGTCCCAGAGATCCCGTGAAATAACGTGAAATAAAGCATTTTCAAAATGGCAAAGCACTCCAAAGATATAAGGTGGTACTCTTTTAATTAAACTGTCCTGCTGACTTGGTGTCTGTATCATGCTGACCAGCAAAGAGCTCACAGCCCCTGGTTCTAGCTGTTGGGATGTTTCTCACCATGTGGGCCAGACAATTCCATTTCAAACAAGATGTTTCCTCTCCCCTCTGATTCCCACTTGCTAGTTCATGGACCATTGCTGCAGGCACTCTGCTGACGGTCCACTCTTATAAACACTGTAATCCTCAGACCAGGTTGTTCTCCTAACAAATGCCATGCACATATTTCCCCCCTCCTATGCAAAATGGCTTTGAGTTGCTTAAGGAAAATGTAAGGAAGCATTTCAAATGAGCCAGGAATTCCCGATACCCTGAGATGGGATGGTTGCCAATCTAAATAGATTCTTCCTGAGAATACATGCAATGAAGACTTCAGCCACCTTTGGGCTGCAGTTAGGCAGTTTCATGGACACTCGAGTCCAGAGGTTTGTAATGTATGGCTCTCAGAACAAATCTGACCCAATTCTCCGCAGACTTACATTTATGTAAATAAAATTTTGGGGTTTTTTTTTTTTACTTTTTTATTTTGTTTTTGGTGAGGAGGATTGGCCCTGAGCTAATATTTATGCCAATCTTCCTTTATTTTGTATGTGGGATGCTGCCACAGCATGACTTGATGAGCGGTGTGTAGGTCCACAGCTGGGATCTGAACCTGTGAACCCCCCACTGCCAAAGAGGAGCACGTGAACTTAACTACTACACCACCAGGCCAGCCTCTGTAAATAAAGTTTTATTGGAACACAGCCACATCCATTTGCCTATGGATTGCCTATGGTTGCTTTCACCCTACAATAGTAGTTAATAATAGTTAAGTAGTTGAGCTGGAGACTACCTGGCTTGGAAGGCCTAAATCTTTACTATGTGGCCCTTTACAGAAAAAATTTTCTGACCTCTGTATAAAGCAGAGTTTATTTTTTTTCCTTAAGTTTAATTTTCCAGTTTTATTGAGATATAATTGACATGCAGATCTGTATAAGTTTAAGGCATACACATAATGATTTAACTTACACATATTGTGAAATGATTACCATAATAAGATTAATTAACATCTATAGTCTCATATATATCCAAAAAAAAGAAAAAGTGAAAACGTTATTTTTCATTGTGATGAAAACTTAGGATTTACTGTCTTAACAACCTTCACATATACCATAAGGGGTGTTAACTATTGTCATCATGTTGTACATTTCATCCCTAGTACTTATTTATCTTATAACTGGAAGTTTGTACCTTTGACCACCTTCATCGAATTCTCCCTACCCCCAAAATTTGGTGACCACAAACCTAATCTCTTTTGCCATGAATTCTTTCTTTTTTTTTCTTTCTTTTTTTGTTTGTTTGTTTGTTTCTTTCTTTCTTTTTCTTTCTCTATCTCCTTCTTTCTTCTTTTATTATTCTAAATATAAGTGAGAATACATGGTATTTGTTTGATTTATTTTACTTAGCATAATGCCCTCAATGTCTATCTATTGAGTTACAAATGGCAGGATTTCCTTCTTTTTTACGGCTGAATGATAGTCCATTATATATATATATATATATGTATATGTACCACAACTTCTTTATCCATTCGTCTATCCATGGACACTTAGGTTGTTTCCATGTCTTGGCTACTATAAATAATGCTGGTATGAACATAGTGATACAGATATCTCTTTGACATAGTGTTTTCATTTCCTGTGGATATGTTTTCAGAAGTGTTTTTGCTGGATCATATGGTAGTTCAGTTTTTAATTTTTTGGTGAAACTCCATATTGTTTTCCACAGTGGCTGTACCACCTTACAATCCCACCAACAGTGCACGAGTGTTCTCTTTTCTCCATATCCTAGCCAGCATTGGTTATCTCTTGTCTTTTTGATAACAGCTGTTCTAACAGGTGTGAGGTGCTATCTCATCGTAGGTTTTGACTTGCATTTCCCTTATGATTAGTGATGTCAAGTACCTTTTCATGTGCCTGTTGGCTATTCGTATATCTTCTTTGGAAAAATGTCTATTCGGGTCCTTTGCCCATTTTTTAATCTGATTATTTGTCTTTCTGCTATTGAGTTCTTTATATATTTTAGATATTAATTCTTTACTGAATATATCATTTGCAAATTATTTTTCCCATTCTGTAGGTTGTTTTTCATTTTGTTGATCATTTCTTTTGCCAGACAGAAGTGTTTTAGTTTGATGTAGCCTCACTTGTTTATTTTTTATTTTCTTGCTTGTGCTTTAGGTGCAATATCCATAAACGTTATTGCCAAGATCCATGTCAAAAAGCTTTTTTCCTGTGTTTTCTTCTAGGAATTTTATGGTTTCTGGTCTTAAATTTAAGTCTTTAATCCATTTTGAGTTAATTTTTGTGAGTGATGTAAGATAGGGGTCTCATTTCATTCTTTTACAAGTAAATATCCAATTTTCCCAGCACCATTTATTGAAGAGACTGTCTTTTCTTGACGGAGTATTCTTGGCTCCGTTGTTAAATATTAGCTGACCGTATATGCATGGGTTTGTTTCTGGGTTTTTGATTCTGTTCCATTGGTCTATGTGTCTGTTTTTATGCCAGTATCATACTGTTTTGATTATTATAGCTTTATAATATACCTTGAAATCAGGAAGTGTAATGCCCTACACTTTGTTCTTCTTTCTCAGGATTGCTTTAGCTATTCAGGATCTTTGCAATTCCACATAAATTTTAGGATTTTTTTCCACTTCTGTAAAAAGTGCCATTGGACTCTTGATATGGATTGCATTGACTCTATAGATGCCTTTGGATAGTATGGATATTTTAACAAGGTTAACTATTCCAATCCATGAACATAGGGTACTTTTCCATTTGTTTTTGTCTTCTTCAATTTATTTCATCCATGTCTTGTAGTTTTCAGTGTAGAGATCTGTAAACTCCTTGGTTAAATTTATTCCTAAGTATTTTATTGTTTTTGATTCTATTATAAATGGGATCACTTTCTTTATTCCCTTTTCAGATAATTCATTGTTAGTATATAGAAATTAAAGCAGTGTTTCTTAACCTCAGAACTATTGCCAATTTGTGGCAGGATAATTCTTTGACATCAGGGGTTGGACCTGTACAATGTGGGATGTTTAGCAGCATCCCTGGCCTCCACTCACTAGAGGCCCGTGGCACCCCTCCCCATTTGTGACAAGGAAAAATGTCTCTAATCATTGCCAAATGCCCCCTGGGGGACAAAATCACTCCCAGTTGAGAACCACTGCTCTAGACAAAGTAGAGCCAACTGCATTTTAGAAGACAGTGAGAGCAAATCAACTATTGAAAAATGTGTAGATGTCAGATGATGTACCACTATTTTCTTTCCTTTGACAAACTCATTATACAAACTTAACTAACCTAAGGGCAATACCTTTCTATCTGTGTTGGCAGGAAGGAAAAATATTGAGATTTTTCTAGTCAGTTTCCTATTTTTATCCTTTGACTGAAAGTTCGGGTTAACTAATATATGTGGACTGGCAGCATGGCCATAAAGTGTTGAGCACAGCCTGTGGCATCTGTAAGAACTGAGTTTAGATTTGAACCTTTTCAACGTACTAGCTCTATGCGTTTGGGCAAATTACTTTGTTTCTCTGAACCCGAATTTTCTTATTTGTACAATGTTGTTAGGATTAAAGAAGATCACATTTTGATAAAGCACTTAGGACAGTGCCTGGCATCTAGAGACCACTCCAAGAGTAGCAATGACGAGAATGGTGGTGGAGAAGGTGGCACAGAAGGAGGAGGAGGAGAGCTAGGAGGAGGGGGAGGAAGAAACTGGTGTGGGCAAAACACCACTTGGGGTGATAGAAAGAAATACTAAAACCAGAATGTGCTGGGGTTGAAAAAACATTAAAGGGACCTCAGATGTTGGAATCCCTGCTACGCTTGTGTGTTTGAAGACAGTGCTTGCATCCCCTGCAAGATGTGAGCTAGGTCTTTTGATGAAAGATATGGTCCAATTCTTTAAGCAGCTACTCTAAGAGACCAAATAGAAATACTTACATAACAAGAAATTATATAAGAAGAGTTAAAAATACTGAATAGTAGTTGTGTTAATAGAACACAAAAATCTTGCATTTAGAGTCTCAAAGACATCAGAAGTTGCTACTTAAGTTAACTAACAGTGCTAAAATTTCTTTGCAAAAAATCTCTGATCTTTCTGTATATCTGTGGAGGCTAAAATGGCGGTTCTTAGTTACATGGAATGACTATTGCTTTCATTTCCCACCTACTTTTACCTAGAAGCTCTATTTTTATCTAGAAGTCACCTATTTTTATCTAGGAGCCCTCCTCCCCCATTGCAATCTGTGTAGTTTTAGTGGAGCTAACTGTAATCTCAATTCAAGGCAAAAGCACATGATGTCAAGACTAAGCATTGCACACAGCCTCCTGGTGACTGGGTGTGGAATGGCTGCACAACCCAGATAGAGCCAATAGACATAGATTTCTAGAGAAAGAGATTCTCCCTTATATCTTCTAGTCCTGATACTTGCAAGGTTGGAGAGGTTGGAGTTGTCATCACCGTCTTGCTACCATGTGAAGTTCAAATCTGAGACTTCAGAATAAAAGTTAAAGACGAAAAATAGAGAGAAATTGATCCGTTTTGATATTTTGTGCTCTGAATCCCCCAAGCCTGGAAGTAAGTGGCCACTGGGACATGTAAGCTTACATAAAGCAAAATTTTTTGTTTGCTTAAGTCAGACCAGAATAGATTCTCTACTCCTCGAAGAAAGAAGTCCCAAGTATTACAGCAGTCACTGGAGTTAAGGGGTCCTCTGCCACCCAGATGGATCAACTGCTAAGAAGAGCCTCTCCCTCCTGTGTTTTTGTTTATAGATAATGTCATGTTAGAATCCATTCCATGTTAGAATCCTGTTTGTGATGAAAAGGACAGTTAATATTTTAAAGGCATTTAAAAGCAGGTTGTATATTTGAATAATATTATATTAGCTGACATTAACTAAATATTAATATAATAAAATATAACATATTGTAATGATTCTGAGCACCATTCCACTGTGTGGGTTTTTTCCCGTACCACCAAGCAATTCTCGGGCATTAGCAAGGTGTCCTACAATTTAACTCAATTGTGACACTATCTACATGGAGATAGCATCAGATCTCACAGCTGATGGGGCGAATCCCACAAGACTGCCCCTCACTCCAGATGCCAATCTGAAGTCCAGGTTGTCAACCTGAGCTTCTGACTGATCGGAGGTTTCAATGACCCCCTCCTTGGGTTCGACTAATTGGCTAGAGCGGCTCACAGAACTCAGAGAAATATTTTGCTTACTATATTTCTAGTTTATTATAAAAAGACAAAACTCAGGAACAACTAGACGGAAGAGATGCACGGGGCAAGGTATGGGGAAAGGGCACACAGCGTGTATGCTTTCTGGGCATGCCACTGTCTCCAAATATCCACGTGTTCTCTAACCCAGAAGCTCTCTGAACTCCATCCTTTGAGTTTTTATGGAAGCTTCATTACTTAGTCATGATAGATTAAATCATGAGACATTGGCTATCAATTCAACTTCTAGCCCTTCTCCCCTCCGTGGAGGTCAGGGGTGGTGGTACTGGAAGTTCCAAGCTTCTAATCACGTGATTGATTCTCCTGGCAACCGGCCGCCATCTTTAGGTGTTTTCCAAAAGTCACCTCATTAACATAAGAAGACACTTTTACTTCTTCCATCACTAAGGAAATGCCAGTGGTTTTAGGAGCTCTATGCCAGGGAAAGGAATGAAGACCAAATATGCACTTCTTATTATAAATCGCAATATCACATATTGCAATATAACACAATGTAATATATTAACTAATAATAACTAAACTTCTATTTTTATTGTGAAAATTATACAAAGTCAAAAATGGAGAGAAGAGTGCAATAAGTTCCCATATATAAATCACCAGCTCTCAACAATTATCAGGATTTTGCCATATTTGATTCATCTGTCTTCTTTCTTCCTTACTTAATCATTTCAAAGAAATTTGAAACATCACACCTTTTCTCTCTTAAATGTTTCACTATGCTCCTCTAAGAAGTACAAATGTTCTCTAACATAACTGCAATGCTATTCTTACATCTAACAGAAATAATATCCAGTTCATTATCAAATTTCACTGATTGGCTAAAAAATATTTTTGTAACCTGGCTTTTGAATAAATTATATTTATGAAACACGTATTATGTGTGAGTCATCTTCTGGGCATTTTACATGTGTTTTCATCACAACCTCTGAAGATTAGAGATGTTTGATCACTTGCCTAAGAACTGTGAAACTAAATATCCTAAGCCATAGACATCTAACAATACCAACTCCTTTATTTTCCTGAACCTTTATTAGTAAATTTCTTCTTTTTAAATTTCTAAAAAATTACAAGAATGAGATTATTTTGTTTCTCTTATGTGGGATGCCACGAAAGCATGGCTTGATGAGTAGTGTGTGGGTCCACGCCCAGGATTCAAACCAGTGAACCCTGGACCATGGAAGTAGAATGCACGAACTTAACCACTACACCACTGGGTCAGCCCCCCTCTTCCATATTTTTGCTTCTCCTTTTGGTGTGAAGTTGACCAAATGTTTTATAAATCTGCAAAATATACAAGGATGTTAATTTTCAGGAGGAAAGCTACCCTTGTTGGAGATTTAAAATTTAAAGCAAACCATTTTGGGGAATATATTTTACATATGTTCCTTTTGCACCTAGGAATGTAAGGTCTCCCTACATCCTTGTTTGGCATCTCCTGGTTGGTCCCTTCTTGCTTCCTGTATCTTTAGTCTCACAGGGCACAGTGTTTCCATAAAGTCTGAATTTTTCCTTACCTGCTTCCTAACTGCAACCTCAGACACTACTGCTTTCCCTTCTGTCATCTCCCTGGGTCTCCAATACTCCACACCTTCTTGCCCTTGTTTCTTTTCCACCGACAGAAGACTCTGTGAAAAGGCAGCTTGCACCTAATTTTTGTTCCCACTCTTGCTCTAAATAATATTTCAAAACTAATCAAAGCGATTTGAGAAACAAGCAGGGAAAGTTGGCATGACTTGGAATGTGGGAGCCCACATTCATCTTTTAAAAAACATGAATGCTGGTAATACTTTAAGAGAAATAAAGAATTGTTCAGAGAAGTCTTGGATGTGTCCCACGTGAATGCAGCCAATGGTTTGAATGACCTAGTTTGGACTCAGCCTTAAGAAGTTTTAACATTCCTCTGTGGAAGACCTGTGCTGCTGAGGTTAGGAGGTTAGTTTGGAACAAGATCCAAAGAGAAAATGTGTAAGCTGTACATTATGTTCTGTTCAGAACACGTTATATTCTGTTCAGAAGATATTTCATGTCACATAGGCATCAACTAGAGTTGAAATATTGATGGATTAATTTCCTGATCGAGTATGAATTAGTACATCATCAGGTTGATTCTGTGCATATTTGTTCTCTCCCAACCTCTCTGTTCCTTCTTCTCTGGCTTGGGATGCAGCCCACATCGACAGCATGAACACCTGCTTTATAAATCAGTGAATTATTAACTGTTTGACTCTGACGTGTTGCACCACAGTGAGGAAAAAGGAGGGGGTAAGGACCACAGACCCAGTCTAGCCTGCCTAGGTGGTGATATTCAATCTTTCAAGGCCTGCTCAACCTTGAACCTACCAACATACCTGAAGGTAGCAGAGATGAACATAGCTAAAGGAGTGTGTCCTCTGCCCTGTTCCAGCTTAGGAAGATTCAGCACTGAGGGTCAGAATTTCACTATGCCCCACTGGAACTACTCAGCCAGATCCATTTCTGCTTATTCTGTTTATGTTATCCTTTCCAGTACATAACACTGGGGAACTGGTGTTATCCCATTGTAAAGTCCAAAGTCTCTGTGAAAGCTTTCTGTTAAGAAATGTGAAAGGAAGGATGTGTTTTCTGAGGTCATAACATAAGGTGTGCAAAATGGTAAATTATAATAGAGGAGGTATAAGGTAATAGAAAAACTCAAATATGAAAGCAGAAGTAATTCATCATTTCTCTCCCTTAGCTCTGGCCAATGGAAAGCACAGAGCCAATTTTACTTTCCCCACATACATTTCTGTGTTGTGTCTATTGACTTCACTGGCTTCATTCTATTATTTAATATATAGATATAGATGCTCAATTTTATTACTCAAAATATTATATCTTTCATTTTTTATATGTTTTATCACTTCATTTACAGTATGTGGGGCTCTGGGAGCATGCAGATCTGGACAGGAATCCAGGTTTTTCTACGCAAAAGCTACGCAAATTTGGACAGATTCATTCCTAATTCATTCCTTCTTTTACCTGTTCATGACTTATTCTGCCAATGTTTATTGAGTGATAACTAAGTCCTACATAATGTACAAATAATGGGGTTACAGTGGTGAACAAAACTAATTAAGGTCTTCGTTCTTGGAGTTTATGGTCCATTGGGGGAGGCATTAATCCAACAATCATACACAGGGGTTTATAAAGATAAACTGAGATGAGTTCCCTAGAAAAAAGAAAAAGAAGTGATAAATCACTTGGTTTTGTGAGAAGATATATCCAAAGAACCTGACCACATTGAAGTATTGGACAACTTGATCTCTTCGAGCCTTCATTTCTTTATCCACAAAGTAGAAATAATAATAGTAAATACAAAATAAGTTTGTCTTGAGGATTAAATGTGAAATCATAGATAAAGCGCTTAGAATAGTGCCTGGAAAAGACTAGGGTCTCATTAATTTAAATATTCACTGCTATTGTGTTTTATTACATTCTGTTAATATCATCCTAAAACAATAATAATGAGATAGACAGATATTTTAGAGTTGGAGGAAACTTTAAGATTATCCTGTTGAGAATAAGTGGACTTCAGAGGTTGGCAAACATTCAAACACTGCAGTGTTTTATGAATGTGCATTTATTTCTAGGATGATAATCCATAGGTTATATCAAAATCTTTTAAGTCTATAACTCAAAAAATAAGTTAAAAATCATTAAACATAATATTCTTCACCAGATGGATAAGAAAACCAAGAGTTGTTCTTCAATAACGTTTTATGAACTTCTCCATAATGAACCTTCATCTCGCTTTCTCTTTTCAAAGCATTTTTTTCTGGTTATCTTATGGCTTCTTTTTCTGTTGTAAACTGGATTTTTATTGGGATTTCTATAGTGTTTTTACTGATATACGTGAAAGTTGTTATTTCTGTACCAAGTTGTCGATATTTACCAAGTGCTCGTGTGACCCCTTATTGCCTCTAGATTATCACGGGCTTTCTATGCATATAGGTATATTGGAGACAAAACATGATGATTTTGTCTCTTCCTTTCTAATCCATATGTCTCATTTCTTTTCCTTCTTTTGTTGTGTTAGAGAAGCTCTCCATCGTGGTGCAGAAGAGGGCAGTGATGGTGTGTATCTTTACCTTATTCCTGAACTTTACTGGAAACCCTCCTCCAACCATTGGGATTTTATTATTACAAGCTACAAAAACCATTTCTGGCTTCTTAAGGAGAATGTAAACTCTACAGGGCAGAGATTTTCATCTGTTTTGTTCACTAATGTTTGAGTTAACTCTGAACAATGAGTGGCACATAGAAGACACTCAATAAAGGTTGTTTAGTGAAAATGGGAACAAAAAGCAAGAGCAGAGGTTGATATCAAAAAATAAGTTAATCTGAGAGTGGGTGTTTGTGTATCGTTCTTCGTTAGTTTGGAAGTGAGCAACCTAAAATGACATGTGATGAAAGTTGCAGACCCCGTCAGTTACATTAAAGAAGCCCTTGAAGAGGGTGGGATTTCGTTAAGTCTAAGTAACTAAACTACAATGCACAATCTCTATTCACCCAAGAACTTGGGAGAGGGACATTCACTCTTCACTTCACACATATTCCATGTTAACACACCGATTGCCCTGCCCTTACCACCCACAGACCGTGACTTCAAGGAAAGGAACTTGACTGGGATTTCTAACCATGCCGAGTCAGCAATGTGTTTGCATTGACTTTTCTTGTGCTACTCATGAGTAGTCTTGAATATCAGAACCACCCGGATCCAGTAGCAAGACACCTGCCCCACCCCGCCCCCCGCCACCACCAATTTCAGAGTGAAGCTATTGGTTACCAACACGTTGATTCTGAAGAAAATATCATATCCTCCTTTTTCAGGGCTTTTCATGAAAAATGGTTTAAGGTGTTTCTTTTAGATATATTAAAAAGCTGAGTGCTTACAACTGCTGGCACATTTCCTGACACCTAAGAGGTGCTCAAACTGATGAATAAGTGGCTGTGTTTCTTCTTCTATCTGGCTTTTTGGTTGGTTTGTAGAACTGTGGTAGTTGAGGGGACATAGGGAAAATAGAAATGGGTGTGAAGATGATTCATAGAGGAGTGGAAACTACAAACCATGTGATCTAAATAGATAAAAAAGAAAATGAACTTTTATACCGTTCTCATGTTATTAGGAAATAATATCTTGTGTATATAATCATACAAAAAGGGGCACAAATTCAGTTACTGTTTATATAGGTACTTTTCTATTAAATTTTTTGCAGAGTAGTATTTACCTATCAAACAAGATGCTCTGAATCCCAAGAAACTTTAGTAGATAATTTTGAGATACACCATCAAGAAGCAGTTCAGTGTGAAATATCATAGCTTCCTCCAGAGACCACTTCAACTAATCTTTGGTTTTCTTCACTACATTGAAGAGCAAAGACATACAAACAGAAACATATCTGCGTTTAAGTCATCCAAATATTAACCCAATGAAATATACATATGCATGCCCATACCACAGTGGAATAGACGAAGTCTACTTCAAGATTCATTTTAATTAACCTTAATGTTTATCTTTGTAAGTGGAAATTTAATTTCCCTAGTCTCTCTTTAGCCATGTGAAGTTTATTTTTTATGTCTAAGCATATTAATAATTCTCACTAGGAATAAACTAAAATCTAGAGATTTTAATCTAAGTGTAAAAATGAGCTTTTTATGACATTATAGGCCAAAACACTAATTATACATTTATATCCATTTGAGGATATTATGAAATAAACATATGAATCTAAAAAAAATCCATGAACTTTCGGAATATTTTATTTTGTTGAAGATCTAAACTAGTGCTGTCCAATAAAAATACAGTGCAAACATATACATAATTTTATATTTTCTAGTACTAATAAAAATAAAATGAAATAGGTGAAAATAACTTTAATTATATATTTTATTTAACCCAATATATCTAAAATAGTTTCATCTCAACATGCAATCAATATAAGAAATTATTAATGAACTATTTTACTTTCTTTTTTCTCATAGTAAGTATTCAAAGTCCTGGATGTATTTCCCATTTAGAGCACATCTAAGTTGGCTCAGCCACATTTCCTTTGCTCAGTAGCCACATGTGCCTGGTGACGACCAAGGTGGGCAGTGCGGGTGTATGCCTAGTCAAGGAACAGCTAAACTGGAGCTGCCCTGCAGGTCAGCAGCAGCATTTAGGAGGGTGGCACCTTGGCTCATCAAAACTTTTGATTGCCCCTCCCTTCTTTCTCTCTTTCATCCAGTAAGTGTCAGAAACTTAAGTAATGTGCTATGGAGATCAAATTTCTTACAAATATATTTTGAACAATACATCTAACTAATAATAATAACAATAAAAAGGCCTTTCTCTTTCCTGTGTAAACTTCTTTTGAATGGAACCTATTTCATCTGTAAAACCTCCAAATAATATTCAGCGCTCACATTTCCTCTTGGGGCTAAAGGAAGAAGTTAAAGCCTCCCTTTAAAAAATGCAAACAATACCTTAAAAATCCTTTCACCTCAAAATAAAGGAAAACGCATTTCCAGGAAACTAAATTATGTTCTATTTGACCATATAGAATATGACTTTTATTTATTTAAAAACAGATTTTTTTTGAAAGGAATGTGTTAGACATGTTGATAAAAAAGCACTTATTTGTGGTCAAGGTATACTGCTGTTCCTTGATTCATACAAAATATGTTCAGCTATTATCATTAAGGTTTCTTGAATCTTATTTCTACCTATATGTTTATATACAGAAGTGTCAAGGAGTAGCTTTAACTGGCATGAATTAAATTACATGTGCTTGGCAATGGAAATTAGAAAAATAATTTAAAGTAAGTTCAATATATTTTTCATGAATACTCTTCCACATGCACACAAATGCACTGCAGACATGAACAAATTATTCATAGCATCTTTGTTGCCAAAATCCAGACATTGGAAGCATCTTAATTATCCATCAGTAATAGAAAGAATAAAGATGCTGAGACACATTCATATCCTGGAAACCATAAAACAATGAGAATGAATGAACTGTAATGGGAGGCATCAATAGGATTGACTGTTCATATTGAAACAAAATGTTAACCAAAAGATGCAAAGCACAAAGTATATCCAGTATGATTTCATTTATATTAAGTTCAAAATATTAGACTATACTGTTTAGTGGTGTGTACTTGTGATAAACTATGGAGAAAAATGTGGAACTGATTATCCTAAAAACCAGGAAATTGATTACCTAGTGAGAGGCAGGAAATGCGATGGTAAAGGGATAGCTTCTGGGGGCTAGCAGTGTTCTCTTTCTTGACCCGGTTCTTGGTTGCATGGATCCTTGCTTTATAATTATTCATTCTACTATGCAACTAGGTTTTGCATACTTTTCTTTATGTGTATTATACAGTTAAAATGGTTTTGTGTGTATGCATATTTGCTCCCCTAAATTTCATTTCATTTATTTCAGACTACTGTGTCTCCTATCACACTGTTAGCTTTCTTCTACATTTCGGGTTGTATAGGGATTTGGTAAATGTATCAACTAAGTCTTCCTTCAACAAGTTGTTGATTAAAACCATGAAAAGACCAGGACTGGGTTGAAGTCCCTATAGCACACTACTTAGATACCTCTCATTAGATTGTAGAAATAGTAGTAATATTAGTATCAGTAATGGTCATTATAACAATAATCAGATGGTAAAATTTCCTCAGCTTGGACACTCTATGTATATTTTACATATGTGATTTTATATAATGTTACAGATCATTATTATTGTAACTCCTTTCCTAGTCATTATTGTTATCCCCATCTTGGAGGTAAATAAACCCAGCCTCAGAAAATTTAAATAACATGCCCAAGATCACACAGCTATGAAGGAATAGAACCAGAATGTAAACCCAGATTTGTCCGATTCCAAAAACTGTGCTCCTTTCTCTCTCCTGTCTTGCCTTCTTCCTGTGTTTTGAAGCATTATTCAACAACGATCTTTAGTTCAGTCAGCTGTAAATCCACCTGCTCAGGGCTCTCCAAATGATAGGCTCCCACAGCACTTCTCTGGTTTCTTCACAGCATCTGTAAAAGACAGTAATGAAATAAACAGGTCCAGTGAGGCCATGAAAAGTGTTCCAGATTTTTTTGTTTGCTCATCTAGCCTGGTCACAGAAAGAGTAACTTGATGTCACCTTGTTTTTAAGACATGTTAGCTCTTTCTCAGTGATCAATAAATTCTTTCATTAAATATGTTCACCTACCATTTGTTATATAAGTACATAGAAAATTCCCAGAGAATAGCATCAAGGTTTCCTATAGTTCATCTTCCTTCGCCATCTCCTTTTTAAAATAGAGAAAAAAAATTTCTGTCTGAGATCTTATGGTACCACTCTAATTCTTGCAATTCTCACTGATTTCTGTCTTCCTTCAGTCCTACCAGCAAGGTCATTCTATAACTTGCTTGGGCCTGAATTTGAACTCGTTAAAAGTGACAAGATGCCCTCTTGCTCTATCCTCATCTAGTTGGAGATTTAGTTCTCATTTTATATTTTTTCTTCTTTTTTCCACTTTAAGTATAATTTTCTTTGAAAATAGGGTAGTCATTTGTTTTCATAATAAATTTAAAATAACTTTTCTTGCTTGTCTTTCTTCTCTTCCAAGTCTAGTATAGAATTTAACTTCAGATAACATCTCTTCTCCACGTTTTTCCACTCCCCCCCCAAAATTAAACCCAAAGTATCATGGTTCCTTTTGATTTATGATTCTCATCTCTGAGAGGGCCCATCTTGTCAAAATTATATAAAAGTCATCAGTGAGACTCAAGTAATCTTGGGGGGAATTTTTGGATAAAAAGAAGAATTTCCCAGTAATAACTTTGAAAATAATCCTTATAACCATGTATTGGGTTTAATATAATCTACATTTACAAGCTGTCATGGAATGAAAGTGCAACCACACAAACTAAAAAGATGAATCTGAGGAGAGATGTGTGGGGTAGTGAAAGAAACCTATCTCTTTAACTTACTTGCTATTTTGTTTTTACTTTCTTTAAAAAATATATTTTACAAACTGAAAAGGACAACTGTTGAATCCTTACCAGTTAACCTATCCTAAAATTCAATACATTTTCATCTTTTGCATTTTGATTAACAAATTGGAGACTTTCTGATTTATCTACATTTTACTATGTTTATTGTTATTATTTTGGCATGAATGTCTATATGAAGCTTTTGGAAATGCTTGAACAGTGTCTCATGCTATATATTTGTTTTTGGTATCATCAAGACCAAAAATTAGTAGTTGTTTAAGAAACATGTTTTGGATGAATGAATGGATAGATGTACAAAAAGAACTCAGGTTATGGGGCCGGCCCGGTGGCGCAGCGGTTAAGTTCGCACGTTCCGCTTCTTGGCGGCCCCGGGTTCGCTGGTTCGGATCCCGGGTGCGGACATGGCACTGCTTGGCAGCCATGCTGTGGTAGGCGTCCCACGTATAAACTAGAGGAAGATGGGCACGGATGTTAGCTCAGAGCCAGGCTTCCTCAACAAAAAGAGGAGGACTGGCAGTAGTTAGCTGAGGGCTAATCTTCCTCAAAACAAAAAACAAAAGAAGAACTCAGTTTAGCGGTCTGTCTATTTCATGAGAAATGCCCAAGTCACCTTGTGTGTGTCATCTGACGCCAGTGGCACCACTTTTCCTTTCTAGGAGCTACTGTGCTTAACATAGCTACTTCTTCATTTTAAAGCACTACTCCTAGTTTATTGTGTCAGCTTGTTTTTCCTGTATATATAAAAAATAGTTTGGGGTCACAAAGTAGAAGAACTTCATGGACTCTAAATTATTCCCATTCCCTATAAACTATAGGATATGGGTTCTTAGAAAAGAAAGGGGGAAAACACAGAATCCCCATGAGTTTGTCTCATGAATCTTCCTAGAATGTGTCTATACCCACAGGCTTCATTTCCTTACCACCCACATATTCATCATTTGATTTCAAAATTAAAACACCAGTTTTCTCTGATTATAAAAACTATTCATTCTTATTGTTAACAATTTAAAGAGTCTTGAAACTGTGAAGAAGTAACTAAACCAAAAAAAGAGGTATAAAGAGGAAACTAAAGCTCATCCCCTGGGGAAGTTTACCATATGGAAATTTTGGTTACTCTCCTTCCAGGTACCCTAATATCCATACATAACTTAAGGAACACTGTGTCATACCCTACACACTATTTCTATATTTATTTTTCAATATGATTAAAAGAAAACCCTATAATTCAGTGAAGCAAATACCATACATCCTCTTAAAGCCATCATGAAGAGTTGTTTCACTTTATATCACTGGTTCTCACCCAACAGTGATTTCACCCCACAGTAGACATTTGGCAACGTCTGGAGACATTTATTTGTCACAGTTTGGCATGGGGGAGGGGAATCCTACTGGCATCCAGTGGGTAGAAACCAAGGATGCTGCTATACAGTACACAGGACGGTCCCCCACAACAAAGAATTATCTGGCGACAGTATCAATAGTGCTGAGGTTGAGAAAACCTACTTTAAACTGACTCAAAACTTCTGGAACATACCCAAGTTACAGTTGACCCAGGTGATGAGGAAACTTCCTACCTTTAACTTTAGAGAAAGTTAAAGAAAATGAGAAGATTCTGTGAAGCATGACCATTGCCTTCTAAAAATGTTCAGGATTACCATGTGGGAATCAATTTAAATTTAAAATGACTACATATTCAGAAATCTTAAATTGGGTGGTTCAGCCCATAAGTACATTTTAATATCTTTTCTGAAAGTGAGAAACAGCCTAGGATATAAGGTCCACAATCATTTCAATTCATTAATATTTACTGAGTTCCTACTATGTGCTAACCACATTCTTGGCAATTGGCAATGAAGAGTTTATGGGTTTTATGGGACAAAGTGTTCGAAATCAGGCAAATCATGAAAGTTAGAGGTAACATGGCAGCACAATTATATTTATACTTTGTTTTCTTTAAGAGTAGAACCAAGATGAATAGAAATTATAGAACAACAGACTTTAGCTTACTAAAATAAGCTTATAGGAACGAGCTCTTATAGGAAGAGCTTCCCAAAGCTTATATATCTGTCTGAGAACACAAGAGCCTAACCCCAAAATACGTCAAGTTTCTTTTGATTGTATATATTTATGGAGAAATTTGATAGTCTATGGGTGGGAAAATTTGAAAGGAAATTTTATCGTCGAGTGGAGAATTGGAAAAGGTGACCCTGAGATCTTTCTAGGACTGGCTGTGTATTTTTGTGGGGCCCAATGCAAAATAAAATTGTGAAGATCCTGTTCATAAAATTATTAAGAATTTCAAGATGGTGACATAAGAGCATTAAATCAAAGTATAGGGGACTTCTAAACTTAAAGTCCTCTGTGAGTCTCAGGTTGCACGCCAACCAAGATGACCCTGGATCTTACTGAGTGATGGCATTCTGCAAGTGTGCTTTGATCTCTTTCTATTTTCCTAACAATTCTCCCTCTATCTCCATTGATGGCTCCTTTGTTTCTCTTTGACATCCTTAAATACGGGTATTTTTTGTGGCTCATCTCTTTATGTACCATTCTCCTTTCTTTATATATTTTTCTCTCTTTTTTAAAATTTATCCTTTTTCTCAGTTCCAAGCATTTCATGCATTTGTTTGACTTCTGAATCTATAGCTTTACACTTCATAGCATTTTCCTTCATGGTTCAACCACCACCTAAAGCTCGGTGATTTGGAAATCGCACCATTTTTCTATTTTAAAAAATGAAAATAAAAATAAAAAAATCATTTCCTCAAGCCTTTCTTGAATCCACCCTCAACTTTCTTCCTCAAACTCTAGATCCAATGACCAAGTCTCTTTTTTTCTCCCTTGAGATCCTTGTTTTCAATCTACCCTTGACTCTAGTCCTCATGCTGATTATTAGTGAACCGCTGCTGTAATTGAGAAGCTCATAGCCAAACCATGAGCACAGGGTCTAGAGCCCGAGAATCTGGATGAAATCTCATGTCCTCCAGTAATTATAGAATGCTTTGTCCATCTCCACGGGCAAATGACCCATGCTATCTCTGCTTCGCTTTTCTCATCTGAAAAAATGAGGGTAGTGTAGTTCCATTTCAGGTATGTGGAAGGTTAAAATAGGCTTTTCATTTTAACCACTTAGAACATAGAAATAGCATATGTTCAATAATGTTAATTTTTGTTTTTTTTGTGGGGTTTTTTTGTGAGGAAGATTGGCCCTGAGCTAACATCTGTTGCCAATCTTCCTCTTTTTGCTCGAGGAGGCTTGTCATTGAGCTAACATCTGTGCCAATCTTCCTCTATTTTGTATGTGGGGTGCCGCCACAGCATGGCTTAATGAACGGTGTGTAGGTCCATGCCCAGGATCTGAACCCATGAACCCCAGGCCAGCAAAATGGAGCATGCAAGCTTAACCATTACACCACCAGGCCAGCCCCAATTGTTAGAATTTTTATCATAGCTTTGCAATGTCTCTTTGTTTAGTGCTTTTCAGGTTGAATTGTTAAGAGTATGAGATTTCAAGTAAACAGACTAGGACTAAAAACAGTGTGTCTACCTTTTCCATTGAGTAACCTTGAAAGAGGCATCTTCTCTGACATTATGTATGGACATGTTAGTTACTGCATTTCAAGGTTTTATAAAAATTATGGTAGACCACATACATGAATGCTTCTATCACGGTGTCACTCAACAGATAGGAACACTGCTCCCAGTCTTGCTAGTATGTTCTTCCTCAAGTACTTCTCTTATCATGGTATCTATTCTTAAGAACCAACCCTCAATGACTTCACAATGCCCATAGATAATATCCAAACTCCTTGTACTTAAGACCCTCCACAAGCTGGCTCCATCATACCTTTACATAAGGTCTCCTTTTCGTAAAGCATCTATTGTACTCAAATTGGTCTATTCATTACCTAGAAACACACATAATACGACCACCTCACCCCTCTATTCTTTCTATTATCCTCCTCTCTCTTTAGTCCTTCCCATCTATATGAGCTCTACATTTTCAAAGCTGAACTCAGATCACAGCTCCACCATGGTATAAATGCACATAACTCCAGCCTAGAATTCTTCTCCATCCCCTAAAATCCTGTAACATCTATAGAGTGCCTTTGAAATTCTTATATGGCTTTGCTCTCTTATTTCTTAGTGCATTGTGGTTAAGAGCTTACCCTTTAGAATCAGGCAGATTGTGTTCAGGTTACACTCATTAGGCATGAGCCTTTGGGAAAGTTATTTACACTATATAACTTTCAGTTTACCCATTCACCAAATGGGGATAATAATGATGGTTAGCTCATAGGATGCTTGTGAGGATTGAAATAACACATTCTTAGCTCAGTATAATGATTAAATTTTTTCAATAAATATTTTTCGGTATTGCTGTTATCATTATTGTTTGTATTTTCTTATCTACCCCCAAAGACTGAAAGTGCCTTGCGGGCAGGGGTTGTGTATCATATATTTTCATAATCTCCCTACCAAGGGACTGCTTGCTTTAATTAATTTCTGCTGTGATTAATTGCTCTATCATGCCATTTTCTGATTTCATCCAAGACACTTGAAATTTAGATGACAAAGAAGCAATTCCTGGTGACTAAAATGAGATTCTTTCTTTGGATATTGTCACTGACCTAGGTAGCAAGCATAGGCTCTGCCAACAACTGTCACAAAATTCTCCTCTGGCACTCAGTTTGCTGCCTGTTCCTTGGAGGAAGAAAACTTTGTCAGTAGGGCTACTGGTGCAAACAGCACTGACCACATTTTCTTGTTGGAAACATCATGTTCAAGACAAGACCATATTCATTATGTGGCTGTATGGTTTGAATACCAAATCCATCCTATTGCTCAAGCTGAAATTCAGAGCATGAAGCTCTCCCACCAACAGTGTTCCACGTTGAGAGGAAAAACAAGGATTTCTGTGTCTGAACCAAATGGCAACAAATTGAATTTGTATTCTTGTAACACAAATTACCTAGAAAAAATTGAAAGAAAAAAACAAAACATTGGTCATCATTCTGGACATTTTCATATACATTGATTATAATATCACTGCTCTGAAAATCTTTTCTGATCTCCCTTCTCCAGAGCCAGGAATGTTTGCTTCTTCCTGTGAAAATGTCTATCTTCTCATCTCTATAACTTCTGAGACTCTCTCCCTTTTGTTAAAATTATCTGTGCGCATCCTACTTCTTGTCAATCTCCTCGAGCAAGATCCATATCTGACTTATCCCCACATCGATATGAGTTACAACCCTTATGGTTGCCAATCAATGGCAGACAAACCCATTGGGATTTGTCTAAGCATAAAAGAGGGGGGATGATTTATTGCAAATAAAGAGATGTCTTATAGAACCCAATGGAAAGTAACATATCCAGGTCTTAGAAACTACTTGGAACCAGGTACTTGAGCCCTGTAGAAAATGTAAGACACTTTTTTTTTTTTCCATGTCTCTTCTCTCTTGTGTCAACTCATTCTTCTTTGCCAATGCAAACCAAATTTTTCTCTTCTGAGTCTACATTGCTACTATCAGCAACTCCTGAGTTTACAACTCTACTATTAAAGTGAGCAGTCTGGGTTGAGAGTGAAGTTTCATTACAGTCATGAGCTGCATAATGATGTTTTGGTGAATGATGGACTGAGTATACAGATAATCCTATGAGATTATAAGGGAGCTAAAAAATTCCTATTGCCTGGTGACACTATCCTAGCCATTGTAATGGTGTAGCACAATGCATTACTCATATGTTTGTGGTGATGTTGGTGTAAACAAACCTACTGCACTGCCAGTTGTATAAAAGTATAGCACATACAATTATGTACAGTACATAATACTTGATAATGATAAATGATTATCTTACTGGTTTATGTTATATTCATTATAATATACTTTTTATTGTTATTTTAGAGAATATCTTTTCTACCTGTAAAAAAGGTTTACTGTAAAACAGTATGCCATGTTATGCTGGCAGCAGCCTCATAGATCTTTTGTTTACTGCCTCTCTTGGTCGCATCATTTTCTCTTGTGCTTGATTTAATCTCATATTGTTTTGTTCATCATGGCTCCTAAGCATACAAAATCCACTAATAATGTTACCAGTAAGATGCCATGTCGAGTGATTGACCTGGAAAGAAATTAAAAGTGATGAAGGACTACAAAGGTGGAAAATCAGTGACAGTTATTTCTCACCAGTCAGGCGTGTCTCATTCCACCATAGTTACGATCTTGAAGAACAAGAACAAAGTGATGGAAGCTGTTAAAGGATCTGCTTCATTGACAGCAATGAGACTAACAAAAATTCAAGAAGGGCCTATATTAGACATGGAGAAACTTCTAATGACCTGGATTGAAGACCAGACACAGACGCGTATCCCTCTCACCGCGACAACAAGCAGAACCAAAGCAAAAAATTTGTTTGCGATGTTTAAAGGAAAGACTGGATGCAACTATGATGTTGAATGCACAGCTAGCTCTGGGTTGTTCAAATGATGCAAGAATCGTTATTCATTACATAATATGAAAGCGAGTGGTGAATCTTCGAGTGCTGATGTGAAGGCAGCTAAAGAATTTTTGTAAACTCTAGATAAGCTCATTGTGGAGGAAAATTACTTGCCAGAGCAAATATTCAATATGGATGAAAATTCCCTATTCTGGAAACCAATGCTGAAAGGACTTTCATCCATAAGGAGGCCAAGTCAATGTCAAGTTTCAAGGCTTTTAAGGACAGGATAACATTCTTGCTTAGGGACAGTGTTCAGGCTACAAATTAAAATTCTTTGGAATCTGGCACAGTGAGAACCTCAGGGCCTTCAAGCATATCAATAAGCACACGCCACCAGTGTACTGCAGGAGAATTAAGAAGTCATGGATGACCCAGCTTCTCTTCCAAGATGCCCTCCTGAATTTCTATGCCAGCAAAATGGAGAAGTACTGTTTGGAGAATAGCATACCTTTCAAGATTGTTCTTATTGTTAATAATACTCCCAGACATCTTCCTTTCATTGGTGATCTTCATTCCAATACCAAAGTGGTGTTTCTCCCTCCAGACACCACCTCTTTGATCCAACCAATGGATCAGGGACTTATAGTGGCTTTCAAGGCCTACTGCATAAGGAGGACCTTTGCCCAGGTTATTGCTGCAACTGAGGAAGACACTGAGAAGACACTGATGCAATTCTGGAAGGATTACAACATCCATGGCTGCATCAAGAGCCTTGCTTGGGCTTGGGGTGATGTCACCAAGGAGTGTATGAATGGCATCTGGAAGAAGACACTCAAGAGGTTCATCCATGAATTCAAAGGATTTGCTGTGGATGAGGAGGTTACAAAAGTCAACAAGGCTGTGGTTGAGATGGCAAACAACTTTGACCTGGGTGTGGATGAGGATGACATTGAGGAGCTCCTAGAGATGGTTCCTGAGGAAGTGACTAATGCGGAGATGTTGGAACTGGAACAGGAACTCACAGCTAATGAAAAGACAAGAGAAAACGCAACTGTAGGAGAAGAAAAAGAAGAATCGCCCCCCCCCCCCACCCCCGAGAAAATTACAGTGAGGGATTTGCAGAAGCTTTTGCAGACCTCAACAAACTCCTTAAAAAGTTTGAAAACATGGATCCCAACACCAAAATGTTTTCATCAATAGAGAGGAATGTTCATAATGCATTATCAGTTTACGAGCAAATCTATGATGAGAAAAAGGAACAAACCAAGCAAACCACCATGGACATATTTCTGAAAAGAGCGATGCTTCCTCAAGAAGTTCTTCAGTAAGTATTGCAGAAGATGGCATTTGTTATCACAAGAGAAGACATTTCCATGTGTGTTATTGCTCCTGAAGACCTTCCAGTGGGACAAGATGTGAAAATAGAAGATGATGATATTGATGATGACCTGACCCTGTGTAGGCCTAGGCTACTGTATGTTTTCATCTTAGTTTTCAACAAAAAAATTTGAAAATAGGTAAAAGAAATTTAATAGAAAACAAAGCTTATAGAAAAAATATTTTTACACAGCTATACAACGTGTTGGTGTTTTAAGCTAAGCGTTAGTACAAAAGAGTCAAAAAGTTAAAAAAATTAAAAGTTTATAAAGTTAAATGTTACAGTAAGCTAAGTTTAATTTATTATTGAAGAAAGAAAAATGTATTTTTATAAATTTGGTGCAACCTAAGCATGGTGTTTATAAAGTGTACAGTATTGTACAGTAATGTCCTAGAACTTCACATTCTCTCACCACTCACTCACTCACTCACCCAGAGCAAATTCCAGTCCTGCAAGCTGCATTCATGGTAAATGCCCTACACAGGTGCACCATTTTTTATCTTTCACATCATATTTTTACTGTACCTTTTCTATGTTTAGATGTGTTTAGATACACGAATACTTACTATTGTGTTACAATTGCCTGTAATATTGAGTACAATAACTTGCTATACAGGTTTGTAGTCTAGGAGCAATAGGCTACACCATAGAGCCTATGTGTGTAGTAGGCTAAACCAACTAGGTTTGTGTGGGAACACTCTATGATGTTCACACAATGACAAATCACCTAACGATGCATTTCTCAGACTGTATTCCTACCATTAAATGATTCATAACTGTATTTCTGATTTCAGGGTCCCCAGGAAGGAGATTTGATTGACTTAGATTGGGTTAGGTGCTCTCCTCCAACTCAGCCAGTCAACATCTAGCACAACCGTATCAATGTGTAATTGGATTCCTAGAAAATAGGATATAGTTGCTCAAAAACAGAAGAGAGAAGAGTTCAGAACAAATAGTCTTTCCTATTACAGCACCTCACACAATGTCTCCACCTCAGAAATATCATGGTAACTTGGGTGGTAAAAGAAATGATCTGAATTTGCTTCTTGATCTTGTTCCTTACATGAAGACATTTATTTACATGAGACATCTATTCTCAGCTTGTTTTTACACTTCTGAACGTATGATGTCTTCATTAATATGTCAAATAATACATGAAGAAATGGTATACGTCAAAATAACATGCTTTAGTATTTGCTGGAATAGGGATCGAAAAGCCGGGATGTTAGTTTTAGTCAAACCTGAAAATATCCCAAAATGAAAGCGACTTTTGTCATGAAATTATTAGATGATATTTTAAATATTAATTTAAGCTTTTTTCAGTCCCCCAAAGTTTGTCTTCTTTTGATTTATATTTCCATGGGAATTGAAATAGTAAATGTTCACACACTTAGAACACTGGCATTATTGTTTTTCAAGGTTTTCGTTGCCCTTTTTCCCCTGAACTTTTATTTTTCTCTCAGATCTGCATAACTAATGTCCTTCCTTCAAAATGCTAGTTAATATTTTTCACTCAGTCTCTAGGCAGTGGCTGAATCTGTGATTAGGAAGAAAATGAAATGTCATTTTGGTAAAATTCCTTCTGGATTGTTATAGATGTTTGATTATATAAGTTTAGGTGTTGAGCTCACTGAAAACTTCTGGCTGCTGAGACATTTTTAGATCAGAGTACAAAATGAAGATGGTAACCAGGCAACGTGGTTCTTCTACGGTTATTAAAAATAAAACGTGAAGCTTCCACGATGCAGAATAATTCTCTGACAGGTTTGTCTGGCTTTCACTTGTTCTTGTCTAGAAAAATAGGTAAGTTCCATTTGTTGAACTGTCAATACTTTCTATGGGTTAAATTCATTATTTTGTAAGATTCAATTGTTGGAAAATTATATACACAAATGAATATAATCATGATAATTTAGTATGATTCAAAATTCTCAAACATTTCTGCACAAAAAATTATATATTACAAATGCTCATAAAATTCACTATGGAAACATAAGTCTGACCCTACATTCATTAGGATAATATCAAGCTTGAGTAAACATGTGTATCCTCTATACATAGCAAAATATTATTAATTAAAATTTTTGAAAGCTTTCATATAGTGAATAACAATTTTCAAAGAATGGCACTGAGATGCAGTCAATTGTGGGCAACATACTTCCATCCTTATTTGATGTTTCAGAAGACATTGGAGCTTGTGATATTATCTGAGTAATCATGATACACACAGCAAGAATAGATATGTTCAAGTTAAGGGACCTTAACTTAGCATCATGATTTTTATATTCATTGTTACTGGAGAGGAAAGAAAGATACGGAAATTTGGGATATCTTAGAAAAATAACAGTATAGATGGAGGAAAGGGAAGGTGAGGAAAGCACGAGGGCAGGAAAGCAAGAAATTATAGTAACGACAGTAAAACACCCAGCCCAAGAGTAATGCCATAACCAGTGTGAATGATGGGTGCTCCTGAGGCAGGCCCTATACCAGAGTTCTACACAGAACACTTAACCAGCTAAGGCAGGGTTCAAGTTGGGCATCATAATGAAGGCGAGGTAGAAGCAAGGAGAGCAGGAGCCTTCCACCACACCCTGATCCATCACCTTTTCCACACTCAGCAGAAGCAGCCTGAGGCCTCCTGGTAGAGAGCTCCTTCAAGTCTCACCTCCAAAAGCATCCACTAGAGGGATGGCATCTTATCTTCCATCTCTGCTGACCTGTGCATCCTGAGCTGCCCCAAAGCAACATATATTCAGTCTATTAAGCTCACATGGCTGCACATGGCATAGGATAACAATAAAGGGCTTTCAAGGATGGAAGGTGGTTACTTTATAGGGTCTCAAACTGGTATTAAAACTGCATACATTAACAAGAGGAAAGGAACCTGCATTTACTCAGCAACTTTAAGATATTAGTTGGTTTAGCCTTAAAATTTTAAATCTTAACATTCATCTGTTAGGTAGATCCTACTACCCTCCTTAGATAGATGAGGAAACAGAGGGGCCATTTTAAATATCTTTTGGAATAAGTGAATGAATGAACAAAAAGATCAATAAGCAAACAAATACACAGTTCAACAACAAAACACAAACAACAGAAACCTAAGTGATCACCTTAACATAAGATAAGTTACATAAAATAGCTAGGGCCACCAATTGACCAAGTGGTTAAGTTTGCACACTCTGCTTCAGTGGCCCAGGGTTTCACCGGTTCAGATGCTGGGCACAGACCTAGCACTGCTCATCAAGCCATGCTGAGGTGGTGTCCCACATAGCAGAGCCAGAAGGACCTACAGCTAGAATATACAACTATGTACTTGGGGCACTTTGGGAGAAGAAGAAGAAGCAATAAAAGAAGATTGGCAACAGATGTTAGCTCAGGTGCCTGTCCACACAAATAATCCACAACCAATCTATAAACGAAAATTTGGGTGAGTTTATTCTGAGCCAAAATGTGAGGACCATGGCCCAGGGCCTTCCTTCCCTGAGGAAGGAAGAGCACCAAAGAGGTGGGGTGGACAGAGTGGTTATATACCCTCAAAGAGCATGTTTCACATATGATTGAAATGTCCCTTTTACAGTAGTCATGAGACTGCTTAGTCAGTACAGCAACTGATGGACACAGCAGGTAGTAGGTCTGCTGTCTTGGTGGATACAGCAGGGTGGCAGCCCTGTTGTCTCAGGCTGGGTGGTCACAGGTGAGCTCAGCAATCAGTTCCCAGCCTAGGGAAAGATGCTCATCCTTAAGGAAATGCCAGTGTGGGGGGAAGATGCACCTTTATCTTAAGGGCATTTGTTCTTACCATAGGAAATGCTTAAAGAGGATATGGCTTTGTCATGTACTGCAATATATCCTATTGCTTGCCATTTCTATTTGTCATGCCAATCTTTAAAAATAAAATAAAACTAAATTAAATTGAAATAAACTAGCTAGTTTGTTGGCAGAGCCAGGATTCAAACTCAGGTCCCTCTGACTCCAAAGCCAGGATCTTGATAGCTGAATATTTCATGCATTGCCCCTAATGTTAAAGTGCAATTTCCTAAAATTCCTCTTGTCTCTTTCTCACCTTACACGTGTGTCTGTGTTCATTTTCTTTTAATTTAGTTAATATTTATACTCTTACTATGTGCTATACATTGTTCTAAACACTGCATATGTTCTCACATGGAAGCCTCACAACAATCCTGTCAAGAAGATATTATAATCACCCCATTATACAGATTGAGAAACTTAAACTGGTTAGGTCATTTGCTCAAGGTCATCTAGCTAGCAAGTCACAAAGCTAGGAAGTGAACCCTAGACTTCTAGTTTCAGAGTCTGCTTTTAACCATTTTAACAAACTATCAGTTTAACATGTAGTTTTTATACCCATATTCATTCCAATCTAAGTATATTCAGATTTCATAAAATGCCCTTCTGTTTCCTAGGCAGTTTAAAGGAATGAAAAATGGCAGGCATTCTAGCATTATATAATATGCAACGGCCCTTTGGAGGCATTTTGTGGAATAACATTGCAATCATTATTCCCTCTACCTCATTCATAAACACTTCCCATGAGATTTTTGTTCTTTGTGGAATAATTTCCATTGCAATAATTCTTATTTGTTTTCTCAAAAATAATGGCTGGTTTCCACCACTCTCATCAGTAGATACAGCCAGCAAATTTGTGGGTGCTTCTGCAAGCCTAGATTTGTCCCACTAGATCAGTAATGATCTTCGTGCCAAACTGATTTACATCTCCAACTTCAATAAATGTTTACAGGAACTTGAATTGGGAAGGCGGAGACAAGTAGAACAGTCTTTGTCCATGAGGAACTTAAAGTTTTGAGAGAGAGGCAGACAAGGGACTGACCATCCACAGAACGGCACAAGTGCAGGCAGGGCCACTGCAGAGAGTATCGGGGACCACCACGCACAGCACTGGAACCCACTGCAGACATCCTGCAGCAGGTGGCCTCAAACTAAGGGTGAGGGATCCCCAGTTCCTACAACTGTGCAGAATTCATCCTATCGTGGAAACTGGAGACCCCAAATTCACTTACTATGGTTAAATCCATGCAATGCTTCTCATTAGTTCTTGTGGGTTAATACAATGTTAAATTTCTTACCTGGATGCAATTTGATCACTATCCGGTTATATTGGAGGAGGTCATCAAGAGGACATGACCTCCTCCGATTGACCCTCAAGCTGGACTCACAATCAGAGGCTCCTCATTCACTCCCCTGTCTTTGGAATGTGGGCTCTGCCCACAGTTCCCACAGTGAGGGCCGTTTTCAAAGTAGCTTTAAGAGGGTAAGGTGGTGTTGAGGACATCTAGATGGTATACGTGACTGAACTCTCTTAAGGCATCTATATAAACTTTTAAGTTTCTGGTGAGTGGGCCCAGTGATCTACTCCTCTTGCACACACCTGAGACAAGCCTCATAAGTTCCCTCGCTTATTTAACCTGTCACCTGCCAATCTGAGTGGTCTGCACCTTTCTTCCTTCTCTCCTTGCCTTCTGTATTCGGGGGGGCAGTTTCAGACTTTACCCAGGAAATTCTCAAGTTTGCAAACCAACAATTATCCAACCAGGGGCTATTTGCTTATTATTAAAAGGGCAGTATGTCCCTAGTGACTTGAAATGCTACCTTTATTCTCTATTATATGAAATTCCCATGTGCAATGGGGTCTGTTTCTGGACTTTCTGTTCTATTCCAGTGGGCCATCAATCTCCTTATTCTTGTGTCAGGACTACTTTTTTGAATCATAGAGAATTCACAATCTGTTGTTCCAATCTCTCACCTGGTAGGATTTGCCCTCCTCTTCCTCACTCTCCTGCCTCAACACCCCCAAACACTCAGGCACACAGGCTCTTCTTTTTCAAAGTTCTCCTCATTCTTATATTTTTTCCATATGAACTTTAAAAGCAGCTAGTCTTGCTCTAGGAAAAGAAAATGTTAATATTTTTAATAGGATGACATAAAATTTAAAAATTAGCCTCAAGGCAACAGACATAAGGGAAGCTTTAAAATTCTACTGAAAGACAAAAGTCAACCTGATTCAATGGGAAGATACACTTGTTCTCGGATCGGTTTTTTTTTTTTTCTTTTGTAGCTATTTTAATTGTGGTCTTCTCTCCCACTACACCTTTTCAGTGATTGAGTTTGTGTGTATGAAGAGAGATGATTTCTTTGCATCAGTTTTATACCATGCTGTTTTCCCAGCTTCCCCATGCTTTTAGTAGCTTTTTCAAGGATATATTCCTCAGGGCCTAAGATAGTATTTCTCATTTCAGTGGAGTTTGTGTATCACTCAAGTTGCAGCAAAGGTGTTAGAGGAAGAGAGATGCATGTCTCGGTGGTGACGCTGAGCCCAGTGTCTGCCATGACAACCACGCACATCTCACAAATGAGAAAAGAGGCCCAGGTTGAAACTGTCAGAGGTGGTGGGGACATACTGGGAGCAGATGAGCTCAGGCCTACCTGAGAGGAATCCACTTGGGAATGGACGCTGTGTTCTCAGATTTTTCTAACTTTACAAGTGAAGCCAGAAATCTGGACTTACAAGTGAAATCTCCTGATGTTTAAAATAGTTTTAAAAATACTCTGGGGCGAAATAGCGGGGACAAGTCCATAGGTTAAATGTATTCCACAAGTCCTCAGTTTGCAACATCTGAGCAACAAATGTTATTCTTCAGAGAAGCTGCAGAAAGGTACACACAAGAATAGGGTTTTTGCTTATTATGAGTGTATTTGTTTCCTGGGGTGCCATAACAAATAGCCACAAACTTGTGGCTTAAAACAACAGAAACATATTCTCTTACAGCTCTGGAATCCACAATTAAGGTGTTGACAGGGCCATGCTTCCTCTGGAGGCTCAAGGGAAGGGCCCTTCCTTCCTCCTCCAGCTTCTGGTGGCTCCAAGTCATTCCTTGGCTTGTGGCTGCATCACTTCAGTCTCTGCCTCCATCTTCACATGACTTTCTTCATAGCCTCTTCTCCTTGTGTGTCTCTCCTCTGTGAGTCCCTTATAAAGATACTTGTCATTTGGATTTAGGGACCATGCAGCTAATCCAGGATGATATCATCTCAAGATCCTCAACTAGGTTTGCAATGTACTTTCTTCCCCTCCCCCCCCCCCCCCCCTCTTTCTCTCATTGCCTCTCTCTCTGTCCCCATCTGTCTTTTCTCCTCTTCTTTTTATTCATCAGTTCATTCATCTATTCTGTTAGAATCGCATCCCTATTATGTACCAGGAGCTGTGTGTTTCTGAATCATGAGCACATCCTTCCTGAGTCAGAGGCAGACCAGGAAGAGCTAAGAGCCTCTCCTTTACTGGCCAGGGAATGAAGCCTCAGGTGCTCCCTGCCATTTAGGCTGACAGAGATGTTCTAACTTGCAATACATGACCTATGTGAATAAGGCAGCAATCAGGGCTACTGGTCACTTTCTGAGGCCGTGTGAAGCTCCGTTAGTATCTGTCAGCCTGCCTTCACCCCAGCAGAGCAGGCAGCTGTGTCCTCTGACCCCCTCTTAACACTGATAGCTTTCCTTTCATATCACACACTTGTGAGAGCTTTCTTCCTTCTCAGCTGGAAAGGTCACCTCCCAAACATACCTCCCGGGATGAATTATGTGTCTATTGATTTGCACACTCTTGTCTCAACCACAAATTTCAGTAGGCGTTTGAGCATCACCCCAGATAAAAGAGGAGAGAACCAGAGAAGTGTAGTCTAATGCCAGCTGAAACTCTGCTCATTATTTTGATTTTTTTCTAAATTTACTTCCAAGATTATAGGAATATTGTTCAACATGTACTCAGTGGGAATTTGCTTTAGAATCACTTGTGGATTAATTTCTGAAATTAAAATCATCTGTCCAACAAAAGGAATAATTAATACTAGGAATTTCATCAGCTCTACATAAAAGAATGACCTTTCTCCTTAAGGTAATTCTTATTCTGTTTTCTGTGAACTGAAAGCCTAGTCTTGGTGTCTTGGGTTACATTTAAAAATTGTTAATTTAACTAATAATAAAGTGATATGTGTTTAGATCACTTTTCTTCTGAGCTCTAGGAGGAATGAGAAGAAAATCTCAATTCTGTGACACACACAGACACACACATACCCCTATGTACATATATTATTAGATTAGATTATTAGAGTTATTCTAATTTTGGCTTCTATTCCTGACTCTGTTGCACCTTGGTGACTGTACATCTTATATTAAATACCCTGTTCCTTAAAAAAAGATAGCAATAACCACTAAGCTGCATAAACAGTAATGACAGGCCAAGCGTGAGGGGTCAGTCACTGCGGCCAGAGGCGAAGCTTTGGACCACCTCGTATCAGAAGCTCCTTGTCTGTCAATAAAGCAGAGCTGGGGTGTGTGCCTAACCCAAAGGACTGCGGAGGACATTCCAAGGCATTGTGAGTACATGGCTACAGCAAGGTCTCTTCTAAAAACTTGAGTATCTCACGGACAATTTCAATCTTTGTGAATGAGAATGGATAGAGGGAATCTGTAAGACAGTTTATCTTTTGCCACAGCCCAGCTAAAGAGAAATACACCAATTGTTAGTTCCTAAGAGAAATCTGACTCAGCTAAGGTGAAGTAAATCAGCAAGGATTCACTAAATCGAATGACATCTATTTGACCTCTGCTTCTGCTTCTTTGATTTGTCTGAGAGGAGCTCTGTTTTCTGAAAATGGCTTTTGCCCCAGCACTGTCAGCCTCTGTTGCCAGTTTTATACCATTTTGATTGACTCACCCATTCCAACACCTGACCATGTAATTGTTTTGCTCTTTCACGTGTTGAAACACCGAGTTGCCTAGTGGAATTGATGGCTGATGTAGTAATTTGGTGATGGGGCCTCTAGTTGAGAGAGAGGAGAGCTGGTGTGGTAAGTGGGCTGCAGCAATGCTCCATAGCTGTGGTTCTCAATCTTTGGTGGATACGAGAATCTCCTGGGGAACTTAGGAAAAAACAAAATCCAGGGCTGACTTACCTCACTGAGCTACATCTCTATTTTTTCAATCATCTGTCCAGATTGTTGTGATATCCACCAAAATGTTTGAATCACTGCTTTATGGTATGGAAGGCAAAAACAAGGGTCTAGAAGCAGGCTCATGTGGGTCCAAATTCCTCTCTGAGCCTTGTTTCTACTTGTAAAGTGAGGATATGATTAGTACCTGCTTCCTAAGATTTATGTTACACAATGAGACAATGGATACAAAATGCTTATTATTTTCCTAATTGTAACTATTAGTGCAACTTTTTATTGGACCAAGTAGAAATCTGCCTGACATCAGGATTTTTGACAACTACTTGGAAGACTAACTTATTCATATTGATCTATTCATTCATTGGATAAATGTTTATGCCACTGGTTTATTAGAATTTTAGTAGCAATATGAGATTACATGTACATAGAAGATGGTCCATTCATATTTGTTGATTTTGAAGACTAGTGGTCCTGGGATATTTGGTAATGCTGGAAGGACTTCACTATTCCTGAGGCCCAGCACATGCTGTTCCATCTGGAAAAATGTCCAACTTCTGCCCCTCCCCCACTCCCCATTAAAACCTATTTTTCCCTTTTCTCATCCATGTATCTACTCCCTCCAGGAAGCCCTCTGATTCTGAGACAGTTCTCTCCCCCTCTGTGCTCCCCAAGCACCACGTACCCTTCCTGCACGGAAACCATCATTGCGGTAATTTTATACTTATTTAAATGATACTTTTTAAGTCTACCTTTCCCACCAGCCTGGCTATAAATCCCACGAGGGGCCACATGGGTTTTAATCCCAAGATTTGCGAGTGCAGAGAATAGTGCCTGTCACAGAGTAAATGCTCAGTAAATATTTAATGGATGAACATGTTTATTGAACAACCAACTGTTAATATTTTACTTGATCAGACACAATGCTGAGGACTTTACAAATAATAACTCGCTTAATCCTCACAACAACTCTATTAGGTAGGTAATAAGATTAACCCTATTCTATAGGTGAGGAAACTGAGACACAGAATAGCTGAGTAACCTGCTCAAGGTCATACAGGTAGAAAGTGGCAAAGCTGGGTTCAAGCCCACGCATTGGAACTCATGTCTATGTTCACCACTACACTCTGTGGCTTCCCTAATGACAGGAAGAGAGTGTGGATCTCATACAGGCTGGCAGTTCAAGTCTCTAGGAAACCACTCAAAAGCAAGTATATGCTATCTTAGTACCTGGCCTAGGGCTCTGGGTTTGCCCTTTAGGGCATGTGGAGCTTCAGAAGTGGTAGAGAAGACACAGAGCTGTTTCAGGTTAGCTTCATAGAAACACTGAGTCACAGCACCAGCGTTGAAGTTCTGAGGTAGGGAGCCCCGAGTGATAACAGGAGACCCAGGTGAGGACTTCAGTCTTTGGAAGCTGCAAAGGGGCCAGTGCAACTATGCTCAGGGCTGCATAGATAGAGTGAGCACACCAGGAAAACTCATGGACAGGTAATAGAGCATGCTCTGCCTGCCCCGGGCTATCTGCAGGCTATGGGATGGCAAGGTAGGGCTCCTGTCATACCCAGCAGGGTACTAAGCAAGTCTCAACCACAGAAGCAAAGTGAAAACCCTCTCATCTGACCAAGGCAAAAATTGGAGGATGAGAGAGTGACAATACTGAGACCCTAGCAAGTTGGGCTGGAACGGCTGAAATCCCACCTGTCGAAGTTCAGGATTTGCTCTGGAGTCCCGCTTTGCAGAGTATGACCACCAGGAGTATCCTCTGGGGCTTGTTAAAAATGCAGGATTTGCCTTAGAACCCTGCTTCTTAAGGGCTGGGCGGCATGAACACCACCTGGGGCTTGTTAAAAATGCAGCATCTTGGGTTCCACCCCCGACCTCCTGAATCGAAATCTGCATTATATGAGATCTCTAGGAAAGTCATATATAAATGCATTTGGGAAGCGAGAACAGCGCTCAGTCTATAGGTGAGGGTGGCCAGCAGCCCCACTGTAAGAAGGAGGAAGCTGGGAAGCAGCCAGATATGTTAGTGAAAAGGTCAGAGGATTTGCTAGGAAAGTCCATGCCTCGTCCACTTCCTGGCACAGTGCATGAAGACAGCCTCTGTAGTGCTTACATTCTTTCCACAAATCTGTTGGTTCTCACTTAGAAGAGAGGGGAGAGGAAGTGGCTGCTGCTTTCCCTTCCTTTTCTTCTCTTCCAAATGTTCCACAGTCACCTACCTTCACGTTCTCCAGCTGCAAACTAGTCCTTCCTTCATCAACATGCTTTTGCCTTCCCGGCAGACACAGGTTGAAGAGAGAGGCTTTTGGAAGCAACAGACTTTCTCAATGATGAAGTTTCCTCTAAATATATTTTCTTCTGAGCTGCGGAATGTATTTATCTGTGTTACAAATTGAGCCATTTGAGTAGTTTCTACTATGAGTTTGGCTCTGGGTTCAGACCTGTGGCATGTGGCTGAAGAATTTGTTTCTGAAGCCCTTTGTGTTCTGTTGAGGATGCTACTTCCTTAAGAGGGCCTTGTCGTTTGGCTGTTGCACAGAGAAGGGCTCAGGGTGCTGCAATAATGAATGAGTGTTTCAGTTGTCTGTGGCTTCATAGCAGACCACCTCAAATGTAGCAGCATAAAAGAAAAATCAGGGGCCAGACCTGTGGCATAGTGATGAACTTCAATGTGCTCCGCTTTGGTGGCCTGGGTTTGTGGGTTCAGATCCCAGGCGTGGACCCACACCACTCATCAGCCATGCTGTTGCAGCTACCCACATGTAAAGTGGAGGAAGACTGGCAATAGATGTTAGCTCAGGGCTAATCTTCCTCAGCAAAAATAAAAAGACAAATCACCACACTTCTACAATTGGGGCTGGTATCAGCTAAGTGATTCTACTGCAATCAGCTGAGGGGCTGGAATGAGCAAAAAGAGTTTGCTGAGAGGCCTGGGTCTGGCTGGGCTCCTCTTTCCACATGACCTCAGATCCCTCAGTCAAACCTCTTAGAACATGGCAGCTGGATTCCAAGAATAAGAATTCCACAAGGACGAGCCACAGTGGCACGGGGTTTCCCAGCCTCTGCTTGCCCTGTACCTGCCACAGTCCCATGGATAAAGACGCAATATGTAAAAGGGGACTATGCGAGGGTGTGAAGCCCAGGAAGCATGGTCCATCACAGGCCACCAATGTCACAATCTACCACTGTTGATCTGGCTTTTTTTTTTTTTGCGGGCAAAGATAGAGAGAAAAGTGAAAGATCGCTAGTCAACATGTGTGAATGGCTATGTGTGTACTTAACCAAGTGTGTACAGGTAGTGATCTTAAAAACATGGAGGACTCATCTCTCTTTCCCCCAAAGTTTCCCCTTTATTTAGGAATATTATATTATTCTACTGAACAGTCATGTGGAGGCAGGGATGAGGGGGAACAGTGAGGCAGGAGGAGGACTTGCAGCCAGACAGATTAATCAGTCAATATTGATACCAGAATGAGATCAGATGCTACAGCCAGGATACTCTCCAGTCAGTTAAGGCAGTGGCTAGAAAAGGGTAGTTGGCTGGGTACCTGGTGAGGACGATCATGTTCTGACAACACCCTGGAAAATGACCTAAGAGATGAAGAATATTATTTTTATTTTCCCTAAAATGCTTTGTAGTCTCCTTTGCTTTATAGCTTTCTTTTTCCTTCTTTTTTTTCTTTCACTCTGTCTTGTTATTTCCAAATTTCTATTTATAGTAGGCTCACTCTATGTCCACAATGTCAGACTATGAATTCCATGCTGGGAATGTAGTGGTGAATAAAATTAACCCGACATGCTCTTCTCACACAGTTTATGGTCTGAAGCTAATTTTTTTTTAATGGCCTTAAAGTTAAGGAAAAACTTTGAATAATTTAATGTGAAAGCAAGTCCATCTTTTTCTATGATTCTTGACCTTAAAGTTTGTAAGTTTATAAAATCTTCCCACTGCCACAAACAAGACACTGTGAGGGAAGGAGGTGGTGTCATCTTTGCTTTTACAAATAGATGAAAGGAAGACTAGAAAGGTTAAGTGTGTACTTGCTCCTGTTTCCAAGACATAGTGACATTAGTGGAGCTGGTATGATTCAAGCCCAGGTCTTGTGATACTGCGTCCACCTTGATTCTGATTCTCACAAGACCTTATGGCTTCATTGGAACAATGCTGCACCATGCTAATGAGGTAGCTAGAGATTTCCTGGGGACCTGGCCTCTTGGATCTCTGTTCATCTCACACTGTTTGTGAACAGCATTGAGTTTATGTTCAGCTCGGTTTACCTATGGCTCTTCGAAAACTTCCATTTTGACTAGAAGGCCAATTCCATAATGGAGCATTACTAAATGAAAGAGGTCTTAAAATGATATTCACAGGTCAGTAGCTCATGGTTAGGGGATGCAGAATATGACGTAACGATTGACCTTGGGCACATTATTATTTCATCTAAGGCTCTATTTCTCACTGGCAAAATGGGAATGATAATAACTACCACATAAGTAGTTGAGATGAGTAGAAGAATCTATGTAAAGCACACAGTCTGGTCCATAGTAAGCACCGGAATTATCAATTATTATCTTGATCATGATGATGGTGATGCTTTGTCCCTGATCTGGCTTACTGGAGATGCAAGACATATTGTGATCATCGTGTCATCCCTAAGGTCTCTAATGCAGATTTCATTGTGAAAATGTCATTTATAGGCCACACATCTGTCTGACAGATTGAACTAGAGATTTAGCCATATGTCAGCATTAAAATATTTTTTTCTGTTGATAATTTTTTTAATTGTTTGATTGACACAAAAGAGCATGCAGTCTGCTGAAACAAAGAAAAACCATCACTGGTGTTTTATTTCCAAATGTTCCAGCAGTGCCGACAAGCCATGACCTTTTCACTTAACTCTCTTTAGGGTTTGATGCCTACTTTACATCCCGCACACTTGAAAACAACAGAAGAAACGTGTGGTTTGCCGAATACTGGGAAGAAAACTTCAACTGCAAGCTGACGATTAGTGGGTCAAAGAAAGAAGACACAGATCGCAAATGCACAGGTAATTTCACTCTTGTTGTCCTTCTCCTGTCACTCTGCATGACCAGCATTGAAATGTCTGTGTAGCTGACAGAAGGAAGCTTGGCTGGAGACAAATTGAAAAAGTAAATTGAATTTTACTAGATTGCTCGGAAAATGGAACAGGAGCATAAGTCTTGCAGGACAAGAGAAGTACAGACAAGATTATATTCTTTTCTGCCCGTCCATCTAGCAGTAATTGACATTTTCATTGATTCTTTGAATCCAAAAGGTTTCATGTTGCTTTGAATGCTCTCCCTGGTAAATATTAGTTCATGTTGCAGCCAGGAGTATGAAGTCATTTTCGCATGGACAAGAAATTCTGACAAATTCCATCTCAGTACTGGATTTAACTGTTACTGTGGACAACATTTTTGATTAAGGAAATAAAGTATTGGGTTTAGAGTAATGAGAATTCCAATTAATTTTCATAATGTCCAAGTTAATGAGTCAACTGCTATTTAAAATATGCTTAAAAATACTCACTTAGCCTCATCTGTGACTTTGCACAAGTGTTCCAAATGAAAAACACTTGTGTGTATGACATGTATATGTATTTATAAATATATGAAGTAGTCAGAAGGCAAAAATCACATATTTATTCCTTGATTCATTCACAAATATTTCCTGAACAACTCCTTTCTGCTAAGCACTGTGCTAGACATTCGCAATCTGGTGGTGAAGAAATCAGGTAAGGACTCTGCTTTCATGCTGACTCAAGTATAATGGACGAATATCAACATTATTCTTGTGCTCTCTCTATGAATGCACAATTGTAAACTTCAATAACTATTCTGAGGGCTATAAAGACACATAACCAAGGAATTTTACTCATGTGGGAGGCAGAAGCTATCTCAAAAGACCTCCTTGAAGGATAAGTAGGCATTGACCGGTTAGGGCAGGAGAAGGACAGATTGAAGAATTTCTGATAGAATAATGTGGTGAAGGGCTTGTAGCAGGAGGAATTATGGTGCCTTTTAAGATGTGAAAATCAGGAAAATGTGACTGAATTACAGAGAATAGGACAAATGTGTGAGCTGAGGCTGCAAGTGTAAGATATGGACCAGGAATAAACCACGTTGGGACATATGTGGAATGTGGTCTTTATCCAAGAGTCCTGGAAATCATGGGAAGGTGTTATACAAGAGTGTGACATGATTTACCATCTGATCACCTAGCCCTCTATTTAACAGGATTCCCCAATTCTATACTTCGGTAGCTTTCAATTTTTGTAATGATGACCTTGAAGTACCACAAAACCTAAAATATCTTCTGTATAATCAAGAAAAGCACGTTCATGTTGGACACAATTCCTGTGTTTATCTTTGCAGTATAGCTCTTTGAATATTGGTCATCCAGGTATTAAATCTGGACGATCAGATACACCCATTCGAAAAGCATCTATCAATTAGCAATAACGCATGTAAACCATGATACTAAAAACACCGTGAATGGTGAGGATGCTTCAGTTTAGGCCTTTTCCTCAAGGAGTTTTCTGTGAAGTAGAGAGAAGATATAAACAGAGATGTGAGGAAAAACAATGAGACAAAATCAATATGATGCATAATTGAATATATAACTCAGTTAACTAGAATATCAGATTAACCACATTCTCCAGACCATGGTGTGTAGCAACAGAGTTTTCAGAAATGTGATCCTTCTAATGTTGGGGGAAAAGGAAAGAATTAATTCAATGTTGACTAGACCTATATGACACAAAGCTTTCAACTGGAAACTGAAAAAATTAGTTTGACATCTGGATAATTTGTCTATATGACAAGGAACATCCAAGTGTACTAGAAGCATCTAAATGATTGATGACAGTTCTTTCTGACGTTTGATGTTCTATAGTGTGTCTAGGAGGTGGAATGGATTGTCTGATGGCCATTAGGATTGTTCTGTCTAAGGCCAGCCTCCAGTCTTTTTCTATGCTCCAACACAGGCTGTTTTATCCGTAGTCACATGATAGTGCTGATCATCGAGAATTTGGGGTTAAAAAAACAAGTAAGCTCCTTATCCAAACTACCACATTTCAGAAATGGAAATAGAAGTGTTTGTGTTTTCATATCATGCTCCTTCCATGTAAAACAAAAATCTATGATCATATTTATTAAATTGTCTGTGGCTCCAAATTATTTGTATGTTTTCTCCTCTTTCTTTCCTTCCTTACCATTTCTACTGTAGCAAGATGTGCCATATTGAGTGGAGGTAAATATGGTACCCCCATCGTTGTGTCTCTTGCTCTTACCATCACTGTTTGTGAGAACATGTGTGGTCATGTGTTTGTTTTTCTTTCTTTTACTTCCTTTTCCAAATCTAACTAAACTTGTATTTTGCTTTGCAAGTATTCCCAATATACTCTTTAAAATATCTTGACATTTAAGTACATCTCAACTTGGAAGTGGAGAAATGGGAGAAAAGTCATGCTGAGATTTGCTGGACTGGAGGGAAAGAAGTGATAAAGAAACATGACAGATTGAGTTGTATTAATGAGAGTTCTTGAAACTGTGGTGAGAAATTAACTTTTAATGAGGGAAAAGAAAGCATGGGAGAAGGAAGCATTGATGGGCTTAAGGATATGGATGATATAAGGGAAATCTGCGTTGGTAACCAGAATTTGAAATGTTAAAAGAATGGGCACATTAGGAAGAAGCGACCAGAAAGGAGGCAGGCTGAGTAGTGTGGCATCGCAGATAGTGCAGACAGTGGATATGTTGATCTGAGGACTGAAGAAAGCAGCCCACTTCACAGATCTCTCTCTCTCTGACTGAGCTCTGCTAAAGAGTAAGAACGTCTTTAAATATTTATTCCTAGGATTCAGGTACAAGTTAAAAGGAAAGCTTTGTTTCTGGGCAGTATAGCCTCTTAAGTCATAATGAGCTACTTATTATATATATTAGCTCCAAGTAGATCATCATTGAATCAATTACCTGGCCAGACAAGTTCTGAAGATGAGGTATGGGACTCATACCATTTGGAGAGAGCAAACTTCTGCAGTCAGGGGATAATAGTGAGTTCTAAAAACCCAAGATGGTAAAAAGTCATGGAAGGAAGAGTAATTGTTAAAGAAAAAATATTTATTATTAAACATGAAATAAACTGTGTAGACTTCATAATTTAACTTGGGGCCATATGTGCACGGATTCTTATAGAAACTTACCTGAACAACCATGTAATTCTTATTTCTATAAGTTATCCATGTGCATTAAAAATCACCTTCAAACAGAAAATGCTATTACATTCTTCAGTATTTAAAGAACATTTCAATTTTCCAAGGTCTCTCAACCCTGAGAGCTAGACACTCTTCATCCCACCTTCCCTGGTTGTTGTCTATATTGATATAGATTAAGGCTTGCCAGAGACCCATCCTGCTCATGGATTATCTTGCTGCCATCCCACAAGAGGACACGCAGTTGAGCCAGTTTATTGGTGGTGTAAGCTTTCACAGAAAACACAAACTCTACTTGACAGGTACTCATGCGATTCATGCTACTTCACAGTAGAGCTACATTTTCTCATGGAGACAGTGCTAGCTGCATAGACAATAAAGTAAGTCCTTCTAGCCAGTTCACCATAGACTGCTTGGGTTTGTGGGCAGAAAGATCAGATGTGATTTTCTCAGGTTATGTTTATGCTCCCTCACCCCCACCCCACCGGCTGAGTGTGTTCACCCTTAACACTTGCCAGTATATCACTAACACAAAGACCAGTTTACAATATGATCTCTTTGGGAATAGCATGTTCTTGTGGAGATACCCAGGTCAAGGAAAGAAGGGAAGTACACAGGGGAAGTGATGTCTCTGAAAAAGAGATTGAGGCCTTCTTAGAGTCAGGAAAATCATTCTACCAAAGTGGTTAAGAAACCAGCAGTTTTGGCATGAAAGAGACCTGAGTTTGTGTTCAGGGCTATCCCTGAAGACCCCTGTAGGAGATTGGGCAACATTATTTAACCTCTCAAAGCCTTTCCTCATCTTTGAAATGGGGATAATAAACTTTATTTACATCTAAAGTTGTGGGCATTAAATTAGATGATTCATGTTATCTAAAGAAGATCTGAAACGATACTGATATCTAGTAAGAGCTCAGTAATGGTGATGGTTATCTGGTGTTCTGGGCTGAATGCAGTTGCCTGTGAGGGTTTCATGAAGATCATATTGTCTTATGTCAGTCCTGTGGAAAATCAAGATATATATAAAATTCTAACAGGAAAATAAAGCCAGAGATTTGAATAGGCACCTAAGTGTAGAGAGGAGATTTTCACTGGGATGCTCACTACACAGTGAATTATTGAGGTATCAAAAAGCTTGTAGACAGATGTAACTTTATACTATGAATGGAATATGAAGCTCAAGGCTTGAGGAATGTCAGCACCATAATGTAGAGTGTGTGTCCAAGCATCATCGGGCCTTGGACTTGCCGAACACTCCATGTCCCAACTTTTGTACCATTTTATCCCCGCTGTTCTGTATCCTCATGAGGTTAGTAGCATCCCCAAGGTCTTTGCTTCTAAACCCATTCTTTAAACTCAGAAGGAAGTTCTGCGAATCTGAATGTGCTTGCCTATGGCAGCCCATAAAAATTATCACTCTGTCATATCTTATGGCTTACACAGAACATTTGTCTAACCACATTCCTGTTCTGCCAAATGCCACTTTGTGAACACTGACTCATCAGAGTTACCTCTTTGAGGCAAAGAAGGAACTCGGCATTTAGAAATCCATCATCCCGTGAAGGGGCAATTTGACTTTCAGAGATTTGTTTTCCTTTTGAGATGACAGAGAATGAATAAATTTGTGACAGTTTCTTTAGTAAAAAGCCATTGTATTCCATTACTACTGCTTTCAAGTCACACCATAAGCAAATTCAGTTTTGACTTGAGCCCCTAATCAACCAGTGTTGACTGTGGAAAGATATCAGGGCCTAAAAAGCATACTCTGGTGAATGTGCACATTTGGGGAGGTCAGAATCCTTAAGCTTTGTTTTTCTTTACACGTCACTTCTCAAAGCTAATAGTTTAAGTAAAGGTCACTTTCTTGGTAGGGCCAAAAAAGCTGTTGAGAAATGCCGTTAGTGAATAAACCATGTATTTCCCAAGTCTTTTATTCTACCTGGCACCCAGGCCCATCAGAGCATATATAATTTGTTAACAAGAATATCAAGACAAAGGACCGACACTTAAGTAAGTCAAATGCTTTGACAATATACGTGCAGAAAGAATTTATGACTATACTAATTGGTTTTCCTTGTCATTTTATTACTCTATCCTGAATTGACCTTTAATTGTTATATAGATGTTGTATTGCGGCACCTAATTTATCCAGCATGATTGAGAAATCCACTTCATAATGTTATGGATAAATAATATCTAACCCTTTGGTGCTGTAAGACTTTTTGAAGCCATTTTGGTGAGAAGCAATGTAAAATGCATTTTTACACCTTTGTGCTCTCTAAACAGAGGTTTGATGCAGATTAATTATGATTGAATCTACCTGGAGCATCCATTATGGGATCATGTGCTAATATGGTTCTTTGTTAAATTTTTGATTCTCTGACTCATCTCTAGAGATTAAAATCTTGATTGACATTTCTCTTGCTACCTTCACTCTTAAATCTTCTTGTGCCTCCCTCCTCAGTGGCTGGTTTCTATCTGTGCAGGAGCTGGAAGCATATGAGCTAAATTATTAAGCACCTTCATTTGTTCATTCATTCATTCATTTAAAAACAAACGTTGAACAAGTATTAAATGTCTCAGAATGTTCACAGCAAAGCTAAGGTATATAACTTGGTGGATCTAGCACAGCATTTTATAGCAACTATTTGGGTGAATTTACTAATAGAATTTAGCTAGATGAAATACTAATTAATATAATAATTATACTATATATATAATTATAGTATTAATTATGCTAATTAACATCGTATCCCCAAATTAAAATTATCTGTATGTCATATCTGAAGCCCTCACTGTTCTTAGAAAACTTCTTTAAATTCTTTTCAGAACAAGACTATTGAATAAAAATCCTATGTCCTTAAAAGATGATTGTTTTTAGACATTGGGTTCCCAAATATAATAGTCAAAAAAGAGGCTTTAGTGTAACATTAAATCATTAAATGTCATACTAATTCCATGGTTTTGCTTTTAATTCCCTTATATATGAACATTTGTCTTCTTGTATTATTTTAAAATCAATAGTTATCTTTTTAAAGGAATTTAAAACCAAAAAAATAGCTTCCGTTCAATGGGCAGGGTATCTCCAGCTATGTCAGTTATTCCACTCGATAAATTTGAGAGAAAGTAAGCAAGATGATGACAGTGCTTGATTCTGAGAGCAATAATTAGTGTAGTCTTTCCCATGGTTATCTATTGTAACAGGTACAACTCTGGTGCCACAAAACCACTAGTGCAAAAAATATAACTTGCGATAGTTTTCTATAACTTTGCATTATTTTCAAGACTCCATTCCAGTGGTTTGTAAAAATTTAACTGGTCTTTTTAGAGTCCTTCATTCCACCTCATCAATGGAGTTGAACTTTAGCTACAGAGGGCTTTTCTAAGATCCGGATATTGGAGTTATTTGTGAGGTCCCTTTGCTCCGGGCTTTTGGCATCTGTCTCTGAGTTCTTAATGTCCACGAATCTATCTCCAGGCATCTCCCTTGTCTATGCCAGCACTTTGTAGTGGAGGTGTGAAGGTGACTGCAGCTTGGCCTCAGGGCTCCTCCAGGTTCAGCTCTGATTTTGATACCTCCATGGCCCTCCTGTGACCCTAGTTGGGGAGGTGGCAGTCTCGGACCCTTTCTAGGGGCATACACCAGCATTTAACTTTCACACATCCCCTCAGCCTCTCCTTTCTCATCTTCCATTCCTGGATGTCTCTAGTAGAGGCTGGGGGAGGAGACTAACTTAGATCCAATCACATTCTTCCAATTCTTTTGTCTGTGGCATACACTGTAAGTCCTGAATCCGTCAGGACTCCGACTTTGAAACTCAAAGCCTGGTACTAACCACATGATACTGACTTTTAAAACTCAAAAGTTAACCTTTTTTTTGTCCCTCTGTTTTCCTGTGCTCCATTATAAACTTCCTAAAAGCAATGAATAAGAACACTGTACCTTCCAAGGCTGAGGGATAGAGCCCCAAGATTATATACATATATACATTCACGGAGGTTTTCTACATATATAAGCAAAGGTTTTTTGTATATATAAAAAATGAATGACACATTCATTCATGTAACATATTAATATACAAGAATGTTACCATCCAACACTATATTAGCACAACTAAAGTAGAAGAGTCATGGACGGCAGGCCAGGTCCTTATCTTTACTAAGTAGTGCAAACCACCTCTAAAATCATAAAGCTCATTTTCCCAAATCTTGACCAGATACCCAAGGCAGGGGGTGGCTGTGTTTAGCCTTCTGAAATAGATGTTTATAGATGGACCTTGCAATAGATGAATTCTTCTTTCTGCCACCAACTCTACAAAGCATAAAAATTAGCCTCTACTGCATACCAGTTTTCTTCAGGCCACGTTCCCTCAAATTCCTCTTGCCATACAGCACACCAAGGCATCTGCAGGGACTGTGTTTAATTTTGTGCAGAATCAAGCCAGGCAGTGGAACACTAAGTTGAAAGCCCAGGGGTATCCAGGCAAAACTGGCTCCATAAATGCTAAAAGCCATAATTATTTGAGCTATGTGTCATTTCTTTCTCGTTAACTCCAACAGGCAATGGCTTTAAAAATGAGAGTTATGGCCTTTCCATATTTGGAAAGTCTGTCAGGCTCGGCAGTTAATGAGAAGGAATTCCCAAACTAGGGGAATTAATGCATATGTGTCTTCTCAGCAACAGTCCTTGTAAACAAATTGCCTCTTATAAGCAATATAAGTATCATAAATTGGATGCTTAGAGTCATTTTAGTAGGCATAAGGAAGGGCCGTTGAATGACTTATCAAGTATCATCAAGCAAGTTCGAATGGAATATAGCTTTCCTTCTAGCAAAGAAGGTTTTCTTTTCTTCTTCTTCTTTTCTCTCTTCCAAAGAGAAATATGGATACTAAAGGCATTTTAGGTTTTTACAGCATGTGCAGTGTCATATTCATTTTTATACAGAATAAAAATGTGCTCACATATACAAACCCAGATAAACATTGTCTGGAGCTACTCCTGACTTTGTCTCACTGTTTCCAGCAACAGTAGATCCAGGTATGTGGATGAACACATGAGGAGGCTTCCCATTTCCTCCTCCCCAAATAGCAGACAGGTTTCTGGGTGCAGACAGCTCTGTGCTGGCGTTAAGCATGGCCTCTACTATGTAGAAACACGGTGGTCAAGCTGCCCGCTGAAATCACACTAGTTGACTCAGGAAAGAATTAAGACTTGAGGAGTCAAGTTGCCTAGGTTTGAACCCCAGCTCTTCCACTTACTGTATCATCGTGGGCAAGTTACTTAAGCATTCTCAGCTGCTTCTTTCCTCGTCTGTACAATGGGGAAAGCAATAGTCCCTACCATGTGGGATGTTCACAAGCATTAGATAGAAGAGTACCCAGTGGGTGTAGTGACTGCTCAATGGGTTTAGGTGCCATCATTGTGATGGTGGTTGGAGGTGACTGATGCGGCCTTTAGTCTTCGTAAAGAACAACAAAAATAAAACTCCTCCAGGGCTTAAATCACCTGCCCTTCCTTTACTTTCATCCAGCCTTGTTCTTCCTTTACCTGATGTGTCCTTTACATTTTATAGTGCTATGTACATATCAATACACTCTTATGTGTTCATATCATCTAATTTGATCATATCAACTTTGTGAAATAGACAAGGCAGATGTCATTCCTCTTTTACAGATTGAAACGACGCAAGACTGAACTTTGGAAAAATTCTGTAACTTATCTGAGAGCATGCTTGCTAATGAGAAAAATATAATAATCCCAACAACAAATGACATACATTAATTTTCTCATACATTCTGTCCCTCATTTATTCACTTAACAAATGTGTGTTGAACAGCAGCCCTGGGCCAGTGCTTATGCTGGACGTGAGAACACAGGCATGGTTTTTGTTTTCAGGGAACTTATGTTCCAGTATGGGAAGCAGTCAGAAAGCCACAGCAGATAAATAATTACAAATTGTGATTAGTGCTGTGAGAGACAATTAAGAAGCAAGACTAGAAAACAACAGGCGGGGCCGGCCCGGTGGCGCAGCAGTTAAATTCACACATTTCGCTTCGGCGGCCTGGGGTTCGCTGGTTTGGATCCCGGGTGTGGACATGGCACCACTTGGCAAGCCATGCTGTGGTAGGTGTCCCACATATAAAGTAGAGGAAGATGGGCACGGATGTTAGCTCAAGGCCAGTCTTCCTCAGCGAAAAGAGGAGGATTGGCAGCAATTAGCTCAGGGCTAATCTTCCTCAAGGAAAAAAACAGAAAACAACAGGGAAGAATTGTTCTAGGAAAATAGAATCAGCAGAAATGATGACCACAGCCCTGATTGTCCGTGAGGGGTTATTATTCCCATTGTACAGATGAGGAATCGTGGCTCAGATGGATCAACCAAATGAGAAATGCAGCTTATTTCTCCCTATGCTCTCTCTCCTCTGATGCCTAGTTGCCATCCAAGAGCAATGTAAATAGGCCCTTTCTCTTTTTGGGGTAACTTCATGATTTTGTTTATATAGCAATTTCCTCACTCTGTGACACCCAGCCACATAAGGGCTCTTAGGAGAACATATTTGATAATGATCCTAGATTGATCCCTTTGGTCCCTACTTAGAAACAGCTGCAGTGGTGAAGCGAGTTGACCTCATTTCTTCTCTCCTCTCCTGAACTCAAAATAGGGCAGTATTTTCTAGTTTAGGCTGGAACTTTGTTATATTCATGAAAAGCTAGTAGCTTGTAGGAAAGAGAAAAGTCATAGGACTCAAACTCCTTTTCTCATAGGCAGCATAATTAGACAACAGGGAATTGCAGCCAGCACTCTAAAATTCTCTCTGAGTGCATCTCATCCCCATGGGACACCCTGTCCTTTTAGGGTGGGGCAAACAGACCAGCAGCCTTATGGAAGCAGATGGTGGAGACTGAAGTAATGAGAAACCGAGGCAGCACAAAGCCGTACCTGTAGGAAAAGCACACTATGTTGGAGGGGCGGTTATAAATGGAGCTCCCAAAGTGGTCTGATGCTCGGGCAGAAGTGGGCAATTTACTATGGAAGGAAAATGTTGAATCACAAGATGCTATTGCTTTTTCATTTGAGAAAAATGCAACTGTCACAAGCAGGTTTCAGGCAAATTTGTAACAAATGGCTACATTTTCAAAATAAATTTTTTGAAAAACACAAAAAAAAAAAAAAGAAAAAGAAAACTCAGCCAAGAGCCAAGCTAAAGCAGTTCCCCTTCGTGGATACAAGTGCACGAAAATCTTTAGGACGAATAGTTATTGGACTTCAGATGTCTGACAGCCTGGCTGCTAACATGACTACATAAATCATGCCTCCAGCACAGACTAGACTTCAACAGATTCTCTCTTTCCTTGGACAAGTTTTGATATTGCAGAAGCGTTATTGAATTTCAAGAAGTGCTCAAAACCTAAATTGATGGTATTTTTAGCAGGCGAAACTAATTCTGTTCCCCTCACTATTTAAGACATTTCAGTGACCATACACTGTTAATAGGAAGAAGGCTGAAAATCTCAGTGTGGTCTCTAGGGCCCCTGTGGCAGGACCTCATCTCACACTGCTGTGGCTCTGACTTTCTTTTAGTTCTGTAAGGCACCTGGATTCTCCCTACCACAGGGCCTTTGTACATGCTGTTCTCGCTGCCTGGAATTCTCTTTCCTCAATACAACTTTTGATTAGTTAACACTCAATCACCTTTTGCATCTCAGTGTCACCTCTTTCGGAAAGCCTCTACTGGTGCTCCCACCATGATCTAGGTCAGGTTCTTTGCTCTCTGTTCCCCCTCCTTCCTTCCTTCTGAACTGCATTTGCCTTTGTTTGTGATGCTGTCCTCACCAGTGTGAGCATGTGGTGAATGTTTCTTTCCTGTACTCAGCTGCAAGCTCGGTGAAACCAGGCACTCGCTTCTCTGTCGTTGCCTTTCTTCACAACCCCAGCCCCAGCTCAGGTTGGGCATAGAGTAGGAGTTTAACAAATAATTGTTGAGGAGTTAATTTTACTCTCCACGCTTAAGACAAAAATCTGCTTTGCATAAAACATTTCAGTGCAATTGATCAAATTGGGAGAGAGGGGGCAGGTGCTGTGCACCTGTGTTGGCCTGAAGGCGCCCGACTTGCTGTGTTTCCAAGCGCCGAAGCAGAGTCTCATTCGGAGAATCAGCCTGGGCGAATGGATGGAATCAAGGCTTGGGAGGATTTATTGGGCTGCATATGTTAAATGTTTCATAAGCCCGTTACGTTGTTTTTTGGAAGACACAGAAAGAAAATAGCAAGATCTGCATTTGTTTGAGTTGCCAAGTGTGCCATTTTAAGTAAAAAGGTGAAAACACCCAAATCAAATAAACTATAATATATAAGCCATTCCTTTCTTAAGGAAAAAAACAGGAACAGAGGACTAAGGAACACGTCAGCCTCCCAGCTTTGACCATATCCTTCCCTCTATTGATTATGTTATTTTCATAACTGAAGAATTGCTGCATTTTTTATGTTATAAGGAAGAAATTAGATCCAGAGCTAAAACCACAGTAACAAAAATAATAAAATAGCCAATGCTTATTACGTACTTTCTTAAGTGACAGTCTCTCGTCTTACAAACAAGTAGGTAAATACAAATCTAAATGAACAAAAACTTTAGTTTTCTTCAAGTCTTACACTTACGATTAATCAGAGCATCTTTTAAAAGATGATTACAAGTAATATTTATTGTATGCTTGCCATGTGCCAGCCTCTAGCTTAAGCACTTTACAGAGATGATAATGACCCTCATAATGGGTTTTACAGTTTTATCCTCAGTTTTCAGTTGAGGAAAATGAAACACATTTTAACTCTTTTAATCCTCACAACAACCCTCTGAGATAGCTGTTATTTTCACTGTTGTGTGAACGAAGAAACGGAAGCACAGGAAGGCACAGCGACTTGCCCAAGGTCATGTGGTCCACAGAGGCAGCTAAAGCTCAGGGAGCTTGTTACACCACGTGCTCATGGTCACTCAGTCAGAAAGTGGCAGAGCCAGAATGCAAAGGCAGGACTGGCCAACTCCAAAGCTTGCGTAGCTATTTGTTTGTTTTTTCTGTTCTAAGCTGTCCTCCTAGGGAGAGACACGTCATAGTGAAAAAAGGGCAACGCTGGAACATGTATGATCCAGCCCCAGTCCCTACTATGGCACTTAAGAAAAGCAATGGAGAGTCATGTGTGACCACAGGCTCTTGCTCTTTTGGACATCTGCCTTAAACTCAGGTGTTTGAGAGGAGCTCTGTACCATAGGTTTGTCTGCTATTGAGTTGACCCACCAAGGGAGTGTCTCTGCCGTTCAGTGATTGAGTTTCTCTTCTACCCATAGGTAGGGAAAGGTCATGGCCGGAAGAAAAGTCCTTGAAAGAGGGGTAATAAAGTAATAAATTCGGGCATGTGTTCCCCTAGGACTTTACTTCCCTTCCCCTGGGGAAGCCTATCGGTTATTCATCTGTGTCTAACTCTCTTCTGATTTTAACACCAGAGTGTGTGTTCTTTTATTAAAATAATGAATCACATCTCATTGGCTCCGTTGTTCGGTAGCACTCATGGGAAGGAAGAATTCCTGGTGACATCCCTGGGATTTGTGATGGTCTTGTCATTCATAGGAAGGAGACCTTTGCATACCACTTTATAGTCCTCGAGAAAACTTACAATGCTAGTGTGGGCAGAACCCCAAATTCTGCAAATCCTCTAACCCTAGCATGGTGGTATAAGAAATTCAGATACCTTTTAATTTTTTTTTAATTTTATAGGTTGTAAGCACTGTACTTAATGTTCATTTTCTTGATGATTTTAAGTGTTATATGATACTCCAGTGATTGGCTATGCCATCACTTGCTGAATCTTTACTTACATTGCTCCCAATGTTTGCGGATGTATACAACACGCATTAGGAAATATCCTAAGACTTCTTGGTTTTTCCTTCTTCTAGATTTCTTTCTTAAGATGAATTCTAGAAGTCACTAAATGGAGTAGGAAAGACTGAGGACTTTGAAGCCAAGTCGCCTTAAATTAGTTTCCATTCCTGCCCCCTACTAGCTATGAAGCCTAGCATAAATGACACTGCATCTTTGTGTCCTGTTTTCTCCTTTGTAAAATGTAGACCATACTCACAACCTGATAGAGTTTTGGTTTGTTTTATGTTTTAAGAAGCAGCGCTAAATGAGTTAACACAGGTAAAGTTAATACATATTGCATGATCCTATTTATGTGAAATTCTAGAATAGGCAAAACTAACATGATGTTGGATTTCAGATAAAGTTGTGATGTGCTTCGTACAATGCCTACACATAGGAAGCATTTGGTAAAAACAGTAAGATACACATTACCTGTTTTTATCATCACAGACTCAGAGTGTAAATATTTTTGGACAATTGAAATGTATGGCCAAATTGTTTTCTGAAAGGACTTACACTAATTTATTCAGCTACTGGCAAAACTACCCAAATGTTACCTCTGGTTTGATTTGCATGCCTTGGAAAACTTGCAAGATTGAATATTTTTTTCCATATGTTTGTGTATTGATTCATCTTTTTTTATGAGATGCACTTTAGAATCTTTAAATTGTTTTAATATCCCCTGTGTCATTTGATCATCCCTACAACTCAGCAGAATTGGCAGAGCTGATAATATTTATAGTCTATTGAAGAGAAAGATAAAAGCAAAGTTCTTAAAGCTTTGTTAAATGGCTTGCCCAAAAGAGTCTAGCGGAGCTGGCATTTCAACGGAAGCATTTTGCTTTACTCTTGTAAACTATGATCCATAAAAGTGGTACCTCCTGGCCACTTTAAAAAAGGGTTAACACTACATTTAAAAAACGAAACATAGACAATGCCTGCCTAACTTTTCACTATAAAAAGTGTAAGCGCTTAGGAGAATATGATTTAAATATCTTATAATCTGCTTCCTTTAGCTCATTTGGAAACCACTAAAGAGACTTTATGTTCTGACTCCTTGAAAGATGTGTTAAATGACAAGAATGAACTGCGAATTAGAACTTGGAGGTAGTTGTTGTCTTGTAAAGTATAATTTAACGGCTGCAGGCAATATGATAATTTTAAAATAAATAATATAATTTCACTGTCATTCAGGCATTGACCCTGTGGTGTATTGGACTGTTATGCCAGTTCTCTGGTAGAGAATTTGCATAGCCTGGGATGCTCAGCTTCTAGGATGCTTGGCAATGGAGGCTGATAGACACAAATGGCCAATAGGCACGTGAAAAAATGCACACCCTCAGAGAAATGAAAATTAACACCACAGTGAGACTCTACTACACACAGATAACCTTGAAAAAGATTGATAACATCAAACGTTGGAGAAGATATGGAGAATTCTGTACTTTTATACATTGCTGTCAGAATGTAAAATTGTACAACTGCTTTGCAACTTTTTTAAAAGTTACACTTACATGAGCCTATGATACAGCAATTCTTACTCCTAAGTATTTACCCAAGAGAAATGAAAACATACATCCATAAAAACCTTGTGCAGAAACGTTCAGGGGGCCGGCCCGTGGCTGAGTGGTTAAGTTCGCACGCTCCGCTTCAGCAGCCCAGGGTTTTGCCAGTTCGAATCCTAGGGGCAGACATGGCACTGCTCATCAAACCATTCTGAGGTGGTGTCCCACATGCCACAACTAGAAGGACTCACAACTAGAAATACACAACTATGTACCTGGGCTTGTGGGGAGAAAAAGGAAAAATAAAATCTTTAAAAAAAATAAATAAATGTTCACGGCAGCTTTATTCATAATTGTGCTCTTACGGGACAATCCTCTACGTCCTAGTCCTGGTGTCTGTCTACAGTCCTAGGATCTTTGGTTTCTGCTTATCTTGAGAGTGGAGGCACTGGTTATCTTTTCAACATGTTTTTATAGCAAATAGCCTTGGAAGATTCAGCTAGTATATCCCCACAGAGCATAGGTAAGATGTGTTTACTGGTTACTGTAATAAAGACAAAATCTCCCTCTGATGAGATATGTTTACTTGAAGCCCTTTACAAAAGATTCCGGTTCCCTAAGCTCAGAGTTTGAAAGCTGTAAGGTAAACCCACTGTGTGTGCAGCAGCCACATAGACTGCTCTGTGTCACCCCCATGGGGTTGGGAGAGCGGTAGGGAGGAGAGCCTGAGCAAACATGATGATTGTGCTGCCTGTTGTACCTGGCTCTGACCCAGTGGTCTCACATCTTCAGCCGGTATCTATGAAACTGTGGTGGCCTAACCTGTCACATGTAGGGTAAGATCTTAGACCCTTCATAGGTCTTGACAAGCCCCAAACTGGACATAGCCCAGATGTCCATAAAAGGAAAAATGGATGATTGAACTCAAATATATCCATTCAATGGAATAATACTTAGCAATAAAAACGGAATGAATTGTGGATACATGCGATAAAATTGATAAGCTTAAAAAATATTATTCTGAGTGAAAGAAGTCAGATACAAAAAAGTACATATTGCATGATCCTATTTATATGAAATTCTAGAATAGGCAAAACTAATGTATGACGTTGGATTGCAGATGAATAGTTGCTTCTTAGTGGAGGAAGGAGGGTTGCTTGCGAAGGAGTACAGGAAAACTTTCTGGGATGATGAAAATGTTCTGTGTGTTGCTATGTATTTGTCAAAACTTATTGACCGGATCACTTCTGATCTAGCCTTTCCCTATATGCAGAACACACTCCATTAGAAATATTCAGTCTTGAATATTGTCTTGGGAGTCAAACAGCTGGGATTCAACTCTTGACTAGCCACCTGCTATCTGTGTAACTTTGGTTAAGTTATTTAAATTAAACCTTCGTTTCCTGGCCTCTAAAATGGCACTAGTAATATCAGTATCTTCCTCATAGAGTGATTATGAGGATTAAATGAGATAATGCATGTAAAGTGTTGACAGTGGTTTTGGAGTATGGAAAATACTGAATGAGTGTTAGCTGTTGTTTGTTCATTACAGTACTCTCTATGAATACGGGACTATTCAATACTTGAACTAGTATTGTGAGAAATAAAAGATGTATTTGAACCAATGTAGAAATAAACCCTCCATTGCAGAGAAGGAATAAGCATTCAAATGCAAACAACAAAGGCTTAAATCTCTGACACAATGTTTGTATTCTTCCCATCCTGAGAAGAAGCCTCATGGGCCGTGAAGCTGGGGTTAGAGGGCTGACTTTGCTTCGAGTAGCATGGCCTCCCAGATACTCCAAAGGGCCCTGAACAAGCCTCAAAGCAGAACTGCTAAACCTGAGACTCATGCATTAAGCCAGAACTGATTTAAGGGGAATAAAGTGGTACCAGGTGGATTACACCTTCTAGTTTCCCGTAGAAACCATTCTAAAGAAAAGCGCGTCCTCTTTAGGCCTCAGGATGCCAAAAGATTTAAATTAAAATCACCCAATATTAGCTCTTAATTGGAGCTAATAAAACACGAACAAAAATCTCACCATGAAAGAAAGCCAACAGAAACAAAGATAATATACATAATCCACCAACAACTCTGGTTTTTAAAAATAATTAAAAGCAATGTATTTAGAGCAAAACTATAAAATAAAATAGAAGAATACTAATATTTTATTTGTGGGATTCTAAAAAAAATATGTGCAATCAACAAAAGGCCATCAAGAATGACAAAACGTTTAATGGATGGGTTGAAAAACAGATTATATACAGCCAAAGAGAGAACGTGTGAACTAGAACATGGATCTGAAAGAAAATGCAGCACAGGATGATAAAAAGATAGTAAATATTGAAGAATATGGAGGATAAAGAGAGAAAATGTAACATTCATCAGCAGAGTCCCAGGGCTAAATAGTGAGAATGGAGAGAAGGGAGTTTAGAGAGAAAATCTCTGAGAATTTTCCAGAAGTGAAGAAAGACGACAATCCATAGATGAGGAAACACGAAATATGTCAAACAGGATAAAACATCAAGAAGGAAAGGGGAGAAGAGGAGAAGAGAGGGGGAAAGAAAGAAATGTCCTTCTGCACACAATTGTGGTGAAAACGCATAATACCAAAGACAGAGAATATCTTACAATGGCCAGGTGACAGTCTCAACTTCCAGTTCACTGGGCCCATCTTTGAGTGCTTCGGTGTAAACATTCCTGCCTTGGCAATGGAGACCTCTAAACAAGCAGAAATCAAGTGTGCGACCATAGAAAACATTATGTTTACAAGGGAGTCATTTGGTGTAGTAGAGATAGGCGCCTATTCCTGGTTCCACTCCTTCCTCCCAGACCTCAGTATTCTGAGGGAGAGACAGCATGACACACTGGTTCTTGGTTGAGAGAACATACTTCCTCTTGTGGGATATTACAATGTGCTGTCTACCAGCTGGCATGCTGAGTCTTTAATAAACTACTAGGTCATTTTCTTATACCACAGCTTTTAGATGGATGGGTATTTGGTAAGACTAGTGAATCCTGTCATATTGCCTTGTTATGTTGCTGTAAAAGGAGTTTTTTGGTGAAAAATGGGTGATGTTATAAAATGAGACATAAGTAGGCCCATGGGTGATGGGTCCAAGTATGTTTTCGAATCTCTTCTGATGAGCAGTTTTATTCCAGGTCTATTGTAGATAAAAGATACTTATGCCAAATTTATTGAAATAACTGAGAGAGATTCCTAAAGCATGTTAAGCATCTACCTAAGGCTTACATGAAATAGTATTGGAAATAGAATTTTGTCTGTATCGAAGAAACTTCTCTCATCCTATCACATCTGTGCGTTTTGAGGTATATCTTTGAGTGAGAGAAGCAGCAGAATTCCATTGCAATTACATTTATTCTATAGATCAATTTGAAGAAAATGGACGTTTTAGTAATATTGAGGCTTTCACTCAATCCGTGTACATAGTGTGCCTCTCTATTTATTTAAATCTTTCATTTCTTTCAATAATTTTTATTGTATAGGTTTTGTATATATTTTTGTTGAATTTAACCCTAAGTATTCTGTATTTTTATACTGCTGTGAGATAGTGTCTTTACAATTTTTTTCCAGATTTTAATGCTGGCATATTGAAATAAAATTGACCTTTGCATATAGACCTTGGATGCTCCAGACTTGCTATGCTCACTCATTAGTTATAGTAGGTTATAGTGGTTATACAGTTCCTTAGGATTTTCTATATAGATGATCATGATATCTATGACTTGGTACTTTCTAATCTCAACGCATTTTGTTTATTTTTCTTGTTTTATTGCATTGATTAGGACTTCCAATATAATGTCAAGTAGGAGTAACAACGAAAGTACCTTATGTTATTCCCAGTTTTAGAGTAAAACAGTCTTGTGCCAGTGAATATGATCACAGCTGTAGGTTTTTGCAAATGTTGTAGATGTTCTTTATAAGGTTGAAGGAGTTCCTTTCTATTCTTAGTTTGCTGAGCTTTGTTATCCTGAATGGACGAATTCTGTCAAGAGCTATTTCTGCATCTATTGAAATGATCATACGATTTTTAGTTTTAAGTTAATATTATGAATTATATTGACCTTTTTTCAAATATTAAATCAAGCTTGCAATACTAGGATAAATCTTGCTTGATCATGATGTAATATCTTTTTGATATATGAATACGTTAATTTGCTAATATTTTTAAGGAATTTTACAACTATTTTTATTACAAATATTGGTTTGTTGTAGTGTCTTTTTTTGGTATTGGTATCAGATTAATGTTGGCATCAAAAAATGAGTTGGCAAATATACCCACCTATTCTACTCTCTGGAGGAGCTTGTTCAGAGTCATGTTATTGCATCTTCTTGAAATGTTTAGTAGAATTCACAAGTGAAGTCATCTCAGACGAGATCTTTTGAGGAGGGTTTTTATAAGTATGTTTAGTTTATTAACATATACAGGACTATTAAAATTTATGTATTTGTTCTTGAATGAGCCTTGGTAGTTTGTCTTTCAAAAAATTTGACTGTTTCATGTAAATTATCTAATTTATTGGCAGAAAGTTGCTCATGATATCACCTTATTATTTGTTTAGTATCTACAGCATCTGTAGTGATGTCTCCTGCTTCAATCCTGTATCTTCTTTCTTTCTTGATTAGCTTATCTAAAGATTTATCAATTTAATTAATCTTATAAAAATACCTTTTAGTTTCCTTGATTTTCTTTATTATTTTCTCTGTCATTGATTATACTCTTACCTTTATTTCCCTCTTTCTGGTTACTTTGGGTTTAGTTTCTTCTCTTTTTCTCTAGTTTCCTAAGAAAAAGGCTTAAATCAGAGTTCAGCAATGTTTTTCTGCAAAAGGACTAGATAGTAAATATTTTATGCTTTGTGGTCACATACAACCTCTATTTTATATTCTTTGCTTTTTGTTTTGTTTTTTTTTAAATGTTTTTAAAATTTGAAAAAGCATTTACAGTTTGTAGGCCATACAAAAACATGCCATGGGCTGTAGTTTGCCTACCCCTGGCTTAGGTCATTGATTTGAGGCCTTCCTTCATTTTTTAGACATATAAGCATCTAATGCTATAAATTTCCCTGTTTTTATTATCAAAGTTTCTGCAATGCAACTAAAGCAACTCTGAATTCTGTCATGTTCTTCTGAAGATTATTATGTTTTCTAGACCCTGTAGGGAGCAGACAATCCTCACTATGAACACTGCTGTCCAAACCATCCTCACCATGTACCTAGATTTTCTAACATCCTTAAATAGAGAATTTGATCCCATTTTAGAGCATCAATTAATAGATGATACCAGTTTTATTGTCTTCTACATCTCTAAACTCATAATTTTTATTGCCTATATCATTTATTTCTCTCTAAAATTGTATCTTACTTGGCCTTATGTTTTTACTTATAGATGATTCATTTCTATCTGTCTGCTTGCCTGCCTCCCCTCCTTCCTCTCTTCCTTCCTTTCACAGTGACCATGATATTCTAATTAAATTCTTTGTGTCTTTGCATAGCCAACCCTGGACTAGGAACAATTAGGGAAACTTTGCAGGGAGATGGGAATCAGTGAAGACCTCTGTAATGAAATAACATTTAAGCTAAACTTGGAAGTAGCAGTTAGCCAGAGCAAGAGTGTTCCCAGTAGAAGAGATAGGAAATTTAGAAAATACTTGGAATCTATTTTTAAAAAAAACTGTCATTGAGTGTGGGATATAATGAGAAAGGAAAGTGGGTTCTAAGATGTGACTGAAGGGAGCCAGATCTTGCTGGGCCTTACAGACCATTTTAAGGTCCTAGATTTCAACCTAAGTGAAACAGGCAACTGGTGAGGAGTTTTAATCAGGGGAGCAACATGATCTGGCCTGCAATCTGAACTGCAATTTGAATATGATAATCTGGCTGTTGTATGACAATTGTATTGGAGGGGTGCTAGAAAGAATACTGTAAGATCAATGAGGAGCCCATGCATTAGTCCAGGCGACACACGATGATGACTTGGCATAGGACAATGGCTGTGGAGGTGGAGGGAAGGATACAAATTTAGTAGGTATGTTAGAATCAAAATCTTGTACTTTGGTCATTGGTTGAATATGAGGAATGAAGGCAGTCACTCCCCCATTCTGGTTTACGTAGCTGGATGTACCAGTCAGAGTTCAAAAGGAAATGATAGCTTATTCAAACTAGATTATTTAAAGAGAATTTCATAAAGAGACTATGTACAAAGCTGTCAGAAGAGGGTTTTATTTTTTTGGTGAAGAAGATTGTTCCTGAGCTAACATCTGGGCCGATCTTCCTCTATTTTGTATGTGGAACACCGCCATAGCATGGCTTGATGAGTACTGTGTAGGTCCCCACCTGGGATCTGAACCCATGAACCCCGGGCTACCAAAGTGGAGCACACGAACTTAACCACTATGCCACTGGGCCAGCCCCCAGAAGAGTTTTTCAACAAGCCAACAAAGGATAGTGCAGTGCATCTGGTCTGGTAACATAGAGAACCATTATCAGTCCTGGCCTGAAAGGGTAAGCAGATGGAGTGGTTACCAGAAACCTGAGAGAATAAATGTTAGGAGAGGCTAATTGACAGGGAGGGTACCAGACCAATAACTTACAGAACCAAACCATCCCCTTGCCCTCAGTCTCCTGCCTGTGCCTCCCATTGGCCAAACCAACTGGATGTCAAAAGGCAGGAGAGCTGTTTGATTCTGTTCATCAAAGTGAGCTTCTCAGGGCACAGAGGTTGGTGCTGAGTGCATCTGGGGATACGAACAACATATCCAGTGTGGAAGTTCCAACGTGTTCAAATGGGCAAGATCTGGAAGGTGGGGAGGACAAGAGTTTATTTAGTTTTAAACATATTTAGTTCAATATACTAGTAAAACATCCAACTAGAAGGGTTAAGAAGGTAATTTTATGTATATGTCTAGAACTCTGAAGTCTGTGCTGGAGGTACAAAGTACGTATATGTCAATAGGTAATAATTATGGTCATTGGAATAAATATGACTGTCGGGAAAGAGTGAGTGGGAGTAGAAAGGAAACGTGGACCTCAAACCTGAGACTGGTATTATAATGAGAAGAGTGAATACTGTTGGAAATTCTCCACGGGTCTCTAATGTTTCTGCATGTCTTCAAGCAGAGACACTGACTGCCTTTGTTCTAGACTATCTTTTCATGGAAATTTGAAGCAACATATATATGCTGATGCTCTGGCTACTGCTATCTCTGTGAATAATACAGCCCTTTGTCTCTAACCTGGGAGTCTCATGTCTTCTGCCAACATCCATGTAACTGTCAGGCCAACTTATAGGCTTGAAGATATGGTAAAACCTCAGATCCTTCACAGTTTCTTGACAAATGAGTCAAGACCTACAGGAGGTGAGGAGTTTTTTACAGTGGGAGAAATAAATTAGAGGATGTCAGTCATACTGGGGAGTAAGAAGGGTACTGAGATACATGGGTCCTTAAGGAAAAAAATTTATCTCCACTTAGACCCACAGGACTTTATTGTTCTCAGGGAACACTCAGTTCCAGGGTGTTCTCAGGAACTATCCAGGTTTTCGTTAGGGAAGTTTTTGAAAACTGGGATCCAGTTGTATTGAGGGTTGATCAATGTGAATTAGGAGTTCCAGAGAGCACAGTCAAAGGATGTGTGAAGATGGGAGTAGCTGGTGGTTGAACAAGGGAGAAGAAGGCATATGGAGGTGAGAGCTTGGCAAATAAAGGATCATCAGAGAGAGCTTTCCAGCGGGCAGTGTCCAAGAAAGCTTAGATGGGAAGCATGAAGGATTTAGTTCTAAGAATGTGCTGGAAGAGGGTGATCACTTGAGCCTATGAAGATTCAGCTGAACTTTAGAACTGAGCTAAACAACGAATCCTAGAAGTTGTAAGGTCAATTTTGACCTTTATTTTGGTAGTCTATTTCTGACTGGGGGCTCGGAGGCATTGGAATTGATACAAGGTTCCTCACAGTATCTAGGCGCATGAAAAATATTATCAGTGCCTCTTTCATAGTGACTACCTTTTTATAGATGAAGAAATAAGCTTAGAGAGGTTATATAACTTTACAAATAGAATACACGCAGAGGCAGAATTTCAACTCAGGTTTGTCTAATACCAGCCTCCATGCTCCTCACTCTTATGCGGTAGTTAGGATGAATACAGGAGAGATGGAAATGTCATCACATGTTGGCTTCAAAATGTTGAGATTTTGAAGGACTTTTTCCCAATTAAATCATACCGGCAACATATGTTTTACTCTAAGCCTGGATTTCAAGACTTTGAGTCAAGAACCTCCCCAGCACCGCTCTACAGAGGAAGTTCTGCTCCAGCTCCACCTCATCACCTTCCACCGCTAGCATGGATTTGGCTAGTTGCTTCTCAGACAAATTATCAAGTGTGTTCTGACTAGTGAACTGTCAGTTTCAACCTTCTGGTTAGCAGATGTTTAGGATTTTTTTCCTGGCTAGGTTATCTGTTCTGTTTTTCTTAACACAGGTGGAACGTGACATTCCTAAGAAGTACAGTACATTCAGAACCTCTGAATTGAGAATCATATCGACTTTATTTCTTATCACTTATGAATATTGTCAGGGCTCAATATGAAGAAACCTATCTATTTTATTTTTGAATAATCATAACTAAACGGCCAAAAGTGTATGTTAAGAGGTTTGTGTACATATATGTGTTTTTGTTTGGCATAAAATTAATCTTGACCACAAAATAAGCCAACAGGATATTTTTATCATCTTTATTTGAATAAATTAATTGAAACCATTGAAAGCAGTAATAAGTAGAGTCTTCAGCTACATAGGAACCCAGTTTGAGAAAAAGATCCCTAATGTCAGGGTTTGGTGTGCTGCTATTTTCTCTCTGCCTGCAATCATCTGGTCACCTGAATTAAATTCTGCGTTTCAGCCAGCAGCTATCCAGGGTGAAAGACTGTAACCTTTCCTTTCTACCCTTTTACAGAAGCTACTTGCTCGTCATTTTATTCCCTTTCCAGGATATTCATTCATCCTTCATCCTTCATTAAACACACATTTACCGGTGTTCTCTGCATTCCAGGCCCTGCTTCGGGTTCTGGGCATATAGCAATGTATAAGACTCAAACTTGCCTCTGGAGAGTTCAGAGTACATGTACATGTATTTTTCCTTTTTATTTACAGTCACTATAACTGGATACAGAGCTCAAATGGAGTTAAACAATGGCTTTTTCTTTGTATGTAACTTTTCATTGGACTGATGATTCTGAGAAGTCATTTCAAACCCTCCAGTGGGATGAATGCCCTTATGCCTTTTCTCTGTGTCTCAGAGGCAAAGAGTCACGATGCCAGTGAGATGAATCATTCCTCCCCCACAATATGCCTACCTTGCTTCAAGTAAGTGACATTAGACCATGGGAATCTGATGACACGCCCATATGCCATAGCATCTGCAACATGTGTGCCCTTGGTAAATACCTGGGAAGGAGAATCATTCTATAAGACCTGAGATGAGAGATGAAAGCTCTGCATTTCAACAGCAGCATTTGAGTGGCATTGTGGAAAGTAACAGCATGAAAGGGTTTTCTGTTTATATCTGCATGCCTTGTCTCTATTAGGGTGTCTGGCACATAGTAGGTGTCACTTAAATGCAACTCACTTCATCTCCTCTGCTGCCTTCCTGCCTATTCCCTTTTTTCTTCATCCCAATATTCTTCTTTTGGTTCTTTTGCCTGTTTTTCTTGCTCCTCTTCTCCCTTCTTCACCTTCTCCCTTTCTACTCTTACTTCTCTTCTTTTTCTTTCTCTTCATGCTCTTTCTTTTTTTGGTTTTTTTTTGTTTGTTTGTTTTTTCAAAGATTGGCACCTGGGCTAATAACTGTTGCCAATCTTTTTTTTTTTTTTTTTGTTTTTTTTCCCCACCCCCCCCCCCCCCTCCCCCCCAGTACACAGTTGTATATCTTAGTTGCACGTCCTTCTAGCTGTGGGATGTGGGACGCCGCCTCAACGTGGCCTGACGAGCGGTGCCATGTCTGCGCCCAGGATCCGAACCCTGGGCTGCCGCAGCGGAGCTCACAAACTTAACCACTCGGCCACAGAGCTGGCCCCTTCATGCTCTTTCTTTTTTATCTCCTTCTTTGACTTTTGTTTTCGTAAACATCATGTGATCTATCAAACAAACCCAAAAGCAGAGAGAATAGTATAATGAATACCCAGGTATCCATCACCAAACCTCAACAGTAGTCAATACATGGCCAATTTATTTTCACATATACCCCACAGGTTTTTCTCTCGCCACTGACCAATTTAAAGTAAACCCCAACATTTAATTTTTCTAAATACTTCAGTACACATCTCTAAGAGATAAGTGCTCTTAAAAATGTATAACATACACACACACGAAAAAACCACAATAGTTTCTTATCCAATAGTCTCTCTCTTCTCTCATGAATGTCTGTACTGTTGGTTTGTTCACATGTGGATCTGAAAGCCCACGCACCACATCTTTTGATATATCTAAGTCTTTTTTTAAAGTTAAAAATGTTCCTCTCAATTCTTTCTACTTCTCGCCATTTTTTTGATGAAGAAAACAACTTATTACTATTTCTGTAGAATTTCTCACATTTGGATTTTGCTCTTTACATCTCTGCAACATTGACTTACATGTTTCTCTATTTTCTGTATTTCTTGTAAATTAGTCAATAGGTCCAGAAGCTTGATCAGGTTTAGGTTGGTCTCTCTCTTCCTCTTCTCGTCTGTCTCTTTGTCTCTCTCTTTTTCTTTCTTTGTCTGTGTATCCGTCTGTTTATTTGACAGAATATTTACACAGTGGTACTGTACATTTACTATTGCATCATATCAGAAGACAGATAAAATCTATTTTTTATTTTGTGTTATGTTAAGATCATAAGTGAGAATGGATAGGGGGCTGGCCCTGTGGCGGAGTGGTTAAGTTCACGTGCTCTGCTTTGGCGGCCCAGGATTTGCTGGTTTGGATACTGGGCACTGCTTATCAAGCCATGCTGTGGCAGCGTCCCACATAGAAGAACTAGAATGACTTGCAACTAGGGTACACAATCATGTACTGGGGCTTTGGGGAGAAAATTAAAAAAAGAAGAGAAAAAGAAGAACATTGGCAACAAATGCTAGCTCAGGGCCAATCTTCCTCACCAAAAAGAAGTGAGAATGGATATATTGCAAAATAGAATATATTGGGGGCAAAGGAGCTAAGTTGACATTTTTATTTTTACTCTGAAAATTTGTGTTTTTTGTGAAGTTTTTAGTTTTACATGCCCTCTCTGTCTCACCCACACATATACAATGTGATTTTCTAAATTAAAAAAAAATTGCTAATGTCTAGAGCAAAAGGAGGAGGAGGAACAAGAAAAAGATTAAGCAGGTGCCCTGGTGTTGTCACCCTGATCTGTTGACTATAAAATTCCCATCACCCATTTCACCTCATGGTTTAGCAGCTGTTGATGGTGATTACACAGGTCATGATTTCCTCTGGTATCTACATGCATTTTTTAATAAGTTCATTAATTAATATTCTGAAAGTTCAACCTGAATACAATTCCTGGAATGGCATAAACAGAATTTCAGAGGGCAGAACCCCATTACTGAAGGAACTCTGACTGAAGAATGGGTTAAGGGGATAGATGTCTACAGCAGTATTTTTCTTGTTTTTTTTTTTTTTGCTGAGGAAGATCTGCCCTGAGCTAACATCTGCTGCCAATCTTCCTCTATTTTTTGCTTGAGGAAGATTAGCCCTGAGCTACATGTGTACCAATCTTCCTCTATTTTGTATGTGGGTCACTGCCACAGCATGACTGACAAGTGATGTAGGCCCATGCCTGGGGTTCCGAACCTGTAAACCCGGGCAGCCGAAGCAGAGCACATCAAACTTAACCACTACAGCATGGGGCCAGCCCCCAGTTTTTTGTTTATTTTTTTTAATCTTTAAGTTGTTTCTGGAAAGAATGCTTCATCAATGGTTTTACAGTTTACAAAGAAAAAGCAACCAAAACTATATAAAGAGAAATTTAGCTTAAGAAATCAAAGGGGAGAAAATCCATGTGAGGAATTGAATTTGAATGTTTACACTTCTTTAAGAAATCACATCTTTGCTTGTTTGCTGTAGCAGGTTTTCTCGTTTCTTGTGAGTTTCAGGAGCGGTGTTCTTACCTTTGCTGAATTGGCTGGTGTTACCTACAACAGACTGTTGTTGGAAGTGAAGTCCTTGGTTGAGTCTCTAGGACCTTTCCCATCCATTTGGGGTGTGCGAGCCTTAGGGCTGAAACACTCCTCCCCTTCAATCCAGTGCTGTGTGTGCATTGTACAAAAACTACCCCCTCCTCGCCCTGCCCCACCACACTCACCTTGGCTTCCTGCATATAGCTTTATTTGCACTTACCTGGAAATTGAAAATGCAATTGCAGAAGAAAACTCAGCTTTAAGTGACAACTAAGTAGCTCTCCAGCATGGAAAATGGTTAGAAATGAGGGTTTATGGGTAACCATTGTTTTTCTCCCTTGCTAGATCTCTTTTTAAATCAATGACAGAGTACTCAATGTGTATCCGCCTCAGAACCTTAGGATGTTACTGATTTAATTTCAATCAAATTTTGGTCATCTAAGGTTGGGAACTTCTCTGGCATTTTTGCTTTGTGTTCTTTGCTCTTCTGCCAGCATTTCGGTGATTTCTCTGGACATTAACTTTGCCACTCGAGGAGAGGTCAAGAAGAATATAATGGTAGTTGTCAAAACCACCTATTTCTTCCTTGCAGGAAACTCACTGAAACATTCAATGGGGATAAGAGGGTGTCAAAAAGATGGCTAGCGTGAACTTAGGGATTATTTGTGACTGTAAACTAAACTTGTAAACGACAAGAATTAAAGGGGAAAAATCCCAGTGCATCGCTTCCCATGTGTAGATGTGGAAGGAACCATTTTGCTAACTGTTTATAATGGATAGTAAAGTAACAGAGGCAGGAAATAGATGGCAAATGGAAAAGACAATAGTACTAACTCAGGAGAGTGTTGTGAGGGTTAAAAATTAAACCATGGAAAGTGCTTAACACAGAGCCTGGTGCACAGAAAGTATGCGAGAAACACACACACGCTGCCTGTGGCACTATGACCTTGAACCCATCATTCTTTTCAGGAGTTGCTCATCCCATTCAATTCTCAGCCTCATCTACAAATAGAGGCACAACAACACTGAAGGCTTTTTGGCTCAGTCCAGACCTTCTGACTTTCCTTCTGCTGATCTTTCTTGCAAGCCATGGGTTTTTACTCTAAGGGTCTATAAATGGGGTCACCATAAAAGGGCAACATAGATTCTATAAACATAGAATCTTACCTTCCCATTAACATTCTTCTTACAAAGAGAAATGGATACCCATGAGGGAAAACAAAAATTATCCAGTAAACTGAGTTGTTTATTTATTTTTAAATTATAGAAGAAACTGCAGTAGCATCCTAATGAAGCTTGCTGGGTAACTGTCGCATTTTTCAGAACCCTGTAACATTTTCTAGCACTCCAGGATATCCACCCTGCTGTCCCCGCATCCTCTTTACCCAGAATCTAGCAGTTTTGTCACCACCAAAATATGCCCTGATGCTATTTTCAAAGTTCCTGTGACGTATTCTTTTCCTGTTTATTAGGGTATTTGTCATTTGCAGTAGGTCCAAGCTTTATTATTTTGGTTAATTACATACCAGACTACGCTAGACTTCAGCCTCAAGAAATACTTTAGTTTGAGGCTTTACATTCAATCAAATAAATTTGTGTAAGGCAAGGTTTAAAAGCATGGTCAGCACAAGCATGCAGAACTTCAGAGAGGTCTTCCCAAAGCAAATAACTTCAATTAATATTCAAAGTCAAAATAAAATCACAATTTTTTACTTAGAAACATATGGTAAGCATTGAGGCAATTGTTCCCACGTGCTGAAGCTTTCTGCTGTGTTTTTCAGTCTGCGTTAGCAAACCTCTGTTTTTTTTCCTGCCTACTCCCCACCTCATCTCTTTCGTTTAGTTTCCCCCATTCAAATAGGATTGTTTATATCAATAATTTGAAATCCATATTTTTTTTGCATTTTCTATGTCTTCTGTTCCACTAATAGTTTATTTACGCATATTAACCAAGGCACATATTCTGAGAGAGCAGTGTATTAAAACAGGCAAGCTAAGCATGTCTTTCAAAGAGAAGCCCTTCCCAGCAGAATGAACACTAGAAATTCTGGTAGTGAAAGAGTTTATGGATTATTCTGGCATACTGCTGCTGAAAGCGTATTCAACAGAAAGTTGAAAGAGTGTGCATTTTGGAGATAAATACTGGCCTCCTTGTATAAAAATGACAATGGAGCAGAAAATCAGGAGAATTTAAAAGGTAAGCTTCTTTGCATGCTGGAGAAGAAAAGATAACCTTAGGAGTTTTCCTCATTTTATCTAAACATCAGACCTATTCTGGGAAACATGATGAAAAAGATGAACTTCATCCAAGAAAAGAATATAACAACATCTCAGTTAATCAGAAAGATTGAAAGAATGTGCTGAGAATTAGTTAAAAAAGGATTTTTTTTACTTCAATCTATGTTGTTAAAAATGTTTCTTAAAACTGCATTTCACGTTTTTGGGGAAGGAGAGCATGCCTAACGCCAGTCCCTCAGGATGTTGTAAAGTGGTACATGAATAAGAAGTCTAGTGTTGGCGCCAGCCTGGTGGTGTAATGGTTAAGTTCACACACTCTGCTTTGGCAGCCCGGGGTTCATAGGCCCGATTCCTGAGTGCAGACCTAGCACTGCTCATCAAGCTACGCTGTGGTGGCATCCCACATAAAATAGAGGACGGTCAGCACTGGTGTTAGCTCAGCGACTATCTTCCTCAAGCAAAAAGAGGAAGATTGACTGCAGATGTTAGCTCAGGGCCAATCTTCTTCACAAAAGAAGAAGAAGAAGAAACAGAAGAAGAAGTGTAGTGTTCAAATAAACCTGGAAAATATTGAGTATCAAGTTTTAGTTAAGCGGATAAACCATTTAATGTGTCACATGGAAATAAAAAGCCAATGTGGAGTGATTGCAGGCTTGGTTAACTCACACCACAATTGCATTTTCACATCCCTACCACATTTTTATTCTGCTGTCATGTGTATGCTGTGTAATTTCCTCAGGACCGCAAAATGACTAGAGTAATTGCAGGGTGTGTATGAGGGGTGCTTTTGATACAAACAAATACATACATCTCTTTTTAAGAGCAAATAAACTTTCTCAGGCATTCCCCAGCAAAGTCTTTTCTTACATCTCATTGGCTAGAATTGTGTCCCATGCGTGTTCCTAAATCTGCCCTTGCAGAGGAAATTGAATTGGCTTAGGGAAGTCAGGATGACTCAGCAAGGCTCAAGGGAGGTCCAGACACTCTCACTTCCGCCTATGGCCCCCAATATCTGAAGAGAACTGGGTTTCAGTTAGAGGAGGAGGGGAGCGGTAGTCAATGAGTAACCAGAGACTCTGAAGTTGGCAAAAAGTTGTGTCAGCCACACTAGGGAAAACAAAGGTAAACTTTTTTTTTTTGAGGAAGATTAGCCCTGAGCTAACATCCACCACCAATCCTCCTCTTTTTGCTGAGGAAGATTGGCCCTGAGCTAGCATCCATGCCTATCGTCCTCTACTTTATATGTGGGATGCCTGCCCCAGGATGGCTTGATAAGTGGTACATAGGTCTGCACCCAGGATCCAAACTGGCGAACCCTGGGCCACTGACGCAGAGCGTGCCAACTTAACTGCTGCACAACCGGGCTTCCGCCCCGGTTTTTTTTTAATGAATTTACCACTCCTCATTTTCTTGATATAAGGCTACATTTTTCAAGTTCTGATAGTTTCAAAGGTAGATTTGTGCCTTAAGAGCATTTAATGTGCCAATGTATCTCAGAGCCTTCAATGTACTAATGTACCTGGTGACTTTTCAAGAAAAGGATAAAGCCACAATGTTCCACAAATAATGAAGTATTTCCTTATTTAAAATGTTGCAATTATTTTTCAGGGCATTCTTCCTAGGATGAATGTCTTTATGAATGCAATTTAGAAACTGCTCTCCTGAATTATTAGTGAGAACCTGTTTCATAGTACATATTTTATAATGGTCATAAGGCCCTCAAGATTGCCCTTTTTAAGTACTATAAAAAATAAGAGAAACGTGTAAAGTAACAGGTTATAAAACTAATATTAGAAAATGAATTGCCTTATAAATAAGTATAGTAAAATGTTGATGTAAGAATCTAGTTGGTAGGTTCACTGTAAAGCTCTTTCAAGTTTGTACTATGTTTAAAGTTTTTCATGATAGAAAGTTAAAAAATAATAAAACAACCACAACAAAACAAAGAATAGCTTTTATGTAGGCAACCAAAAGCCAGTGAGAAATATATAGAAAAGATAACTGTATTCATAATAGCAAAAATAAGCAAAATAGCTAGTTTAACTTTCCAAGAAACACTCAAAGCCTGTGTGAGAAGAACTTTAAAACACGATTGAAGGAAGCAAAGTAGACTCGGGGAAATGGAAAGACAGAGAGGAAGACGACTTTGCAAAAATTTCTGTCCTAGTTTATTTATCAACACAACATAATCCTAATAAAGGTACCATCAAGTTGTGTATTTTTCCTTTTCTCAAACTAGATAAGTGGTTAATAAAGTTCATTTCAGTAAATAAACAAAAATAACCAGGAGAATTTGAAAAAAATGAATAATATGGTGGGAGAGGGGCTAATTCGAGCAGTTATTAAAGTATGGTACAAAGCCTTTAGAATTGAAACTCTAGTGTTGGTACAATAGACAAACCAAAGAATGAAACAGATTTTAAGAATCCAGAAATAGACTTAATTACATATGGGAATTCAGGATATCATAAAGGCAGCACCTCAAATCAGTGAGAGAAGGTGAACTGTTGTGTGTAATGATAACGGGATAGCTATATGGAGAAAGATAAAATTTTGATTCATTTCCCACACTGCACACCAGAATACATTCGAAGTGGATCAAATATCTAACTTTAAAAAATAAAATTATACAAGTACTAGAGGAAAATGTAAATGGAATCTTCTGTACTCTGGGAGTGGGGACATTTTTGCCAACCATAATTGAAAATCTAGAAGCAATAAGAAAAAATGAAATTGATAAATTTTTTTAAAAAAACAACTTTTTTAAATCAAATATAATTTTATTTGGAAATAGATACCCCCAAAACAGTGAAAAAAAATGGCAAACTGGGAAAACTATTTGCAACTTAATCTGAAAGTGTTAATATGTTTAATTAATTAAAAAACTTTTAAAGGTAGAGAAGAAAAGGACCAACATTTTATAAAAATTGGCTAGATTATAAACGGTTTGCAGGAAAACCAATACAATGGCTTTTTACCATATGAAACATGTTCAACCTCCCTTATAATGAGAAAGATGCAGGGGCTGGCCTGGTGGTGCAGCAGTTAATTTCGCACGTTCTGCTTCAGTGGCCCGGGGTTCACTGGTATCCAGATCCAGGGTGTGGACATGGCACCTCTTGGCAAGCCATGCTGTGGTAGGCATCCCACATATAAAGTGGAGGAAGATGGGCACGGATGTTAGCTCAGGGCCAGTCTTCCTCAGCAAAAAGAGGAGGATTGGCAGCAAATGTTAGCTCAGGGCTAATCTTCCTCAAAAAAAAAAAAAAAAAGGGAAAAGAAAGAAAGAAAGATGCAAATAAAAATACACTCTGGTGGCATTATTCACATATCTGATTCATGAAAATCCAAATTTGACAATATACTAGATAGATCAAGTTGTAAAGAAGCGAACACTCCCATCCTTTGCTAGTGAGACGGCAAAATAGTGCAACCCCACTAGGGGAATTCACTGACACATGGCAAAATGTCTATGAATTTACCCTTGAACAAAGCAATCTCGCTTCTCAGAATCTATCACCAAAATATTCAGACAATAATTGAAAAACACATATACGCACAAGACTATTCATTACACTACACTTTTTAGCCTGTTAGACATGATTGCTATTGTCAGAATGCTATCTGTACATTATGGAATAAAGCAAACAAATAATCATAATGGTATCATTAAGAACCAGGATTTTCCTCATGAGAGAAAGGAGGTAGAGATTAAGAGTGTGGAAGTTAAGTAAAAATCCTATACTCCTGAATTTGAATTGGAGGTAGAATGTAAATTCATGATGAATTTTATCTTTTTCCAAAAATAAAAGAGAAAATCTTGCTCTGAAAAGGCCTTGATTCAATGACAAGCAGTGAGCATAAGGTTGATTGTGTTCAAATTAGATACACATAAAACACAGAAGTAGCTGCCATAGGAGATGTTAATGTGTGCTCTGAAAAGGAAAAATACAAATTCAAGTAAACTTGAGAAATTCCAAATTTCCTTCTTGGAGATTATACTTTATGTTATAATGTGAAATGCTCTGAAAAAGTCTCAGTAAAGAAATCTAAAAATATTTAATGCAGTGGTTGTCAAGAACCCTTTGTTTTGCTGTGAAAGTGAAATTTAATCTGTGGAAAATTATTTGTTGTAGAGGGACAAGAGGCCTAAAGAGAGCTCCTGGTATCATGTACTTAATGACTGCATAGTTTAATACAAGTATTATTTAGGATCTACTGGACACTAAATGCTGTGTTTAGCGTTGGTGATAGAAGGGGAATAAAAGAAAAGAAAAAAGTCTGGGAAATCAACTGGTAGAGCATTAAAATATAGTGCTATTGTTGATTTTGTGATAAAGATTTGAAAGTTCTATAAAAATCTTTGTGATTGTGGAGCTAAAGGTAGGCAACCATTGGATTGTGCCATAGAGAGAGAATTAAGTTGTCATTGGGGAAAAGCAAGGAGAAAAGACATTTCTGGCAAAATAAAGAGCATGAGCAAAGATAGCTTAACATTAGAATTGATGGTGTAGTCAGGAAAAAATAGCCATACCTGTCTGGAACAAAAACATTATAGGAAAGAGGTGTCACAGGGTCAATGTAGTGAGAGGAATGTGGGCTTTAGCATCTGACAAGCCTGAGCTCTCATCATTGCTCTACCTATAAATGATCTTGGGAAGCTTATTTAATCTCTATAAGGCTCAGCTTTCCCATCTGTATAATGAGGATAAATAGCACTTAGCTCACAAAGTGAGGATGAAATAAAAATAATGTATGCAAAGCTTTCACCACAGTGGAGGGCACTTCATCAATGTCAGTTCTTATTGTTATCAGGAAGATGAGGGCAAAATGATGAACACTCTCAGTTGTCAGGGGAAAGGATTTGTATTTTATTTTGTAGACAATGGAGAGTCATTGAAGAATTCTGAGCATGAGGGTGAGGCATTCAGCTCTGCAGTTTGGAAAGATGCATATGGAGGAATGACTAGATAGAAGGAGACCTCCAGTATTGCACCCTGATGGAAGATGGGAAGGGCACAAATAGGATGTTGGTAGTGTGGCCAAAACTGTTCCATGTTTCAGGGGTAGAATTGATAGAATTTAGCTATTCATTAGATATATGTATGTGAGAGTGGGGAGTGAGACAGAGGAAAGAATCAAAAATGATACCCAGCCTGAGCATCTGAGTTGCCAGTAATACCAGCAATCGAGCCAGGCAACACAGAAGACGGAGTAGGTAAGTAGAAGTACTGATGAGTTCAGGCACGGAATTTAGTTTGTTTTCCATCATTTTCCTTTTGGCTCACCACCTTTCTAGAGTAAGGGAGTTTTGAAGATTTGAATATGGCAGCCCAGCTTCTAATCCCAGCCGTCCCTTGATTCTATGGGACCACTATATTTTGAATAGTATGTTGACTTCTTGCAAAAGCTATCATTGTGATTCATAGATTATGGCTTCTATAGTTTGTCTAATATATTGAAAGTTTAGTGTAATGTGCTTCAAAGTCAAATACCAAAAACTATCAAAACAACCTAACGTGATAGCCAATTGTGGATATGTGGTTTGCACCATTCAACTCCTCAAAGCCTTGCTTCTTTAAGGATAGTTGAAGCTAAATGGAAATTTAGACATTCTACTCAACACCAATCTTTGTGTGTGTGTGTTTCTTGTTTTAATGTGCAGGACAGGAGAGAATTGGGAAAGATTCCAACTATGAACAGGAGGGTAAAGTTCAGTTTGTGATTGACGCGGTCTATGCTATGGCCCATGCCCTTCATCACATGAACAAGGATCTCTGTGCTGACTACCGGGGTGTCTGTCCAGAGATGGAGCAGGCTGGGGGCAAGAAGTTGTTGAAGTACATCCGCAACGTTAATTTCAACGGTGAGTCTCCGAACACCTGTGCTTTTTGGAATCCTAAGTATTGACATTCTTTGTTTCATAAGTTATGTATTTGGATTATTATTTAGTCTTGAGTATGTGTCAAAACCTGGTTGATTATATAATTTTAAATGACTGAATCAATATATGAATGAGTAGTGAGTGAGTGAACAATTGAATAAATTAATATTTGGGGGTTATGATTTGTCTTATTTTTCTTAAAATAGAGGAGTATTTGCACAAAGGCAATTCTCCCTCAGCAAATCTAAGTAGTAATAGGAGGGGCTAAGGGGAAAGGGAGGAGACGGTTGCTCTAGGTACCCAAGTTAATTGAAGTAATGATCGTAATTTGCCATACCACCCATATTTCAGATTGCAAACATTTCTCAAAGTATAAAACTGGGTTAGACATTAATTAGTTACCTAAAAGAGGTGGGCATAGATAGGTGGGAAAATGAGTAAGTAGGGTAGAAGGCAGGAGGGAGGAGTACCACTTCTCTGATAACAACTTTTGTATGGTCTTGACTCTTACAACAGTTTCATGCTTCACATACCAAAAACTAAACAAACAATTAAAATAAACCTGAATAAGGGTTGTGTTAGGGTTCACTGGAGAGACAGAACCAATAGGGTATATACAGATATAAAGAAGAGGAGATTTATTATAGGAATTGGCTCACATGATTATGGAGGCAGGGAAGTCCCACCGTCTTCGTCTGAAGAACCAGAAAGTCAGTGTTGTAATTCAGTCCAAGCGCCAAGGCCTAAGAATCAGAATCAGAGGGCTCCTGGTCTAAGTCCTGATAGGAGTCCAAAATCCCAACAACCAAGAGCGCTAATGTCTGAGGGCAGGAGAAGATGGATGTCTCAGCTCAAGCAGAGCGAATTCACCCTTTCTCAGCTTTTTGGTTCTAGTCAGGCCCTCAAGAGACTGGATTATGCCCACCCACACTGGGGAAAGACTATCTGCTTTATTCAGTTCCGTAGTTCAAATGCCAGTCTCTTCCAGGAACACCCTCACAGACACACCCAGAAATAAGGTTTTACAGCTATCCCCAGTCAAGACGATACATAAAATTAACCATCACGTGGGTGTAACACAAAATTCATGCAGAAAATAATAAATAAACCTATTTTACAAATGAATACCATAACCACACTGAAGGGGTTGAGGGATAAAAAAAAATGAATGCAAGTAATTTTGGAAGATAGTATTTGATTATATATTATAAGACTAAAGACAAAAATAACTGTACACAGATATTGTACAATAGCTAGTAAATTTGTGGGACTCTTTACAATTATGAAAATAATTTATGTACATAAAAGGACTGAGAGAATAATCAAACATATTGTGGGTGATGAAAGCCAGGTTTCTCACTGTCAGGGAAAGAAATTACAAATAAGAACAGGAGAAAGCTAGAATGAACCTTGTTATGTTGTGTTAGAAGTTATCAGCATAAACTCATGGCTTTTAATATACACGCAGATGGTAGACACAGAAATAAATACGTGTATGTTATATATGTATACATAACTTTACTGCCTAGTTCTGTCCACTGAGAGGGCCTAGGAGCAATGACACCCGGGTAGAAATGACTATACCTAGCGCCCACATCTTATTTATAAATCCCATTGAACTAGGGCTCCCTAGAGAAACTACTGATTCAAGGGCCAGGCAGGGCAGGGAAAGTATAAGATGAGTCTGAAACTTCACGTTGTGCCGGAAAGGAAGAAAGTGCTCAAAAACTGATGGGGTCATGTTGAAAGCGCACAGGAACCAACTTGAAGGAGATCCCACTGGCCAATTCTGGGACAATAATGGATTAAACTCGTAAAATAAAACAAACATCACTAAGTTCACACTGATATAAATAAATAATTGAATTGAATACATAAATGTAGGAGAACGGGCAGCAGAATGAAATGACGGAAAGATGGAAGTATGAAATCACCATTTTTCAAAGACCTCAGTAATAATTGTCTTAAGCAAGCATCATCAATGGATGCTAAAATTATTGGTCTAAAGTGTAATGAGAAGCAAGATATTTGCATAGTCTCAAAGTATCTTCTGTCAAGAAACATTAATTACAAAGGGGAAAAGAGTAGCTTTGAAGTGTAAAAACCTGGAAGATAACACCTTAGCCAAAGGATCAAGGTTAACATCACCAGTAATAAGACTAATTGACATCAAGCATCTCTTGATAAGATACCCTGGGAAGGTTACAACTCACTTCTGAGGTCTTATTGCCAACAATATATAACCTCAACCTAATCATAATGAAACGTGAGACAAATCCAAATCAAAGGACATTTTACAAAATAACTGGCTAGTACTCTTCAAAAGTGCCAAGTCATGAGAAAAGACAGACTGTGGAATTGTCCCAGACTGGAAGAAACTAAGGAGATATTACTATTAAAGGCAATGTGAGAACATTGATTGAGCCTGTATCAGAAAAAGGACCTTAATGGGACAATGGAGGAACTTTAATAAAATTTTCAGATTAGGATTAAAGAGTATTATATCAATTTTAATTTCCTGGTTTAGATAATTATATTATGCTTTAAAAAGTCTTGTCTGCTTGAAAATAATAATCCATTTAAACATACACTATTGTACAAGTCATTCAGGAGTTACCCAGTACGTGGATGAAGATGAACCACATCCAGTTTTGAAATCTACAGTTTCCTAGTTAAAGTGGAGGCAAAAATGACTGTCTATAAAAGGAGAAAATAGTTCAACTACGAATTATCTTTTTTTATAGTTTCTTTCTGATCTTACAGAATCTCCTAAAACATGTAACTAATTTTCCCGGAACCAACACATATAGATTTCATTTACCCAACACTAAATTACACATGCTGGGATCAGTTTTTAGGCTGTGTATTCTAGTCCATGGATACGCGTGACCATTCTTACACTAGTCACAAAAAAATTCATCTTGAGAATGTTCTTCGTGATTCTCCCCTAAGACTTCTTCTAGGTAATGTTTGAAGATTCATTTTGTTAAGATGGCTCGTCACCAATGAGCCAGAGTTGCTGAACTTCTGACTGTACACTGTGCTTACGTTTATCAAATGATTACTATGTGCTAGAAACTATGCTAAGTACTTTATGCGTGTTGACTTAATATGTAAAACACCAAATAGTTTAGATACTATTACCGTCCCTGTTCTTTATAGGTAAGGAAACTGATTCACAGAGAAATTAAGAATCATGATGTTTAAAGCCACACAGCTCGGTAGTCATGATGGTATACTTGGTACCTAGGGCACCTAACTCCATGAATGTTCCCTTTACTGTTATTCTTTAAGAATCTGCGAGAAAGGACTGACTGCATCATTCTACTGTTCCACCTTAGAACGGAGGCTCTGTGGAAGTTCACAGGCACGGCCAATTGTTTCTCTCTCTTTGTCATCATTGCAATCATGCTCTGTGGTGACCATAGTCTTCTTTTCTCTGAGGACATTTTTTCTGCTGTATGGACAGACTTCTGTCATAAGGAGACTTCTGGCTCCTGGGACACTGTGATAGTGGTTGATGGTAGGCTCAATAGTTTTATAAAGCAGAGAACCTGTACTAGATTTTTTTTTTTAAGACATTCTTTTTCTTTGAGGAAGATTAGCCCTGAGCTAACATCTACAGCCAATCCTCCTCTTTTTTGCTGAGGAAGACTGGCCCTGAGATAACACCTGTGCCCATCTTCCTCTACTTTGTATGTGGGATGCATGTCACAGCACGGCTCAACAAGCAGTGCATAGGTCTGCACCTGGGATCCAAACTGGCGAACCCCAGGCCACCAAAGTGGAACGTGCAAACTTAACCACTTCGCCACCAGGCCGGCCCCAAGCCTGTACTAGATTTAACTAGTAGATTCCGTGTCACTTACAGTGAGCAACTATTAGAGTGAAAAGAAAGTTGACATTTTTTACTCAATTTCCTGATTTTTTGATACAGAAATCAAATCCTAGAGAGAAGAAAATATTTGTCTTAAGACTTCGCAGCTAGCAATTGATGAAGACAGATCTAGAAGCCAAGTTTCTTTCTAGTCCATTGTGAAAAATTTAGCCTTTCTTTTGCATGTTTTAGGAGGATTTTGATTTTTCTTTGTCTCAATAACCTTAATTGTGCTCTTCTGTTACTTTAGTACAAACTTTTCTGTACCCGTGGGAGTTTTGTTCCAGACCAGTAGAGTACAATTTAATAACTCTGACCTTCACATTTACCAAAGCATCAATTTAGAAAATAGTAATAGAATGCCCCTAAACGTATTGCTACAGCTTCACCAAGTACTTAACCTCCTCCTAAGCACCAAGAGAAAAAATGGCTGATTTTGTCTTCATCACTTCTGGTCATTTTATCCTGCATCCCAAATGAATGCAATGACCTGAGCTGAAATTTGTTTCGGTTATCTCTGTGTTGGCCCATCCAACCAGATGTCAATACTTATAGAAGTAAATTTAACAAATTTGTTGTCTTGGATACAAAATCTGAGAGACTTGCTGTATAATGAAATATTTACTCTGAAGTCTGTCTGTACCTAGATTTACTAGCTTCCAGAAAAAAAGTTGGGTTCATGTTTGTTTTGTAAAGATGGCACATAGCATGTGCTTTCCTTGAAACATGAAGTTGGCTTTCCTTCATCGAAAGGTGAGATCTATTCCCTCTCCTTGAATCTGAACGAGCCTGTGACCAATGTGGAAGTGATACTATGTAACTTTTAAGGTATAAAAAGTAATAGGGCTTCTGCCCGGTTCTTGTGGGACATTTGTATGATGAACACAGCCACCGTGTTGGGAGGAAGCCAAGAAGCCTAACAGACAGGCCACACGTGGATCTTGCAGCCACAGCCCCAGCTGAGGCCCCAGCCGATAGTCAGCATCAACTGTCAGACAACTGAGCTGCGAGCTGCCCTGGCTGACATGAGAGGACCAGAGAGGTGCTGTCCTTGCCGAGTCCTGCTCAAAACACAACATACAGGTTGTCATTGTTTTGTGCACTAACTTTTAGGGTGATTTGTTGAGTAGCCATAGGTAAGTGGAACACAAATCAATGCAGCATTTCTGGAATCTGTGCATGGGGTGCCAAAATGGGAGAGAAAACTTGTAAATACTTTGATGCAGAGGATGGTTTTGTCATCTGGGCAATCTAGATCCCAAATCCTTCTCTGTTCAGGAAGAAAGGAATATCATTAAGATACTCTCACCCGGTACGGATTTCAGACTCAGGAACATTCTGTCATCCCTCCTCCGCGCTCAGTGTCCCGTCTTGCTGTTTCCTTGGCCTTAGCGTCCTTGCGCCCTGGCCTTGAAATCTCGTGGACATCTCTGCTGGTGATGGCTTCTCCTTTGATAACTTCCGTCTCTACTCCTCACTTCTTTGACTTTTTTTTTAAATATAGAGTTCATTGAATACAATCTCTCTTTTCCTCTTTCAAGAAGTTCAGGGGCTCTGTTAAAAAGGAGTGTTGAAAAAAATTGGAAATAATAAGCCTGTTGCATTATAGAATCCATCGAAAAGGTCAAAGCCACACAATACACTATTACAAGTCATCACTTAGATAAAGTATTCAACTCTTCTGCCTTAATTTTTTTTTAAGCATGAACTTTAATGAGAATGGAAAGGGCATGACAAGAATCATTTCTCCTAACAAAGATTGTAAAAAGGGACAAAGATTAGGCAGTGTGTCCCATTCTGATGAATATTTAGCTCGTGAGCTTGAGATCCTTTGTAGCCCCAGGCCTTCAATATTATTCCTCTCAAAGACTATGAAAAACTCAAGTCATATTATTTAATAACTAGAAGCTGTAGAATTATAGCAAAGCACAACATGAATCCTAGTATCCAATATGATAGAAAAGAAAGGTGAGTATCTGAATATTAATGTCTTCCTGCAAAATGATAGGATTCTTATTTTCTTGCTAATAACATGCAAAATCCAGATTCATTTCTTTTCCTTATATACTTGGAAAGCTTGCTGAAAGCGGAAAGCCAATATTAAAAACCTTTTGTTATTATTGATGTTGGGTTTTTTCTCTCCCTATTTGGGAAGGCTTGTGTCGATTTCCATACAGAGAAAGCTTACGAGATTCCTATTGTTATAGAGCGAGTGCCTTTGTGGGCTGTGGGGATGGTGTCTAGGTAAAGCATAAGAGAAACAAATTGAAATGGTGCCCTTGGCCACACACAGATTTAGGCACTGACTCAAGTAGGTGGGACCAAAGCAACATTGCTCATAGATCAGTGCTCATTCCAGAGTGGGTTATAGCCTGCTGTTTAGAAAATAAAAACTCTTTACACTGATGGAGAAATTTAAATTAGATACCAGTTAGGAGAGACAACTTTCATGCAGGAGAAAAGATTGGAGATCTGAAGGCATGCGTTCTGGTTCTGATATATCAGCAAATAAAACAATGATAAAAATAGAAACTATAAAAAATCCATACCACCTATTGAACATTTATTATATAAAAGGCAAGGAACTAAGTGCTTTATGTACATTTTTACATTTGATCCTCACTCAAAGTCTATGAGATAGGTATTATTAGTGACAATCAGAAGTAGAGGGAAGTTGAATGATTTGATAAAAGTCACACATATAGTAAGTGGTAAACCTGCAATTTAAACCCATTCTAGGAGATTCCAAAGCGAGTTACTAAGCACTATTCTAGTTTAATTAGCTGAGTGGCCCTGGGGCAGTGACTTCCCTACTCTGAACCTAAGTATACTTCCTCACCTGTAAAATCAGGAAGTTTGATGTTCTGTGTCTCCCCCAAAAATTACCTATATTTAGTGGCTTAAACAACACAAATTTACTATTTTATAGTTCTGTAGTCTGGAAGTCTGACACAGGTCACACTGAGATTTAGTTAAGGTGAAGGCAGGGCTGGTTCCTTCTGGAGGTTCTGGGGAAATACTTTTCCTTGCCTTTTCTAGCTTCTGAAGGCTGCCTGCACTCCTTGGCTGGTGGCCTCTTCCTCACGTCAGTCCAACTTCTTGTTTTCATCATCACATCTCCTCCTTCCTCCTATGACTCCTGCTGCCTCTCACTTCTAAGGACCGTTATGATCAGGGTGGGCCCACCCAGCTTCTCCAGGAGAATCTTCCCCGTCTCATGTCATTAATCACATACACAAAATCTCGTTTGCCATGGATGGTGGCATTCACAGGTTCTGGAGATTCGGGCATGGACACGTTTGGGGAGCTATTATTCAGCCTGCCACAAACTCTGATTTTTTTCATTTTTAATACCAGAAGTGTCACAAAATCCTGCACCCAACAGTTGTAGGATGGTGTGGAGTTCTTTAGCTGCCCTATATCCTGTCTATAATGTTGGACCATCTCTTGCACCAGAGGTAACTTTCAGCACAAGATTGCAACTCTGTATGCCTCTTGTGAGCCAAAATATTGTCTCTCTTTCTAGACTTTTTTCCTAACTTCATTCTTGTGTTGAGTGATCATTTGTGTGGGGCCACTCTCAGCATCACACCTGCTTTCTTAAGTGTATCTATCCTTTTTTTACTGTTTTTGGCATACTCTCTCCTGTCCAGTTAGCACGCCATATTTTTTCCTTCATCCATGTCGTTATTGCAAATATCATGTTGCCCCAATTCAGTAGAAGCTAATGACTTTGCTAACCAAATGCAGAGCTCTGCCACCACTGGTGTCTTAATTTTTAATGAGAATTCTCAAAAATGCTTCATGCTCTTTACCTAGGACTAACCCTGCCCCTCCCCCGAAAATAGCAAACTTCTGTCCTCAGTGATTCTATTTCAGCTGGTAAGTGATCTGTCAACTTCCTTGTAAAATACAGGAAATTGAGCATTGTTTTCTGCTGGGAATATTGACCTGGTATTAACCTTTAGGCAGAGCACATACCATCACATACCCTGAGACCAATGGTATTTTTCCTGTTTTCAAGCCATCATGAGAAAAATAGCACTCAGTTACCAAACTTTTGGTAATTCTTTTGCAACTGTTACTGAAAATAACCAAAGCTCACATCTTCCATTCTCTGAATATGGTTTACCAATTATTCCATGTGGTTAATAGTAAGGAAATTTTCACTCATATTCAACTTTCAACTTACGTATATATATATATATAATCAGAAGTATATATACACAGAGAGAGAGAGAATATATACGTTCCCCCAAAATGCATTAGTCTTTTTAAATTGACTTCAATGTCTAATTGTCCCCCAAAATTGGTTTCATCTTAAGATGGATATTTTAAATAAGAACCAAGAGGGAGATTGAGAAAGAAACCAGTATTTATTAAACATTTACCAGACACACTGCTAAGCATTTTAGACTGGTTATTATATAAAGTAAATTAGAATTAATCAGCAAAAAAAATTTCTCGATGCAGTCAATATCCAAGGCCATATTTAAGTGAATTTTTGTGCTTGTTTGCTTGTTTGTTTTTTTTAATTCTGTTGCATTCCCCTTTTAAAACTTATTTGTTTATTTATTGTTTATTATTTTTGAAATGATTCTCTACTGACCAAAATTTAGTGTTAGGTAGAAACTAAAATGATAATAATAATAATAATAAAACATAAGGCTGTTCCTGGAAAATAATGAATTTAATTTTTATTCCTCACAAAGGGGGAAAGAGTAGGATAACATATTAAGAAATAGCGAGCAATTGAACTTTTCAAAGGAAGAGGCAGCTTGTCTTCTACCTTCTATAATTAGCATCCGCAGGCCATATGAGGACTTGCCCCCATGAGTTTCAGGGACCATTTTGGGGGAACCTATTAAACAATGGGGTTATCTACTAGCTACCTTGCTCATCGCAGGTTTCCAGACTGTCACCCATGCATAAGAGATAGATGGAATCTTTTTAACTCTAAAATCTGTCATTTTCTTGCTTTCCTCAGGTAGCGCTGGCACCCCAGTAATGTTTAATAAGAATGGGGATGCACCTGGGCGTTATGACATCTTTCAGTACCAGATGACAAACACCACCAACCCTGGTTACCGTCTGATTGGACAGTGGACAGATGAACTTCAGCTCAACGTGAGTTCTAATTGTTCCTCTTCCTTTGCTTGTGTGGTGAATAAACAAACTTTTAGTTTGCTCAATTAGGCAAATGTTTCTTGTCTATATGTTTGTGTGTGTACACAAGTGAACATGCAACTTGTTGCAGGCGTGAGCAAGGACTGATAATCAATAACATAGCAGTGATAGTGATGATGATGATGATGTTAGGAAATGTATTCTGAGTTTATACCAGACATTGTACTCAGCACCTATGTGCATGATCTCATTTAATCTGATGCTCAAATTGCTTAACAAACAAGGTACCAGCTAATACTTTAATAATTTCACAAGATCCTTCTCTTGGTCAGACTTTTCTTCCTTCCTTCATTCTTTATCTGGTGGTGTGTTTTATTATTTTTTTTTAAATGCATTTTAGTGCATCACTTAAGTTTAACTGAGATTCTGTAAAATGTGACCTTGAGTAAGCAGCAGCTTCCTTGTGCAAGGGGATGTAAAAGTTCACCAGCCAGAGACCCTCGGGGGCTCCTCTGTAGTCGGATATACTTAGGTTTATTTAACTTGCTGTTTGAAAAACAACCTCCTGCCAGAAAACCTCCTTCAGGATGAAGGAGTTTGGATGGGATTTATCATAGACTTTGGGCTGAGCTGGGTGATTCTAGGCAGGTTTAGGGAAGGAAGGGCCAGTTTCGGGTTGGGCCCTCTTAGGAAGCGGTAGCAATTTGATGAGTGTATGTCTTGAAGATTTTTATCTGGGACATGGGAGGATAAAAGCTAAGCAAGAGGTGTCACTAACAAAGAAAACAGTAGGCACTTATGTGAACTGGAAAAGAGAGATGTTTAGCAATTTTTGAGGTTGCAGAATATTCTTGTTTCTGTCTAGTTTAAGATATGGTAGCAGAGTGGCCTTACTTTTGTCTTGTTCCACCACAGTCATGGAGTGGCCTTGTGTGATGATTATTTTTGTTATGCAGAAGTTATTTACGTTCTGTTTGGAACTTACCTGCCTAGATATTAGCTGACAGCTGTAGGGACATTTTTTGTTCTTTTTTTCTTTTCTTAAGATTTCAGGTTCAACATTCAATAGTGTGCTTCTAGTAACACTTACAATTTGGAATTATTTGGAATTACTGTTAGTTAGTGAGTATGCTAGTCTTCCCAGGGAGTGAAGAACATGGGCCAGGACACCTCCACCCTGGCTGGCCCAGCACAGCTGGAGCTCAGCATACCATGGCTGCCCTGCTTTTCCTCTCCTCTGGGTGGGATGGGGGTGCTTAAATAAGCCAGAACCAGCCTGGTGCATGGGGTCCTGAAGCCTGGGGAGACAAGTTGGAGAAGCAGGGTTGCTGCTGGGCCTCTTCTGCGGAGATGTGCTGGGTGGGGTTACACTCCAAGAGGATCTGCAGCAGGTCCCTCCCTGTGGCATTGAGCTTAGGTACAATGTTCACCAGAGATACTGTGGCTGGGCATATTGGGTAGGGCTGACAAATTGGGTAGAGCTTCACAGGACCACAAATATAACTTGAATTTATAGCATATACAAACACGATTATCTTTTATCCAGCAGGTCCCACCATTACTCTGGATTCCCCAGAGGAATAGAACCAATAACATAGAAAAATAGACAAATAATAAAAAATTAGCTCATGGGGTTATGAATGCTGAGAAGTGCAACTGGCAAACCGGAAACCTATGAGAGCCAATGGTGTAAGTTCCAGCCTGAGGCTGAAGGCAGAAGAAGACTGATGTCCCAGCTCAAAGATAGGCAGAGAGAGAGGGTTCTCTCTCACTCAGCCTCTTTGTTCTATTCAGGCCTTCAGTGGATTAGTTGAGGCCCACCCACATTGCGGAGATCAATCTGCTTTACTTAGTTTACCAATTCAAACGTTCATCTCATCCAGAGACACCCTCGCAGACACACCCAGAATAATGTTTAACCAAATATATGGGCACCCCATGGCCAGTCAAGTTGACGTATAAAATGAACCATCACAGGCTCTATCCCAGAAAATTTCTTCTAATGTTTATTCCAAAGGTGAAAATTATGCCATTGGCTTTTATCAGCTTATGCCTTACGATACACTTTGGAAATCACTGAGAGCAAGGCTTCTTGAGAGTGAAATAGAGAATTGATGTCTTGGGGGTAGTGGGGTATAGGTCATGGTTTCTAAGAAGAGACAATTATGCAAAAAGCAGGGGGTGGTGAAGCCACCATTGGCCAATTACCTCATTTCACATTGCCCTGCCTGCCTCTGCTTCTACCTGTCCAGTTCTCCTTCTCCTGAGGTCCACCATCCAAGTGAGCTGACAAAAAGATTGGGCCCAATGGATTGTGATCTGGCATCCAAGAATGGATGGAGCCGGACAGCAAGGGCCAGGCTTGGCTGAGATGAAGACTGAGGGGTAAAACCAAAGAAGCAGCTAAAATTACCCTGAACTTAAGGCACAATAAACTTGCAAGCAAACAGAGAAAATGAAAGCAAAATGAACAAAACCCAATAGGTAAACCCAAGGGGTAGTAATCTAAAGCAAAATCAAAGCAGCATAACCTGGCTAACATACCCAAAGCATGCCTTTTTTTGGATGTTGTTTCTGTGACACGAAGAAGGGTCAGCCAGAAGTAACGGTAGAGAGTCAAGGTCTGTGGTATACATGTGAAGTGCTCAGGGCCTATTGTAAGACCCAGGAGATTGTATTGATGTATTCATCTGTTGTAGCATAACCCCTGCACCAATGTCTGGCATGTGTAATTTGTCCATGTACACAAGAACTCCCAACCAACCTTTACCAACTTTAGATATTACTTGGGAGTTCTTAAGTCTACTATTTTTCAGAACCAACATCAACACGGATTTTATTTTTCTTTCTTTGGTTTGTAATTATCCTTCATAAGAATTGTATTTGATTAGCCATTTGACGAGTGTTTTCTTTTAAGTATCTCTCATGTGATAAGCATTGAGCTCAGGAGCTGTGTGGACGTTAGCAACACAAGATTAGGAAGTCTGCTTGGTGTGGGAGGGGTCAACCTGAGAACCTCTATTTACTGTTCTTAAATATATGAGAGCCAAAATGAAATGGATATCAGTCTGAAACTCAGAAAAGAGTTTTGGTCTATAGCTCTAAAAAGAAGGAAGCTGTTAACCTATAAATGGCCTTTACATCCATTAAAGAGAGAGAAAAGAGAAAAGCAGAGAACCCAAAGCCTTGAAAACCTCATAGAAAATGATACGATTCCATTCCAACTACTCCAAATAGCTCCCAATTAAAAATATTCTTTGCCTGGAAAGTTGGCATTTATGGTTAAATGCCAACCAAATCATTTGGAGTTTTGTTTGTGGAAGGTAGATCAGGGGTTGCGTGCTTGACTTGGTGTTAAGTGGGAACATATTTGATTCTACTTTTTCATGCTGAGAGTGGTGTGTTAGGAAGAGCAGACAGGACACCTGAGTTCTCAGGTGGATCCAGTAGTTTATGCTTGGTGTTACATGCAACCAAAAGTCTGAATGACTGATCCAGGAACAGGGCCATTTTCAGAATGGTGAGAGGCTGGGTTAATTCAATTTAGGGTGGCAGCTGGGATAACTGGCCTCGATAGGAGGTTATCCTGTTGATGCCTTTTATGGGCTCCTAAGGATATTGTTAAATTGAATTTGAATCAAAAGAAAAGAGAAAAGGGCAGGTAAATACAGTACCCAGAGTCACTCCAGCCCCTCACCCGGAGATCCAGGGCCACAGTGCAGGTAGCCTGTCCCGTGGTTGGTATCCTATCCAACCTTACCCTGTTCATGATGTTCCTTTTGCTCTAATCATTCTGATTCAGTTAAAATTTCTGTGAGAGTGGAATTTGGGCAAACTTAGTTTTGTAGATTTGCTTTCTTCTAGTCAAGGGAACAAAACAAAGCATTACAAGTGACAAGTCTACTTCTCCTCATTTACAAAGACTCGGGAGTACTCTTTCAATCCCCAGTCAGATCATCTCTAGCAAATGAAATTTTCAGGAGAGCTTTCTCTGTGGTCAGTAATTGCAAATGAGTTTCTGAGCCGTGAAATCAGAGCTTTCGGTTCTCAGAATCCCAGTACTGTAGACGAGACTGCTTTGCCGTTCTATATCCAAGCCTCCAGAATTTAGGTGTCTAGGAGTGCTCTGTCTGTTACGGAATGTCATCTTGTCCCCTTACAACTAGAGTACTAGCGCTGGGCTCTGTCTCCTTTGTGGGCTAAGAGATGATTTGCTATTAGGATATTTCCACACAAACAGGAGTTAATCGAAAGGTAATCATAAAAAGCAAAGCCATTTACCCTCCCAATTGCAACCCCAAGGGAAATAACCCTGACTTATTTTCTCAGGTTTGTATTCTACTATGCGGAGATTCCATAAGACATTATTCCTGGTGGAGAAGCAGGAGATGGGATAATGCAACAAATATACATTGATTATCTGCAGTGTGTCAGGCAGGATGGTAGCTAATGGAGATGCTAGGATAACGAGGTCAGGTTCCTGCAATCGTAGTTCACAGACTAGGATAAGGGTCTATAATAGACACGATGCATTTAAAGGGCTTAGGCACTGACTTATATTTGAACTGGATTTTGAAGGATAAATAGTGGTTCCCAAGAAGGAGAAGAGAAAAAAAAAATGCTTTAGAATAAACAACGCAGTACTATTTGAAAATTGAGATAGGAGAATGTGTCAGAAAAAAGGCGAGAAATGAAATGTAGATGAGTTAAAAAATTCTAAATTTCTGATATGAAGTAAATGCTATATATGTAATGTGTGTTAGCAACAAAGGTGATTTTTGTCATCTTTCATTTATTTGCAATTAGTAGGAGATTTAGATATGCCTAAATGTTAATGTTTCAAATAACTGAAATTCCTTAAAATACCAAAATGTTAATGAAAGTTAAAAAAAAAAGGAACTATTCTTAATAGGCAGCTTCCTACAGTGACTCACACACTCTTAAATAGAAGACTCTGAAGGAATATTACTTAACCTTTTCTGGAGCCTCAATCATCTGCCGTTCTGTAGGATAGCCCAGTTTTGTGACTTTCTGAGGTATGTGGGGATTGTTAGCTTTTTAAGTGATTTGTTCCCTGTTGAACTTACCTTCTAACTAGAGACTGAAAGCTCCTGGAAGGTAGAATCCATGTTTTCGTCATTATTTTATATACCTATCTAACACAGTACCTGGCACACAGTAGGCATTTAGGTTTTTTTCATTAGTATATAAAACCATGTAAAATGAACACGAACTCTATTTAAAGGTGGACATCATCTGAAGCAAGCAGCCACACTTCATCCTTCTGAGAAGAGGGCCCAAGTTTCCTTTAAACTGTGTGGTTTGCCCTGGATAGTTCCCAAGTCCAGGGGCGGGGCCTGATTCAGCCTAGGCCAATCACTATGGCCGTGGTGATGAGGCTGGGTGCCAAACTACGCCTGTCCAATCAGAACGATTCACGGACCATCTGATGGCTTATCTGGGACAGTAACACACTCTTCTTGGAAGTGAGTGTGGCCTCAGGAGCCACAGGAGGCGTCTGGAGGCCACTGTGGAGGAATTCTGGCAAAGAAGAGTTGAAACTCGGAGAGACACGCTAAGTCTAGGTCATATTGTTTGAGGTGTAGGAAACCTTTAGTGGAAACCATTTATAATTTTGTCTGGATTGTTCAGTTATCAATAAATTGAGGCAATTTAAGTATGATACTTTTTACTTACAATCTTATTCACTGTTGCAATCAAAAAGGAAAAAACGAAATTTGTTTTTGTTTTAATATGCCTAGATTGGAAAAGAAAAAATATCCACCCACCTTCAATAAGCAGACTTTTTTCACATTTCATTAAACTGAAGTGATTAAAAATTAATTTAAAAAGTTATGATTTTGTTAAATATTGAATCTTTCACACTGGTTGGAATTTTGGCTCTCACAGGCATTGAAAGACAGAAAAAGTGTGGTTGATTGCCAAAATCACTGTTTAATCAAATTATATATCCCAAAATCAATACTTATTCTTGCCTGTAAAACTACTAATCACTCTATTGTTTCATAATTGCAACAGTAAAAATGTTTTAAAAGTCTATTCACACACATAATTGGCAATGTATTATATAAGAATGGGGTAATGGATAGCCATAATCAAAGCAATGTTGACAAGGAGAAAAATACATAAGTTGTCAAAATCTAGTACTTCTTCAGCTTCAAGTTGAAGGCTTCTTTTATGGAATCACCTTCCTACTCATCATAATTAATGGCTCTTCTCTTATAATTTATAGCTTTGTTGTCGATGATGGGGACTACAGGCTTTGAAGCTGACCTGATTAAATGGATCTGAGTCTCGGCTCCACCACTTGCTAGCTATAAAGCAGAATTACAATAGTACCAATTTCATAAGGTTATTGTTAGAATTAAACGTAGTAATATATGTAACACTCTTATAACAGTGCCTGGCACATAGTAAATATTCAATGAATGTTGGCCACAACAGCAAGAACCTTAATAATAATTTAATATCCTTAGTTCAGTAGATCATCTATAACTGCTAAAAATGTCAGTTTCTAGTGCTTAACTAGATTATTTTTCTTTATACCCCAGCACCCAGCATAATGCTTAGCATATAAAAATGGCTTGTTCTGTATTAATTAGATGAATAGATGAGCAGACAAGCAGTTGAATTATATTCTAAATTTCTTAGGGACAGGGCTTGTCATTTTTGATTTAGAATTCCCAGTGCCTGTTCGATGAACGGATGCGAGGATTTATCCAGAATCTACTGCAGTCAGCAATTCCATATGATTCAAGGATTCGTTCAGGATCTCTCTTTACCAGACAGGTTCCCCAAGAATTTTATAAGTGGTCTGTAGGCTGGTTCAAATTGCAAAGATAGACTGTTTTAGTCCCTGATTGACAGGGCAAGTCAGGAAAAAAGGAGGAGCAGGTTTTAGTATTGTTCCAGTTGATGTGTAGTTTTAGAAACCTACCAGTCTGCTTGCGAACATGGAGTGGGGTTACTATTCTTGAGAGATCCGGTGGGGGTCATTGGCTACTTTTGTGTTAGTGAAAGTGGATTAATAAGCAAACCTTTGAAGCTGGTTCCATCTGCCACCTGCCTCTCTACTCTTTAATGCCGCATTAGGGGAAGAGTCAAAACAGCGAAAGATTTAAGATTAGGTGGATCTGGATTATAACCATGGCCCTGCGCAGTTACTAGATCTGTGAACCAGGACAAGGAAGGCGTCTCTGGCAAGACGGCATTTAACCTGAGACCAGAGGGACAAGAGTTATTTCCACTTGTCAGTGTCTCTGAATATGTGATATTTTACAAAGCTTCTTTACAAATCCAAAACAGTAAGTACTGCTTTCCAATTTTCAACCAAACTGAGATGAGAGATCCCAAACTGAATACAGACTGTAAATGTGTTTAAAAAGTTAATCACTTGCCAGTATTTTAAGAATTGAGAAATTTCATAAAAATAACTACATCTCTGGCTTCTCCTTTAAAAATCAGAAGATCTTGCAATAATGTTCTCTTATCCCATACAGCAACAGCTAGGTGGATCTAAATAGCAGCTTCCCGTTTCAGACAGGGTGTGTGTTCTCCAAGTGACCACAGACTCCACTGTTCCCCACTGTCTCACACCCAGGAACTCCACTCACTTGGCTAATCGCCCTTACACCCATAGGCAGTACATTTCATTTACCTAATCTAGATTTAGAGTAGATTCTAATTTATTTCCACTAATTTGGTTTGAGGATATGCTTGGCTTTTTATTTATGATCTCTGGAAATTGGTTTTTAAAAAGTAAACAATAACATCTCAATAGCATTAATGACCCAAAACAACCGTTAAGTATATAATAATGGTTTCTTTAAAGGGTCAATAAATGCAGCCTGCAAGAGAGAGCTGCCTTAGTACAGACAATGCCTTTGTTTGGAAATATGTATTTGTACATATTCTGAAATGTATTGAAAGTGAAAGAAACAGAGTCACCCTTGTATTGTCAGCATTTCTTCTAGTAATCAATGATGTATAACCGTGTTCTGTCTATGAATGTCTGGAAGATTAATAGAATTTATAATTATCAATATGACTCCACAAACATGGACATTAAAGAAGACTAAAGCTTCATAATTTCTTGTTTGCATCGTAGGCATTCAAGCAAATCACTTCATGTTTATTAATATACAACTACATTCTGTGCGGAAATTGTGTAGTTTCATTACTAGCTGCGTTTTGGGCTCAAGCAAAATACATATGACAGAAGAAATAATAAGAAGGATGAGTTTAGACATCTCAACTATTATAACAGGGACTCTCACCAGGTGTTGCCGATCCAAAATTATAAAAGGAAAGAGATGTGTTTATGTATACTCTGCCTAACTTTTTTCCCTGGGAAGCCATAACTTCTAGAATGACCTGATTATGTTAAAATTAAAATATAGCAATTAGATTTGAAGTGTTTTCAGACTCCTGGGGGATAGCCTTGTAAAGTACAATGGCGTCAGAAGGCCTGATTGAGTCCTGCCTTTGCCACTTGTTGCTTGAGCAAATCATTTAGCAACCCTGAACCATGGATCCCTTATGTATTTAAAATAAAGTCAAGTCAAGCAAAATAGCTTCTTCACAAAGACACTTGGAGAGTGAATTGAGACAATTTCCCTGATATAAGAAAGCATATGAGATTTCTGGTCATGTTTCTCGTGTTAGTTTCCTATGCTGCTGTAAATAATTAACAGAAATTTAGCGACTTAAAGCAATAAATGTATTATCTTCCAGTTCTGGAGGTCACATATCCAACACAGATCTCACTGGGCTAAAATTAAGTATCACCAGGGCTGTGTTTCTTGGTGGAGGCTCTGGGAGAGAGTCTGTTTCCTGCTCATTCAGGTTGTTGCCAGCATTTTTCCTTGTAGCTATGGGACTGAGGTCTCCGTTTCTTTGCTAACTAGCAGCTGTGGGTTGATCCCACCTTGATGCACTGGCTCGTGTCTCCCTTCCTCCATCCTCAAAACCATCAATGGCAGGTCGAGTCCCTCTCATGCTTCCAACCTCTCCTGCCTCCTCTTCCAGTCACATCTCTCTCATTGACTCTTCTGCCTTTCTCTTTCATTTTGAAGGGCCAATGTGATTATATTGGGCCCAACCTGAGTAATCTAGTATAATCTTCCTGTTTTAAAGTCTGTAACATTATTCTGTCTGTGAAGTTCCTTTTGCCATATAATGTAATATTTTCACAGGTTCAAGAAATTAGGAAATGGAAATCTTTGTGGGGCGGATGGGGAGAGAGAGGGTAGAGAAAATTATTTCGCCTAACCACAGTTCTTTACTGCATAACTCTGTTTTTCTATGAAGTCTATAACATCCATGTTACATTATTCTTTTGTGTGTGTGTGTGAGGAAGATTGTCACTGAGCTAACATCTGTGCCAATCTCCTTCCGTTTTATGTGGGATGCTGCCGCAGCGTGGCTTGAGGAGAGGCTCTGGGTCCATATCTGGGATCGGGATCCGAACTTGTGAACCGTGGGCCACCAAAGCAGAGCGTGCAAAACTAGCCTCTATGCCACCAGGCTGGCCCCTCTATTATTCTTAAATAGAGTTAGTAGAGTTGTGTAAACAGAAAGGAGTTTTATGCAGTTCTGTATACTTAATCACCTTTGGTATCAAATTGAGCTAATCTGTTTGATTGATAAATGTTCTAATCACATTTCTGGAAAAGTATGGGGAAGAACCCTGAATTAATGATAAGCAAACAGAATCCCCCTCGAGTGAAGAAACAGGATTAAGGATGAACAAGAAGAGTAAGTGATGCCAACATCACAGGAGAAGTAGATGAGGTCCCAGAGAGAGCTCTGTTGACCTCCAACTTTTTCTTAGGCTCCTGCAGATAACCTGACCCCACCTGCTGAAATTAAATGAAACTCCCATGGGGCTAGTGAGAGATGAGGCTCCACCTTATCTTAACCCATATTTCTTTTTTCATTTGTAGTGGGATAATATTTTAATCATGCTAACTGATGTTTCTCAATCACCCTACCCCCAACGAATTAATTTTTTAATTCCCATTAATTCTTAATCTAAAAGATTAATTATTTTAATCTTTTATTCCAATTTTAGCCCCTAAAATTCCTGACCATTTTGTTCTGATTGCATTAGTTCTCTTTAAATGACAAAGCAGATATGCAGTGAAAGACAATAGATTGGCAGTTCCTCAAAAAGCTAAACGTAAAGTGGCCATATAAACTAGCAATTCCCTTCCTAGGTATATACCTAACTCTGATACTCTCTGGTCTGTGAAAGGCCATGAAGCAGTAGAATATAGTAGTTAATAGCTTGGAATTTGGGGTGTTGACTGCCAACTCCCTGACAAACCTGCCAACATAGTTCTTTATCCTTTCCTGCAATGTTGATCCTTTACTGCAATAAGGGAGACCACCACCTTGAAAGAGTCTTAGTAGCCTGAGGTCAAGGGCAGATATTTTTATGATTTGGGGCTCTGTATTAAGGTACTTCTTTCAGTGGGGGAGGCTTTATCAGAATTCGGCAAAGTCTGTGATATTATGGTTTTGGATTCGTGGGCCCAGCAAGGAGGGTTACTTTTTGAGTAAATCATCATTTGATTAGAGGGTTTGGGCCAATTGAGTGATAAGTGATCCTGCAAAAGGACTATTTACCCTTATGGAAATTTATTTTCCTGAGACTAGAGTGATCTGTTGTTCAAGTAGATGAATTTTTAGGAAGTTCCTAAAATAAACATAAAAATATTTGTAACTTTACCTTTCTGAGCAACAGTTTCTCAAATTATAAAATCATGATCAAGGTAGACAGTTTTAGTTTGCTTCATCCTATTAAGCTGGGTGGCTGGCGAGTTGTTCTGAGGAGATGAACCAGGCTAGAATCTTTTAGTCTATAATAAACTGCCTGTGTGCAGAGTCATCCTAAATGGAGTTCTTTGATACCCAGTAAGAGACTGTTTGGTGGCATCACTTCTAGCCACATTCAGGGATAATTCTTGCTTGAATGTCATAGGCCATGGTGAAAGGTCAAACTTATGTGCTGTTTCTGCTCTCCCTATCCTTCAGAACCAAAATAACACAAGCACCGAGCTGTATGTCATCCCAACCTACTCCAATTGCTTAAGTAAGTCAGCCCCATAATTGATGCTGTTAAAGTCTTCCTCAGTTTACATTACAGTGTCTATGTCCTAAGTAGGAGCCTTAGTCTGAGAAAGTTCATTTACCTGGTTGCTGTGCCTGAAAGCCCCCTCCCTCAGTTTTCTCAGGTAATCACTTCCATTCCTAGGGAGGTTTGGCTTGTGCCATATTTCTCTCTAGCGTTTGATGTGGCATCATGTCTACAACTGTTACCGGCTAGGTAACGTGGGGCCACACAAGAGGGGCCAAATAAAAACTGGAACACAAGGCTTATGACAAGGAAAGAGTTTTTATTTCGGGTGATGTCAGCAGCGAGATGAGAATGAGCCCTCAAATTTATCTCATCTCATCTCCAAAAGATAGGACCCCAGGGGCTTTACAGGTTGCAAGGAGTGTGGCTGCTTGTAGGGAGAGGGGAGTCTGTGACTTTACAGGTCAGTGCTTTCCCACTAGCCTGTATTCAACCCTATAAGGCTTCTTACAGGGAGGAGGATGATAAGGGAGTCTGCAGGTGGCTGTCCTTGGTTGTCTGCCTCCGTGGGGGATGATGGATTCTGGTGTCAGAAAGCCAAGAAGTAAGCAGGGAAAGGAGATGAGTGTTTTGATTTTAGCCCCATATATGCTGGGTTTAATGTAGGGGAACTGACATCAGGGCCAGTATCGCAAACAGCTTCTCCAAAAAATCAACAGTTTGGAGTAGTAAACCCTCCTACCCAAAATCTAAATGAGCAAAGTCCCTTTCCAGCCCTCAGTTGTGCATATTCATAAATGTGTTTCCCATGCCTGGGAACAGGTTCTGGCTGGTCTTTCCACAGCTGCACAGCTGATTTCCCATTGTTAAGAATAAAAGTGGCTTCAATGAGTTTTTGACCCTAAAGCTTATCTTCTGTCATTTGATTGATTATGAAGCCCAATGAGAAATCTCTGTCCTTCTTGGAAAATGGCATGAAAAGAGTATAGGAGTGGTGGCCTTCCAGCAATACCCTTTGTCTTACATCTTGGAATTACCTCACCTGCCTTCCAAACACAGCTCTCTGGACAACCTCCTCAACACACACTCAACTATTCAGATGTAGGGGACGTTTTAAATTGCCTTACTTAACAGTCCTCCCAAATATGACAGTGAGAAAGAGGTAACAAGCTCAGAACAAGGAAGACAGAAAAGATGTGGTGAGAAAATACAAAGAAGTCAAAATTTCTCATAAATAACAAAGCCATTCATGATTTATTGTGTGGTGATGTTGTAACAGAGCCTTCACAATGACTGAATAGGACAGGAGGGCCTCTATCTTAGCAGGGAACATGACGCCTGCCATTTGAAATCAGACTCAGAAAGTCAGCTTTAACACATTGATGGATATGCATTAGAAAGGTAAGTGGCTTTTTGAAATTGCCCTGAAATCGTTTATGCTTCAATAAGAAGCTAGCATTGAAGTTTGTAAATAGTCGGTTACATGATTTGTGCGCATATTTCCTGATAGCGAAATTTTTTCCATTAAAGGTATAGATCACTTTGGTCATAAATGCCAGTTTACAGGATTCAATCAAGAGTGCCAGATTAGAATGTCAGGAGTCTGGCGAGAAGGGGTGGAACCACAGCTCTTCTCTCTCGTCATTGTTATTGTTACACAAATGAGTGTCATGGCCACTTGAGGTGATTGCCTATAATGAAAGGAGGTTTCAGAAGAAGACTAACTGATTTGCCTTGTAGTCATTACCTTACAACATTGTGGCAAAACTGTTGGAGGCAAAACTATCCTGGATGCCTTTCAAATTTCACTGTCAAGCATCTTATTAGGCACATCCAGTATTGTGAGCAATTTATAGTGCAGTATTCAGGACTTAGGGACTCCTGCTGAAATGCCTTTTCTTACTCGTCTTGCCTCTATATTTAAATTTGTTTTTAGAAATATCTGGAGCTAAAATGGCTGATTAGATTATTTTAAGACAGAATATATTACTGATTCTTCTGTGTCACTTTTTCTGAGTCAAGTCTGCTTTTTTCTACCTTAATTCTCCTTTCTGAAAAATGGAGAGGCATTAGTATGTCAATGTTAACAGGTGTATGCTGACAAAGGTCATTTATGAGAGGCAACGTGGCCTCATGTCGAAAAGCATGGGCTGTGGAGGCAGGCTGCCTTGTATTAAATCTTGAGCTTCACCACTTACTAGCACTACCACTGAGCTTCCTTCACCTCACTTAACTTGCCTCACTTGCCTTATCTGTGAAACGGGACTAATAATGGTACCTACCCCATAAGATTGCTGTGAGGATTAACTACATGAAAAGTGATTAGGACGATGCCTGGTACAATAAGTATTTACAAGGACTACTGTTATAGTTATTGCAGCTTTTCTTAAAACATAAATTGAGCTTGTCATTCTTCTGTGCCAGACCTTCCCACTGTTTTCTCCTTCCTCCTGGATCAGGGTGGGCACTCCTCCTAGTTCTTGCCTTCTCCCCTGGTAGCCTGTGCCCCACGCCTCACTCCTATGCTCCTGTCACACAGGCCTGCCTGAAGTGTCTTGTTCTCTTGGACATTTCTATATCCTGTCACATCACTTGAAACACCATAGTCCACCACTGAACTGAACACTCTCCCCTGAACATATTCCAACTTCTTTGGGAAGACCCTACATCCAGCATTTCATCTTCCTTTTCCTTCCGAGTGGGACTATCCCTCTCCCTGTGGCAACTTCATGTCTCTAACCATCTCCATGAAGTTCGCAGTGGCACTGGACCTCCCAGGGCCCAGTACAGTATTAGGCACCAAAATGATACTTAAGAATGAAATTGTGAGGTGGTAAAATATTGAAAACTTGGCTCTCCTCTCTGGTACCAAATTCCTTTTGTTCAGAGAGCTCTGTAATTGCAATGTAGAGAGAAGGGTCGTTATTGGAGCTGACAGAAGCACCTCTGGCCTAAGTGCAGAGAATGCACTGAACAGAGCAAGATGCCCAGCTGCCCAGAGCCGTGCATCCCTCCGAGCTTCAGAGCACAAGCTCACCCCTGGGGAGTGCTGAGAGGGGACAGGAAGTCTCTGGAGACAGGACTAAGGAAGCATTAACCACCCCTCTCCCAGCCCTCCCAGCTCTGGTGTATATATCAAACATCTTACCTTTTTAACTCCCTAATGGCAGCTGGCTTCCAGAATGAATAGGTGGAGACCAATTACTATCCAAGATGGTTATTTTCAAAAAGACATCCATGGGGCATGTGGCTGGAGGGAACCCATTTAGCTGTGTTAGCTAACTTCTTTAAGAATGAACCCTCCAACGAGGACATGGCTTTGAGGCTATTGTTAGCCTGTCTCTCATTTTGATTGTTTCTTTCTAAGATGTGTATCTTCATTACTTCTGTTTTCTTCCTCTTCGTTGTGATTAACACAAAGAAAAATCATCATATATTCCTTTTTAAAATATGCCTTTTGAAATCTACTTTGAATGTTTTTGAATCCCTTCTTCTAGCCATTTCTCATGGGATTGCTAATTTCCCTCTCTCCCTGCAAAGCCTGTATCTTCCAATTAGAAAGTAAAATCACATACAAATATATTCCGCAGACCTTGGTACATATCAATTTCTCATCTAGAGCATGGCATAAAAGGGACTCTGATGTCCACTTGTTAAGTTGCAGTCTTTGTCTTTAATCACGACCCCTTGTTCCTTCCCCTGGAAGAGCAAGTTAGAAGGGTCAGAATAGTTAGTTGCCTTCATTAATGGGAAAATACAGCTTTCCAACTTGAAACGTGAACTTGGCTGTCCTTGTTTATCTGTTGTGTTTGAACTTCCCTTGCAGTTGTTTTCCTCTGCGCAGCTCACCGACCCTCACACTGACAGCACTTTTCAGTAACCATGAATTTGCAAGCTTGGTCTTTCCCAAGCCAACTGGAGAGAAATCTAGGGAATTACTGGACTGTTGAAAGAGCAGATGTTTCTGCTGCCATAGGTGGAAGTCTTCACAGATAAGCACTGGGCTCTGTTTCATCAGCTTTCATGCTATGGGCAAGGTACTGACTGGGTAATTGCTTATGGCATTAAAAGTTTATGTTGGCCAACCTACCAAGTAGACATTTATTTTTCAGTTGTGAGATGAATGGGGCATTTGAAAAGAAAGTGGAGAGAAAGAACATGGGAATTACCCGTAAATATCTTTGCTAGAGCTCTTCCTTTTGCCAGGAGGGTTTATTACAAGTATTTACTAACCAGTAAAGTCTGGGGACCAACCAATCAGTGTAGTCACCAGCCCTTGCTGGACTAGAGTCCCGAGAGCCCCCTACTGTGTTAACCCATAAGTTGCTGTATCACAGGCCGGCCCAGGGTATCCCAGGGGAAGGTTGGGGATGCAGAGCAGTGGGAGCACTGAAGGGAGGGGGGCAGTCCTACTCACCAACTTGCAGGAGGGCATTTTACTATTTTAACAATTCACAGGGTCATTCCTGTATATATGACTGCTTACTAGCGCTGTTTCTGCCCACCTCCCCCAGGCATGCAATTGTCTACACATCTTTGCAGGGGTAGATTAACTGTCACTCTCTCTGCAGAATCTCCCCTAATCCCCAACTGATTCCAATTCAATGTCCCCATAACACTGTAACTATGGCTTTATGATACTTAAAGTCATATGCTAAGGATCAGAAGACAGTTACATCCTGGAGGAGAAACGAATATGGCCTCTGGTGTGCAGTTAACCTCATTGGGCCCCAGTGTACCCATGTGTAAAGCGGAGACAAGTGTACTGTCCTAGTCGACATTTCCCCAAAGGCAGATTGTGAGACAAAGTCTGGAGGCAAGCATTTGGGAGATGATCCCAGCAAACACGTAAGGGGCTAGGCAAGTGAGACAAGAAAGGGAAAGGGCCCAGTTTGGAGTGTGTTGACAAACAAGTTATCATTGTGGGTGCCTGGAGCTAAATTCCACTGGAGACTCTGAGCAGTGTCTAGAGCAGTCTCAGAATTGTGACAAGATGCTGAAGGTCTTATCTACAGCTCCCATGTCTCACAGGTTGAGGGCTGCTCCTTGGGTGTTACCTCCTCAGCTCTTCCATTTAAAAATGGCCAGAAAACAGCCTAAGGCAGGGTGACACAGAATGCCATGCCATCGCGTTGGGGAGTAATCAGCATGTACTGAAACAACCCACAAGGGGACCTCTGACATGGGCCAAGGAGATATGAGTGGAGCATGGGCAACACTGGCTACAAATACCTCGTTATCAGTTTCTGAGATAATGTATGCAAAGGAACCAGCTCCATGTCTATCCATAGGACCTTCTCAATAGAGATTGGATTAATAATAAGCAATACTAGGTAACATTTTTGATTACCTACTACATGCCACTTACTAGGCTATGTGCTGACTTGTTTAACTCTCACAGCTAACTTACTAGGTAGTGCTACTTTTATTTCCACTTTACAGATGAGGAACTCAAGGTCTCCAATAATGTTATTGGCCAAGGTTACATAGGTCATAGATGGGAGTGATAAATAAACCCAGGCAGTCTGGCTCCATAGTCCCCACTCATGACCACTATGTATAATGCCTCTCTATGAGTAAAAAGAAAAAAAATTGACTGAAAAGATCTTTAGATTCACATGAACATTAACTAACTCTAGCCCTTATTTTTACTTTGCCACTCAGGCAATTTATATGACCCCAGGAACAGGCCTTCAGGATGAAGGACTTGACACTTTTCTTCCTTTAGAACTGGCCCATACATTTGCAGGACACAATGGATACTGTGCTTGTCAGACACAGATGCCACCATTAGTCAAGAGCATTTACTGAAGGTTTCCTGTGTAAAGAGCTTTGTTCTCAGAGCTGTTGGGAGTCGCGGAGGAAGTGGGAGAGACAGTCTCATCCATCACCAAGTCTAACCGGATAGTACAAATGCCCAGAATTACCTACCTAAGTGGCAGAAATGAAATTAAGCATGCAAAACTCAGCCAGGCCCCTCAAGGTAACCGAGTCTGATTCTTCTTCCTCCCCTGCAATGTGTTTCCAGGTTCCAGCTGGTGAAAATTCAGATTTAGAATAACATAATAAAAAAAAAATGTCACAAGGGGAGTGGTGTGTGGAAATGGAAGAGACCAAACTCCCCATTTATGACAGGAAAAGTGGGTTATATACAAACACACCTCAGAGTAACTGGAATCAAATTGGGCTTTGGGTTTAGAGCTGTGTTGACGATGGCTTGACCATTCTGAGATTAAATTCCAAAGTATGAAACTGGCCCCGTAATATCCTCCTCACCGATAAGTTGCAAGGTTAACTCAAAAGCAAACTGGCAGAATGACGGTCCATAGATGTTATTTTTTTCTTTCCTTGCTTGCACTTTGGGGTTGAAATTTCTTGTGAGCATTGCAGACTTGTTGCTAGCAGGAGATAGGGGATGTTAACGTACAACTTAGAATTGTGAGTTTCAAACTTTGCCATATATTCAGATCGCTGACACAAATGTTGCAAGGGAGATAACCAGGGGCCACCAGCACCTCCAAAATTCTAATTCAGATGAAACAACATTGTTTGGTGCTAGAGGTAATTCTGATGTGGATGACATGCAGACCATGCTTTGGAAAAACTGGTCCACAGTCCATACTTACGGAGGGATCATGATTGAGTTGCATACAATTAATATAATGATCAAATAAAGTGCTTCCCGTGGAAATACAAAATGCGTTGGAAAGGATACAAAATGTATTTGAAAATGGGAGTATATCAGTGTCCAGAATGGTTACCTAGATGGGAATAATGTAAGAGTGTGTGAGTGAGTTGAGTGGACAGGAGTGGGAGCATCAGGATACAAGATGCATCAGTCTTCATATTTTCCAAAGCAAGTTCAAATTCATCCTTTAACTTGATGCAAATGGTAGGAAGCTAGTAAGATAGACTTGGAGTTGAATCCCAGATTTGTCAAACAATGGCTATAAGGCCTTGAACAACTTATATGGCCTCTCTGGGCCTCAGTTTTCTCAGTTGAGAAAGGTGGAATAATACGAGGTAGTAGGGTTGTTTTAAGTATTAATGCTACTTCTTACCACTATGTGACTGAGCCCTCAATACATTTTAGAATGATTTGGTACAGGGAACCTGTCTCAGGGAGGGAAAAGGACCCATGTTTATTACTGTGCAGATACTGAATCTGCACAATGCCTGTGCAAGGTTCTTAGAGAACATGGAGGAAGTATTCTTAAAGTGGCTGCCCTGAGTATCTGTCTGCAGCCATGCAAACTGCCCCGCTGTGAGCTAGAGAAAGAATTGAAGGTGTGAATGCACTTCAGAGGTCAAAGCATTTTGCTAATTAGAAATCAGGATTTCACAACATGGCAGGCAAGTCGGGTTCTATAAACCCAGGGAGTTTAACTAAATGTGTCTTAATCTCATAGACACTGCTCTAGACAAAGAATCTGTCACTTGATTGCTTCCAGGTGAACTCACATGACCTGAAGAAAAGTAGCAACCTTGGCTAACTGCAAATGAGGGGAGAAATTGACATGTAGGTAAACAGTTCCCATTAAAGTGCCAGCAATTTCACTCTACCTGGGGGAACTGGGGAAGGTCATGACAAGTCAATATGTGAATTAGGTTCTGAAAGAAGACAGTGCCAGGAGGTACCAACAGTCAAAGCATCGTGAAGTGCCCCATGATTTGGGAGAAAGGCAGTGATATTAGATGCTGGAGGATGCAAAGGAGGTAATGCTATGTATAGCCTGACTCTGGGGTCCAACTGTAAAAGACCCTCTATTCCAAATTAGGGCAACTGGATTCTTTTCTGAGAGAAATTTGATCATAAGAGGTTTTTGTAGAAGTTTAAGTGAGAAAATGAGCAGCCTCTACTAGTGAGAAGTTAAGCAAGGAGCTCTCAGAACTGTTCTCAGAAAAACTTAAGGATGTAGTTCCTCTGATTCTGAGGATTCATGTGCTCTGTTGTGTCATGTGATGATTTTTTAAGTAAGTGACATTAAGAGAATATTGAGGAGAGAAGGGGAAGTACTAACATTTATTTTATGCCTGCTATGTGTCAGACTTCCGATTGAGAATTTACTTATATTATCGCATTCAAAGTTCCTAAAAACTTGAGTAGGTAATTCTTGAATTCCAATTTTTCAAAAAGAGAATGAAAAAGAAGAAAATGAATAACATGACTCTCTTCCCAGAATATTCATTGATTCATCTATTCATCCAATCGATGTGTGTTGAATGCCTATTATGTGCCAAGCAGTATTCTAAATACTGAGGATTCAACCTTGAACAAGAAGGAATATAGAAATATAGATTTCTGCTCAGATGGAGCATAACATTCAAGTGCAGAAGATGGCAATAAATTGGTAAATAAATAAAGAAATAGCCGTAGGTGCTATATGGAACATAAAATAGGGTGGTGTGATACAGAGGGCTACTTTGGATTGGATGGCAAAGCCTCTTTGTGGAGGTAACTGTTGAGCTGACGTGGGAGTAACAAGAAGCCATGCATACTGATCTGTTGACAGAATGGACTTGGTAGAAGGAAAAGAAAGCAATAGAGGAACAGAGCCTTCAAGGAGAGAGGACCTTCATGTGTCCTGGGAACTGAAAAGAGCCACTGGTTTGGTGGAAGGTGAACAATAGTTAGAGGGACAGGTGACCAAGTCAGTGGTAGGCAAGGGCCAATGAATCTTGGGCCTTGGGAAGAGTTTGGATTTTCTTCAGAGTCCAATGGGAAGCCATTCAAGGATTGTAATTAGAGAAGCGATATGATCTGAGTTATATCTATGGTTTTGGAACTGAGCTTGAGTTGTAGGGGGCAAGAGCAGACAGGAAGCGAGTTAGGCCAGTTGGTTTTATTATTCTAGGTGAGAGGGATGGTTTCTAAAGTCTTCAACTGGAAATCCTGAAGAGCAGAAGGATCTTTTAGCATTCTCTCTCTCTGTAGATAGATAAATATAAATATATTAGTGTATGCTTATATGTATACATATATATTTATGTATGTGTGTATATATAAATTATATGTGGACTACTATACTGCTATTTAGGAATGTTATAAAACACACAAAATAGATGTAAAAATTTGCTAAAGAGGAAAGATACATTTTAAATAATTTATTGCATTAAAAGAAAAAAATTGCTCTAAAATCTTACTAGTAAAAGCATCATTAATATTTTAGTGAGGGTACTATATTTGACTGAGCTTTGCTATTTTTTAAGAAAGCAAATGTTTGGTTTAACACCTTCTGATACAAAAATTCAAAGATATGGCTCTAAAATCAGTTTATTTCCAGAATGTGTTTGAATAGTTGTTACAACTGAGACAGCACCTCATGAAGGAGTAATATGTAAACATAAAATAAAGGCTTATGATACGATGCATTACTAACAAGAGTGAGCAATCTTTATCTCCAATTATCTTCCTGATATATTTGATTTATTATTTTTGGTGGACTTTGTCAGATCTAATTGGATCAGGATATTTTATACCCTTTAATGGCTCTGAAGAAGGAATAAGAGAACTGACAGTTCTGCCATTTTCTTAATGTCACTTGGGCCAGTGGTAATATTCTTTTCTTCAATCCAAGATTCCATACAATCCATTTGTGCATACAGTGAGGATTACTTTACACTGGATAATAGCAATACACTGTAAGTGAAATACGTGAGTACATGGCAGTCCCATAATGTGGGAAAATATGTCTCTTCCAGGGCCCAGAGCTGGAAGGATCATAGAGTGAAGATTGCATACTCTAAACCTCTGGTTATCAAGACAAGTAAAGGGAGGCCCAGAGAGGCGACATGTCGTACATGGTGTACATTGTCCACGCATTCCTTCCTTCAGTTATGTACCAGTCACTGTTCTCAGAACGGGGATGCATTAGAAACAAAACAGAAAAAAAAATTCCCAATATTAGTATGTTTGTACAATTTCTCTATAACTCTGCTTTTCTGATTTCTAATGTTGGGAAATTTAGGATTATAGAACCTTCTAACTTCTTGAGATGGTGCCTCTAAAATGGCTCTGAGTTCTCCTCGCCTCCTGGATTCGTGCTCTTGTGTGCTCTTCCCTGCCTGTGTCAGCCAAAGCTAGTGATTCACTTCTAACAGATAAAATAGGCAAAGGTGGGGGAATGTTCATTTCTGAGCTGAGGTTACACAAAGACTGTGGCATCTGTCTTGGGTGCTCTCTTTCACTCTCTCACTTACTTGCTCTGAGAGAAGTTAGCTGCTAGGTTGTGAGTTGCACTATGAAGAGACCCACATGGCAAGGAACTGAGGCCTCCCACTGACAGGAGAGAACTGAGGCCCTGAGACCAACAACAGTGGGAAACTGTATCCTGCCAACAACTACATAGTGAACTTGTAAATGGCCCATCCCCCATTTGAGCCTTGAGATGAGACTCAGTCCCAGTCGACACCTTGGCCGTAGTAATATAAGAGACCCTGAGCCACTGGACCCAATTAAGCTGTGTCTGGATTTCTACCCCACAGCATATGTGAGAAAATAAATGTTTGTTCTTTTAAGTCAAGAAGTATTGGGGTAATTTGTTATGTGGCAGTAGATAACTAATACTCCTTCTTTTCCTTATGTTCAACATTTTTTTAAATGCACACACTATCAGGAGAGTTAGAATTTATCAATGAAATGTTTCTTAATGAGAGTCTCAACTTACCCACTGAGAGTGCTCTAGGCGTATCAATTAGATATATCTAGCTCAGGAAATAGGTAGGATAGCATGATAGGGGAGCCTGGTTCTAAAATTGTAAGTCCTTAAGTTTTTGGGAGATAGATCTGCTCATAACGCTTGATGTGTCTTTTAGATTGTGCCTACCTGCTCCTGTTTGAATAAGTTGGAAAAAATAATTTCAAGGAATTTAAAAACAAAAGATTTTAAACTTGAACTCAAAGCAAGGGTAAACATCAAATTATTCCAAAGTATCAGAAAGTACTTAAGGAAGTTTAGAAATTGGTTCATTTAATAGATGTGACAGCAGCCTTTGTTTTCCCAGAGAAACTTATTGCTGTCTTAATTTTTGCTTTTTCAGAGATTACAGAAAATATGTCTTTTTAGTAGTAATTTCGTATAACTTGTCTCTTGGCACAATACCGAGAGAATTTTTGATGCCACTGTATAGGAGGTTAGTGGCATGGATTATTAACCTGTATTCACAAACTCTGCTTACATGTAAAAGTGAAACTGACAATTGGAAGTACTTAAATATTTATTTTTTCCAGCAATTCACAGGTAAGCGATAGTAGAAGCTGTAAGTTGAGGCACTTTTAATGTGTTAAGACATGAGCGGATGTATAAGTAAGTTCATATATATATAAACAGATATGGGTATGTGATCAAATCCTCCAGAAATAGACACCAAATCTCATAGAAGTTGAGCATATACTGTAAAGTTTTGGAGTCCAGGGACTAGGCAAGAATATGGCTTTTAAATGCTGCTTCTTGAACTGACTCTGACCTAAAAACTTGTTTCACTCTGTTCTAAGGAAGTGAAATATCGTAAGATTTTTCGTAATTTTAAATTTATCTGATTAACTTTATTCTGGGATTTCTTTTTCCTGTTTTGTTTGTGAGTATTTTAGTTTTCTTGCTTTTTAAAGGATGGCGGTGATGGTGGTGCTGGTGGTGGTGGTGGTGATAGAAATTAGGAGGATGATTTTGTTTGTTTTTATGTCCTTGGCAAAATAAAAGGTTGGTTGTCTTGTTTCAGACTCCTCTCCCCACTGTTTGTTGTTGTTCCACATTCTGGAAACCACTGATCTGGAAAAGTCTTTATTTTTCTTTTAGAAGAAAGCACTACGTAGTAGACAAATGGAGTTAGAGTGCGTATCACATAACACTGCTCAGATGCATGGAGACAGCGACAATATCGCCAATACCAACCTTAACTGCCACGACTAGTAGTAATTGTTAACCCTTACCAATTGTTTACCTTGTGCAGGTGCTTCAAGTCCTTGACCTGCTTAAACTCATTTAACAACTCTGTGAAGTGGGTACTAATACCATCCTCACTGTGTGGAAGTATCTCCACAGATACATTTTTTAAAACTTACTTGACTGTGGTCCATAGCAAGAAAGACATTTCACATCTAAACCCAAATGCACACACACAAACGCACACAAAGAGAAATATTTTCTATTCGATTTTATTTTTTTGAAAGACTTAGTTGTGAACTAATAAATGCCGTCTGGTTCCTTCTGTCACTTTCCCTCCTCCTCCGCCACTACCATCATCTGTGGAATATCTCGATATAACATAACTTGCTTTACTTTACATAGTTTAACATCCACAACAAACTTTTAACGTACACGTTGTTATTTCTGTTTTACAAATGGAGCTCTACAAATGGAGACAATTAATTTAAATCCTCTCCCAGTACTTTGCAGCTAACAGGAGGCAGAATGAGGATTTGAACCCAGATATGTCAGTTACAAAATACTAGCTCTCCCCATTCTGCATTATAAAGCCATGGCAAACATGACATCCATCCATAAGGCTGATTCTTTGGGTGACTGTGTAGGTTGCTGTGTATCGTTCCTGTGATTTATCCAGCTATTTAGGTAGAATGCACAGTAGCTCCAGAATAGTCTGATTGTATGTGTGTGTGTGTATGTTATTATTATTATTAATGTGATATATAATAATATATATTATTCCCTATAATATTATAAATGAATTCTATATGTACACACATACATATATCTTCCCTATAATATTAATGGGGCAAAATATGCTGAAATCCATCCCAACCAAAGATTCTCAAATGATTGTAACAGAAAAAGATATCAGTTAAACAATAAAAACAAGTTTAGATAACTAAACACCTAAATAAAACTAAATAAACAGATCTAAAAAAATTTAGATTAAATAAAACTGAATAAATTCAATATATGGAGTTTATACATAAAACATAATGAAAAATATAATGAAAATTCATTGTATTCATTTTTTTCTTTTTTCTGAACCATTTTCTTTCCCAGTGTTTTTACCTTGGTGTCACATAGTTATCTTGCACTTAAACTTCACTTAAAAATAAAGTTATAGCATAGAAAATACATGCTTCAGGGAAAAATACAGGCTGCACACAAGAGCACTCTGAAACATGGGAGTAGAGTAAGTGTTGCAGGTGCTGAAGATTCAGAAGATTCTCTCTCTTTAAACCTCCCCCTTGGAATACATAAGCAAAGCTACATTTTGGGTCCATCCTAACGTGGCATGCACTTCAAATTTTCTCTCTGTGATATTCTCCAACTAGAAACTGAATTGTTGAAGAAATGGTTGTATTCATCTTAGCCTCAAACTATAATTTAAAATATCACTTGTAGCACATTCATTTAGTGGGTTTTGGGTGGAAAAAAAATATTACCGTCTCCCAACCCCACTCTAATCAAAGAAATAGTTTGAAAAGTGGCATTAATAATTTTTGAAAGTAAGTGTTTTATACATGAGGGTCATTGGACTCTCTCTATTTTGTTTGTTTGAAAAGTCTCATTAAAAATGTTTTTAAAAATCACAAAAGGGGGCTGGACAGGTGGCCCAGCGGTTAAGTGCGCACATTCCGCTTCGGCGGCCCGGGGTTTGCCAGTTCGGATCTCAGGTGCGGACATGGCACCACTTGGCAAGCCATGCTGTGGCAGGCGTCCCACATGTAAAGTGGAGGAAGATGGGCACGGATGTTAGCTCAGGGCCAGTATTCCTCAGCAAAAAGAGAAGGATTGCTAGCAGATGTTAGCTCAGGGCTAATCTTCCTCAAAAAAAAATAAATAAATAAAAATCACAAACGGGTCCAGCCCCGTGGCCTAGTGGTTAAGTTCAGTATGTTCCACTTTGGGGGTCAGGGTTCCAGGGTTTGGACGCCTGGCATGGATCTATACCACTCGTCAGCCATGCTGTGGCAGGTGTCCCACATAGAGGAAGATGGGCACAGATGTTAGCTCAGGGCTAATCTTTCCCGGTAAAAAAAAAAAGCAATCACAATACCCAAAGTTGCTACACATATGGTACTCAATGTATCTTCCTGGTAGCTGTGTAAAGTATGGACAGCTATTTCAGAAATAAATTTGACAATATGTTTAAACACCATAAAGATACACATACTCTTGTAACCGCACAGCCTCACTCCTTGAAGTCTAAAGTAAAGAAATAATCTAGAACAAAAGAAAAACAAACAAAAAATCATATTATTATTTTATTTATTTATTTTAATTAATTTATTTATTTATTTTCGGATGTACATCATATTTCAAATTCTGTGTACATTATACCATGTTCACCACCCGAAAACTAATTATAGTCCATCTCCTCACAAGTGAACTAATCGCCCCTTTTGCCCTCCCCCGCCCCTTCCCCTATGGTAACCACCAGTCCAATCTCCAATGCTATGTGTTTTTTTTGTCATTGTTTGTATCTTCTACTTGTGAGTGAGATCATATAGTATTTGACTTTCTCCCTCTGACTTATTTCACTCAGTATAATACCCTCAAGGTCCATCCATGTTGTCACAAATGGCCGGATTTCATCATTTCTTATGGCTGAGTAGTAGTCCATTGTGTATAAATACCACATCTTCTTTATCCATTCGTCCCTTGATGGGCACCTAGGTTGCTTCCAAGACTCAGCTATTGTGTATAATGCTGCAATGAACATAGGGGTGCAGGTATCTTTATGCCTTTGTGTTTTCAAGTTCTTTGGATAAATACCCAGCA